>NC_073386.1:53862505-54168983 GCF_028641065.1 Leucoraja erinaceus | reverse complement strand
GTGGGACCTGTTTTGTCCCTGTAACACGGGAGGCCTCGTCACCCAACGCAACCCGTTTCCCAATGCAATATTCCACCACTCACCAGTTTCCCCAACGCATTATTCCACCACTCACCCATAGCCCCTAACTGCACAGGCGCAACTCATTTCCCCTCATCCCCCAGCAAGCCCTCTGCCTCCTCTTCATCCTCCCTCTTCTTTCCCTTCTCCTCCTCCCTCCCCCAACCTCTCCCTCACCTTTTCCTCCCCCTCCTTTCCCTACCCTCAGTCACTCCCTCCCTCCATAATTCATCTCCCCTGCCTACCCCCCTCCTATCCCTCTATCCCCCACCCCTCACCTCACCCTATCCTCTCCACTTTCCCTCTTGACCTCCCCATTGCCCTCCTCGCCCTCTAATCCCCACTCCCTACCTCCCCCACTCCCCCCTCCTCTCCCTCTATTGCCTCTCCACCCTCTCCCTCTCATCTCCTCCACTTTCCCCCCTCTCCTCTCCTCTCCCCCCTGAACCCCCCCCCCCCCCCCCCCCCCCCCCCCCCACTGTCCCTCCTCACCTCCTCCACCTCCCCGCCGGTGACTGACAGTGGACATGGCTAATCAGTGTGGCAATGGTGCAGGAAGGGGCGTTGCCGCCCGGCCGTAGCAGTGACTGACAGGAAAGGAGACCAATCAGCGTAGCGGTGACTGACGGGAGAGGAGACCAATCTGTGGTTGAGTGTTTTTTAAGATTTTTAAACCTTAATAACTTTTAAAATATACCATCGATCGGAACAAAACTTGATGGACTTGCATGAGAATGGTGAGTAAGGTGGCGAAAATTGTAGCGCTATCATGTAGCATTTGGGCGCAAATAGAAAAACTACGCAAACTGGAAGATAACAAGATCAGAATTTTAGTTATATATGACACCAAGTGCAGACACATTGCACCCCCAATGCAATGTTCCACCACTCACCCGTTACCCCCAACGCAACCATTTCCTCCAACGCAATATTCCACCACTCACACATAGCCCCCATGCAGGCGCGGCTTATTTCCCTCATCCACCAGCACTCCCTCCTCCTCCTCTTCACTCTCCCTCTTCAATCCCTAGAGAGGGAGGGGTGGTAGAGATGGAGGGGGGTAGAGACGGAGGGGGGTAGAGAGGGCGGGGGGGGGGGGGTAGAAAAGGAAGTGGAGGGGGGGGTGAGATGGAGAGGTGTAGAGAGGGGGGGGGGGTTGGGGGGGGGAAGAGAGAGGGAGAGGGGTGTAGAAGTAGGACGAGGGTAGAGTGGAGGGGAGAGAAAGCGAGTGAGGGAGAGGGAGGGGGTAGAGAGGGAAGGGGTTAGAGAGGGAGGGGGTGGAGAGGGGGGTAGTTAGGGGGTAGAGAGGAGGGAGTAGACAGGAGTAGAGAGGGAGGGGGGTAGAGAGGGAGGAGGAGGAGGGGGTGGGGGTAGAGGTATTCTTGGAGGGCATCTACCACACACGGTGCCTCAGGAAGGCCGTCAGCATCCATAAAGACTCCTCACACCCTTGTAATGGGCTGTTTGAACTACTTCCCTCCGGCAGACAAGGCCTTTTACATCCGAACCTCCAGACTCAGAAACAGCTTCATTCCCAGAGCTATAGCGGCTCCGAACCGGTCCTGCTGAGTTCCCCCCACCCCCATGGACTGTCTCCCTCGGATGGTCACGTCACACAGACACATCTGCACTTTAGTCTGTTGAACTGTTTTGACTGTTTTACTGTTCTTTTTATATCCATGTTCTCGGGATATCTAAATCTAAATTTTATTAGTAGATTTGGTATGTAGCTTTCAACCAATGTCATAACATAAATAACTTATTTATTGGTTGGAAGCTGCATACCAAATCTCGTTGCCCTTATGTGCAATGACAATAAAAGATATTATTATTATTATTATTAGGGAGGGAGAGGGTAGAGAGGGAGACGGTAGGGGAGTAGAGAGGGGCAGAGAGAGTGTGGGGTAGAGAGAGAGAGAGGGCGTAGAGAGAGCGAGAGAGAGAGAGGGGCAGAAGGAAAGGGAGGGGGTAGAGTGGGAGGGAGGGAAGTTAAAGAGGGAGAGGAAGGGCAAGAGAGGGAGGGGGTAGAAAGGGACAGGGTAGAGGGGGAGAGAGGGAGGGGAGGGGTGGAGAGGGAGGGTAGACGGGTGTAGAGAGAGAGAAGGGCAGAGAGGGAAGAGGGCAGAGAGAGAGAGGGGGAGGTAGGGTGAGGGGGAGGGAGGGTGAAGAGGGCGAGCGAGGGGTTAGAGAGGGTAGGAGTGATAGTAGAGAGGGGGAGGGAGGGTAGAGAGGGAGGGGGTGGGAGAGGGAGTGTAGATGTGGCAACTACCCTCCCTACCCCCTCCTCTCCCTCAATGCCCCTACTCTCCCTCCTGACCTCCCCAGGATCTTTCCCTTCTTCTCCTCCTGTCCCCCAATCCCTCCTTCAACTCTCTTTCCCTCTCCTTTCTCCTACCGCCGCCACTGTTCCATCTCCACGAGGCCTCACATTTTTAAAACGCTGTAACTTGTGAAACGGAGCATGTAATGTGAAGTGAAGCAGTTTCTATTGTTGACGGGGTTAATGTGATTAATAATGTGTGAACATTTCTGCGCTAGCGAGTGGCGTTTTGACGAAGGTAGAAAGACACAGACGATACACACACACACGTATACATACATACAAGTTTAAACTTTTAATAGTATAGAGATATAGATTTCATTCAGATAAACAGATCTATAACCTGGGCTTATATGCACTGTTTACCTAGCTTTAATTATCTCCACATTATTTTTCATTCAAAGATCAAACTAGCGGGTAAAGATCTCTAGTATTCTGGTGGTGTCCCGTCACAGAAGGTTGTGCTATCTCATGTCTTGTGGGATTGAGTGCAGCTCACAAGTCCGATGCGTGAGCCACACTCACGGGAGCAGTGTCGGCACACGAAGGCCGCTGTGGGGGGAGTTAGGGTCTCAGTCTTCCTTCTGTCTCTGGCACTATCGAAGATTGAGGGATGACCTTGTGGAGGTGAATAAGATTATGAGGGGAATAGATAAGGTGAATGCACAGAGTATTTTACCCAGGCTTGGGGCATCAAGACCCAGAGGACATAGGTTTCAGGTGTGAGGGGATTTAATAGGAACCTGAGGGGCATCTTTTTCATTCAGTGGGTGGCGAGTATGTGGAACGAGCTAACAGACGCGGCAGGTACTATAACAACATTCAAAAGACACTTGGACAGGTGCATAGATAAGAAAGGTTTGGAAGGATATGGGCCAAATACAGGCAAATAGAACTACCTTGGTCAGTATCTTGGTCAGTATGGATGAGTTGGGCCGAAGGGCCTGTTTCCATGACTGACTCTCTCAACCTTATCTCCAGGCTTGACTCTTCCAACAAGCGCCAATCATGTCTGTGCTTTCAATCGTAGATTTCTCATTTATAATCTAATATACACATTTTAAGTTCAAATGGCTTCACAGTGACAATACTTATTCAAGTAATGTTTTACTAATGGAAAAGGTAAATTAAAATAGTATTTCTAGTTGGAGAATCTTTTGTGATGTTTTGTTGACCCCTCACTGGAAACATGATTAAAACAAAACAGTGCATTTTAGACTGATATATATATATATCTATATTTAAGTATAAGCATGGTAATATGAATATCCTTGTATTGCTTTTATGGAATTTAGATTGTACATGATGACATTTTCTTCTTTATTTATTTTTTGGACTTTATCTTGCACTAAACATTATTCCCTTTATCCTGTATCTGTACACTGTGGACGGCTTGTTTAGTTTTTCCACTGACTGGACAGCAAGCAATAAAAAGCTTTTCACTCTATCTTGATTCACGTGGCAATAATAAATGAAACTAAATTAAAGTAATTGCGATTCAGGACATTGAATGACGAGATTAATTTTTGACTATTAATTGGAATGAAACATGCAGTAAACCCTCCCAGTTACAGTCCAAGGGAGGGGGGGGGGGGATTGTGCACATTATGGCCGATTGTCCTCTATAACCGGAGTAAAGTTTAACCCAAGGTCGGAAGGGGAGAAGCACATCGGTGGGTGGATGGGGGGGGTGTCGCAGCCCGGGGAGCCATGGAGCCTCCAACCCCACACATGGTGGACCAGGGATGGCCCAGTACTCACGCCGCCCCCCCTCTCCTCTCCCACAACCAGAAGCTTCCGCCCGCAACCAGAAGCTCCCGCCACATAGCACCAACTCGGTGGGAAACTGCCGGATGGGGGGGGTGAGGTAATGGGAGCCTTGGTCAGCTATAACCGAAATCCTGTGGAAAGGGGTCCTTTATCGCAAGGTTTTACTGTATTTCCATCATGAAAAATCAAACTATGATTTATTTCAGGTCTGAGAATACGCCTGTTCAACTTTTCCCTCAAGCTACTGAGCTGTTTTTTGTACATTGTTCGTGTGTTGCTTGATGATCCTCAGGAAAGAAATGGATGGTATGTACAAAGTCACAACTTTACTCCAACTCAAACGGGCAGCTCATTGCTGAACAGTTCAAAAACGAATCAAAATAAAGCACCGTATATGTTGCCCAAGAAAATTATAATTCATCTTGTGTTTACTCATTTCATGTTGCCCCATTGTATCATGTGATGACTAAGTTTCTGAATTAGTTGCTAAAACATACAAACCATATTCTAATTTCTGAATAAATCATGGCAGGACTAATGGTAGAAGATCAGACTTCTGAGGTGGAGCTTCACGGGTGTTGATTATGTTAGGGGCCTGTTGCAATGTCTTTGACCAGTTTTGTTTTTTAATTGAACTGAATTGGAAGATACAGTGTGGAAACAAGCCCTTCGGCCCATCAAGCTCATGCCGACCACCAAACACCCGTTCACACTAGTTCTACATTATCCCACTTTCTCATCCACTCCCTACACACTTGGTGCAGTTTACAGAGGGCCAACAAGCTGCAAACCTTTCTTCATACTGAATGGATTGGGAGAAAAACCACACGGTCTCAGGGAGAATACAAGATCCACACATTGGCATACCTTTAGGGAACCTCTTGACATTTGTTACTCTAGGTAAAGTGAAACTTGGTGTGTCTTTGCTAATTTCATATAAAGTTATCATTATGGATTTGCCCTAAATTTTGAAAGAACAAGCTCAAGTAATATGGTTTACTGAGCACATGACAATAGTGGATGTTGGATTGTGTTTGTGCAAGCATTTAAAAATACAATAATAATTAGAATGTTTCAAAAATGTTACATATTCAGACTGATTTATCGTAACAGTGTCAAAGTATGTCACAAAGTAAGGAATAACATGCACAAGACACAGTTTTCATAATAACGTTCCTGGCTGAAATTTGAGATCATCTTGTTCAACTTCCTTCAGCAATTTACCACAAGATTTATTGAGCGTTTTTAATGATTTAAATGTCATACAAATCAATCTAATTTATTAGCCTAAAATTACTTACTTTGCTTTTCTCAAACTTGGCAATAGCCATTGGTCAACTGTAAGATTATGATTTAAAAATGGCAGAAGGGTTGAGGCGTTTTTATCATTGGTATAGCCATAAATCCAGAGAAATAGACAGCACATCCTGCAATGTTAATGCCAACCATTGAGTACCCGTCTGCACTAATTCTATTTATTAACACCTGCTGCCTGGCTTTCTATGTCCAGCTGATTCAATTCCTCAACATTTAGCCTTGTTATATTTTTAATTGATTGAAAGATCCAGCATGGAAACATGGAAACGAAGCAAGTCGATGCTGACCATCGATCACTCGTTCTCGCTAGTTCTGTAATCCCACTTACTCATCAACTACCTACACGCTAAGGGCAACTTACAGGCCAACTCACAGGCCAATTACACAGGCCAGTTACTGTACATTTGACAGTAATTGCACAATTTACAATTACAGTACTATTACAATTCACAGTAAAATGACACAGGCCAGTTTACAGATGCCAATTCACAGGCCAATCAATGTGGGAGGAAACCGGAGCACCCAGAGGAAACCCACGCGGTCATAGGGAGAACGTGCAAACTCCACATAGAGGGCACCTGAGATCATGATGGAACCCGGGTCTCCGATGCTGTGAGGCAGCCACTCTACCCACTGCGCCACTGGGCCACTCTGTGTTGTGAGGTTTCCTCTCTCCATTCTTAGGCAGTGTGTAGCCACCCTCTGGGTGAAACATAATTTCCTCAGGTCCCCTATAATCCTCACCTTAAACTTATGTGGTCTGGTTTATAATGCACCAGTATTGGGAAAGGCTTATCACTATCTATCTACTTCAAGTTTGTGCACCCATCAGACTCCCCCCCCAGCCTTTTTCTCCCCAAGGAAAGCAAACCTAGTTCACCCAGATACACAAAGTGTTGGAGAAACTCAACGGGTTAGGCAACATCTCTGAGGATCATGGATCGAGTTCGGGTCGGGACTATTCGGATTGGGTCTGAAGAAGGGTCCCAACCTGAAATGTCACCTATCCATGTTCTCCAGAGATGTTGCCTGAACCGCTGAGTTACTGCAGCACTTTGTGTCTTTTCTTGCAAACCAGCATCTGGGTCATTGTGTCTGCAGTTTATCCAGTCTCTCCTCTTCAGTTTATTCCTGGCCACATCCTGATGAATCTCCTTTGCACCCTCTCTCCAGTGCATTCATATCTTCCCTGTGGCAACTAGAAATGCACGCAATACTCCAGCTGTGGCAAGGTTTTCTGAAGTTGTACCATGAGTTCCAGGCTCTTATATCCTGTGTTAGTTCCACGCTCTTATTCTTATATCCTGTGTCCTGACCAATGAAGGCCAGTATCCTGCATGCATACCCCAAGAAGTGCCTGTTTGCAACATACATCAATAAGCTATAAAGGCCCATAATGTAAATAGAACCGGTAATTCCATTTTTACACTCCACCGTTCTGCCCAATATTTAATATATAAATTGATGGGATTTTATCCATGGTTGTGAAGTGCAGTCCAACCAGCTATGCTGCCTGGGTTGGAGGGTGTCAGCAACAAGGAAGGGTTGGACAAACTTGAATTGTTTTCTCAGGAGCATCAGAGGTTGAGGTGAGACCTGATAGAAGTATCTAAAATTACGAGAGGCATGGATTAGGTAGACAGTTGGAACCATTTTTTTGCCGAGCGTAAATGTCAAAGACTAGAAGGCCTCGCTTTAACGTGAGAGGGACAAAGTTTAAAGGAGATGTGCAGGGGAAATGTTTTACACAGAGTGGTGGGGGCCTGCCAGGGGTGGTGGTGGACGCAGATACGATAGTGGTGTTTAAGAGGGTTTTAGATAGGCACATGGATATGCAGGGAATGGAGGTATGTGGATCAAGTGCAGGCTGAGGATATCAGTTTGACTAGGCAACAGTTGCACACGGACATTATGGGCCGAAGGGCCTGGTCCTTTGCTGTACCATTTTGAGAGGCTTTTAGAAAGGCAAGGAAAGGAGAGGTGTGCAGCACTTACAGGCAAAAGGGATTTGTTTAGGTAAGCATGGGCGGTACGTGCATTGTGGGCCGAAGGGCCTGTTTTTCAGTGCTGTGCTGTTCCATGTGAAAGTTATGACGTTGATGTAAGGACTGGGAACTTGGTAATACAAGGTAAAGAAGTGTTTTGTACCAAGGTCGCCGCAACCATGGAGCGGTTCAGACATTTCCCCGTCGGTAACTATTGTGGGAGCTGACGTCAGGGGAACAGCTGCCTGGGAAAACGAGATGACACGCTTGGTTAGGTAGAGAAGATGAGCAATTGCATTTGTAAGTAGGAGAGTGCACTGCCTTTGATCCTGAGGGGAAATCCCATCAATGCAGCCTTTGCGTTGGAGAAAATGTAATCTCACTTCTGTTGAAGCCAGTTTCAGCGTAATGCAGCTGAGGAACAACTATTTTGGACCGTTTAAAAGAAATCTGTGCAGAATAGATGCCGTGGTTTTTATCAGATGACTATAATAACATTTAGTATGTACAATAACAACATCTAAAAGGCATTTGGACAGGTACATGGGTTTAGAGGGATATGGGCGAAACGTGGGTTGGTAGCACTAGTGTAGATGGGGCAACTTGGTCGGCATGGTCAAGTTGGGCCGAAGGGCCTATTTCTGTGCTGTATGACTCTGACGAGAATAAATGTTTCATTTTACAATTGGGATTTATTATTACATCCTATGCGCGGTGAAGTGCCGCAGATATTTCACAGCACCAGAGACCCGCGTTCCATCCTGACCTTGGGCACCGTATGTGTGGAGTTAGAATGTTCTCCCTTTAACTGTGTGGGCGTCCTTCATGAGCTCCCAATTCCACCCACATCCCAAAGATGTGCAAGTTTCAGTGTTAATTGGCTCTCTGTAAATTATCCCTTGTGTGTAGGGAGTGGATGAGAAAGTGGGATGACATAGAACTAGTGTGAACGGAAGGCATGGACTCGGTGGGCTGAAGGGCCTGTTTCCATTTTGTATCTCTAAACTAAACCAAACTAAAGGTACAAAACATAATACTTTATGAATAACAATGATATGTAGACAAAAATTAAACCCACCAGTTTGATCTGAAATTATTACTTTCTTTGTGTTTTGTTTTATAAAGTTGGGGCTGTTCCAGTCAAAACCACAGTCTCACCAAGACTGACCGGTAAGTTGTGGAATTGTTTAAAAAGTATAAAATAATTACTCATATCAAACTTACATTTTATTCGCATCATTATAAGAAAATATGCTGATGAATTGGTGAGAAGGAACTGCAGATGCTGGAATCTTGAGCAAAATACAACATGCTGGAGGAACTCAGCTGGTCAGGCAGCAATCTGTGGAGGGAATGGACAGATGAATTTTTGAACCGGGACCCTTCTTCAGTCTGACCCTTCTCCACATCTACTGCCTGACGCATTGAGTTGCAGCACATTGTGTTTTACCAAAGGTTATGGTGTTGGTCATTGGAAAATCACTGCTGACCCAGGCACCGAGAGGTACAGCATAGAAACAGGCTCTTCGGCCCATCGACCACCAGTTTACAATAATCCTACAGTAAAGAGGTTGAATGTTGTGGAGCACACCAGGGATTAAAAAAATGAGGGACTTATGATTGGTGTTAGCATACATGAGGAAACTGACACCTTCATATGATCAAAATATCTGACTTTCCCCCTCGCACTCCATCAGTCTGAAGAAGGGACCCAACCTATAACATTGTCTGTCCAATTTCCCTCCATAGATGCTGCCTGATCCACTGAGTTCTTCCAGCACTTAGTTTTATGGTCAAGATTCCAGCATTTGCAGTTCTTTGTGTCTCCATATACAAAATACAAGCTAACTAAAATTACCAATTTGATTTACCCTCAGATCCCCTATAATATGGGTAGAAAGAAGTCTTCCCTTGTGGGGTTTACAGGTAAGGTGTAAATAACTATATCAAAATCACTGGAAATAACATTTATTTTTGCTGCAGCTAGATTTGGATTACAAAATGAAATGACAGGCAAATATATTTTTCTCAATGCACTTGTTGCCAATCATGCTTTATTAGTAGAAGAAAATAAATGTGTTAATGGGTATGGTATTATAAGATCATAAGTGATAGGAGCAGAATTATGGGCCTGTCCCACTTAGGTGATTTTTCAGCGGACTGCTGGCGACTGTCAAGTTGCCGGCAATCGCCTGAAAAATCGGAAACTGGAACGGTGACTGTCAGAGTGGAACGCACACGCGCACACACGCACACACGCACACACGCACACACACACACACACACACACACACACATCGCTTCCTTCACCAGCCCGTGTGAATTTTTTTAAACGGCCCTCCCCACGTTTGTCCTGTCTAAAAAATTCACATGGTGCAAAGCCAAGGTGATACAGACACACACCGCGATGAACAGGAAGGTTGGTGCTGTAAAAAGATGGCTAAAGCACAGTGTACGGTAAGTCCTTTAAAAGAGGGGGGGGGGGGGGGGGGAGTGGGTGGGGTGAGAAGGGGGGAGAGAGGGAAAAAGGGGTGGAGAAGGAGTGGAAACAACTTTTAAGAAGCCAGAGATACACGGCTGTGAAGCTCGGCGGACATTTAACATTACCAGTCAGTTATCCTTGGTTCTGAAAACTACTGCTTACCTTTTTTTTCCCCAATGAGCCAATGAAATTCACCGGTCAGCACTGGCTCCAACCTAGGAGAACCTCCAAGAACCTTCGACCTCCTGACAACCCACGAGGACCTCCTGCCGACCCACCTACGGCTCGAAAATTCTCGCAACTCTCCATGGCGGCTTCAATCTCGTCGCCGCTAATTTTTCAACATGTTATTAATGTTGAAAAATTCACGGTGACCATAATGAGGCCGCGACTCGTTCCCAGAATGTGGGAACTCCTCACGGCCGTGGAGGCGACTCCACGGCAACCACCTGTGAACATGTGGCGACCATGTGGCAACTGCATAGTCTCCTGCAGTCGCTTAAAAAGTCGCCTAAGTGGGACAGGCCCATTAGGCCATTCAGCCCATCAAGACTACCCCGCCATTCAAATCATGGCTGATCTACCTTTCTCTCTTAGCCACAATTCTCCTGCCTTCTCCCCATGACCCCTTGCCACCCGTACTAATCAAGAATCTGTCAATTGCACCCTGGCCACTCACTCTTCTCCCCCCTCGCCCAATGGGCAAAAGATAGAGGTGTGAAAACGCGCAACTCTTGATTCAGGGACAGTTTCTCCTCACTATTATCAGGGAACTGAATCATCCTACCCTGCCCACAGAGCAATCCTGACCTACTTTCTACTATCATTGATCCAACTTTACTGGCTAGATCTAGCAATACACATTATTCCCTTATTGTACCTGTACACTGTAAATGGCTCGATTGTAATCATGCATTGTCTTTCTGCTGGCTGTTTAGCACCCATCTAAATCTTTAGATTCTCCATACACGTGACAATAAACTAAACTAAATTTTCGCCTTAAAAGTATCCATTGACTTGGACTCCACAGCTGTCTGTGGCAATGAATTCATCAAATCCACCGCCCTCTGACAAAATAAATTCCTTCTCATCTTTCTATAGATTGGTCATTTTATTCTGAGGCTATGGCCTCTGGTCCTGGTCTCTCCCACTAGTGGAAACATCCTCTCAATCATCAGAGTGTACGAATTATAGAAGATAGATATCATGCCTGCACGTTACTTTATGCTGCCATTCAGACCGATTTATTAGATTGGTGGGAAGCATCAGTTCTCACTGGCTTTCTGTATTTTCTATACCATATACAAGTGGTCCATGCAGCAAATTAACTTCTATCCATTAGCTTGCTCTTGGTTTCCATTGATTTGAAGATAAGGTCAGGTTTCACAGAGTTTTGAAAGCTTACAGACAAATCTAATGTGCTTCGCTATTCTTTCATTCCCCGGCTACACAAACTGTTTATTACTGTCTGGGATTTTAAAATAATTTATGCTGTCTGCTGTTAAAAAAGTCCAGGAAATGTTGTTCTTCAGTGCGCCATGTATTCTTGTCCTTGGAGGGGACTGCTGAGTGCCATTTCTGAGCTTCAGGCACGGTTCAATAGGTATACAATATTCCTAATACGACAAATTATATGACCGTTGCCATCAGCAATAGCAGTAGACTTCCAAGAAGATACAAAACAGACACCACACATTGGGAACAAGAGCCATCGAGCTGCACAGCATAGAAACTGGCCCTCTGTCCACCTTGTCCCCACCAACCAAGTTGGTATATTGGGCAAATCGCATTTGCCTGCATTTGGTCCAAGTTCCTCTAAACCCTTCCTATCCACAGAGCTGTCCGAATGTCAATTAAAAGTCATAATTGTATTTATGCACTACCTGCACTCCAGGGACACTTTACAGAGGCCAATTAACCTACAAACCCGCATGTCTTTGGGAAGTGTGAGGAGACCAGAGCACCCAGAGGAAACCCACGCGGTCACAGGGAGAACCAGCAAACTCCACACAGACTTTGTCCGGTGACTCGAAAATCCAAGAACAAAGGAGGCTGCAGAAATTGGTTGACATTGCCTAGTCCACCAAGTACTGACCTTCCCACCATTGAAGGGATTCACAGGAGGTGCTGCCTGAAGGAGGCAGATAATATCATCAGTGACCCACACCAGCCTTGCCATGCTCTCATCTCGCTGCTATCATCGGGAAGAAGGTACAGGTTCAAGAACAGCTTCTTACCAGTAACCATCAGGTTATTGAACTATCCTGCACGATACTAACCACAGCCCTACCTCAATCACAACACTATCCAACCACTCCGGGCTTTGCACTAGCATGGTTGTTCAACCTACCTTGATATTTGCACTATCCTTGTCTAGTTTACTTGGACTGGCTGTTAATTTATTGTATATTTATTATGGTTGTTGGATCTCCATCTTTAAATTTGCTGACAACACCAGCAGGGTTGGACAAATTACGATTAATGATGTCTCATAGTATAGATGGGAGATTATCGTTTGATTGAATGATGCCAGAACAACAATCTTGCTGTAAATGTCAGTAAAACCACGGAACTGATGTTGACTTTAGAAGAGGAAGGCAGAGGATCCACAAACCTGTCTTCATCGACGGTTTGGTGGTGGGGAGAGTCACCAACTTCCTGGGTGTACATATCTCTGAAGATCTGGCCTGGACCCGGTACACAGATGCAATGAGAGAAAAAGACCCATCAATGCCTCTACTTCCTCAGAAGATTGAGGAGATTCGGTATGTCGATGAATACTATAATCAAACTTCTCCTGGTCTGCCGTATAGAGCATATTGACTGGTTGCATCACGGCCTGGTTCAGCAACTCAAACACCCAGGAATGAAGGAGATGACAAAATGTGGTGGACACTGCCATTGAAGGGATCTACAGGAGGCACTTCCTCAAAAAGGCAGCCAGCATCATCAATGACCCACACCACCCTGGCCACACTCCCCTTTCAATCCGAAGGGAAGAAGGTACAGGAGCTTAAAAACTGTGACCTCCAGGTTCAGGAACAGCTTCTTCCCAACAACCATCAGGCTAGTCAACACTACAACCACCAACCAAACTATGGACTATGAACTATCTTGGTTGCAGTAAGGACTGCAAGTTTTTGTTTTGTGCTGATATTTTTTAAATTTATTGAACTTTTGTTTATTATGTTATCCATGAGTACTGAGTTTACAGACCTGTTATGCCACTACATGTACTGTAAGCATCTCATAATTCAATTTTTGGTAAGCAGTGCATTCAGAAAGTATTCAGACCCCTTCACTTTTTCCACATTTTGTTACGTTACAGCCTTATTCTAAAATGGATTAATTTTTTTTTAAATCATCAATCTACATACAATACCCCATGATAAAAAAGTGAAAACAGGTGATTATAAAATGTTGCAAAGTAATTAAAAAGAAATAACTGAAATATCACATTTACATAAGTATTCAGACCCTTTGCTATGACACTCAAAATTGAGCTTAGGTTCATCCTGTTTCCATTGATTATCCTTGAGATGTTTCTACAACTTGATTGGAGTCCACCTGTGGTAAATTAAATTGATTGGACATGATTTGGAAAGGCACACACCTGTCTATATAAGGCCCCACAGTTGACAGCACATGTCAGACAATGCTGCTAATTTATCAGGCCATGATCAGATCTTCTCTTGACTATGGGTGTTTTGTGTATGGGTCTGCGTCTAAAACTGTTCTGGCTAGGCTAGATGTGTTGCAGGCAAAGGCTTTGAGGCTTTGCTGTGGAGCATTTCAGGACTTCCCCAGTCCCTGCCCTGATTGTTGAAATGGGAGAAATGCCCTTATGGTTAAGGTGCATTAAGCTAGGGTTACATTACTGGGCTAAACTTTGTGGGTGTAATGATACCTTCCCAGCAAGGTGTTTGTTGCAAGAGGTTGATGATGGTAACAAATATAACACATTTTGTGTCATTATAAATCAGTGGGCTAGGAAGCTGGGTTTGGAACAAGGGGGTATTATAGAGCATACAATAAGGCTATCTGTGCCCTATTGGGTTCTTCCTGAACTGTTTATTGAGCTTGCTTTTCTTCAGGAAAAAGATAAGCACGAGGTGACTCCAAGAATATTGGAATATCTTAATTCAATCAGTGAGAGCACTTTGATTGTTTTTACAGATGGATCTAAAGATCCAGTTAGTGGGAGAGCTGGGTTTGGAGTGTATGTGGAGCAGCTTGGGTTGAAGATTGGCCGGCGCATTTCTGATGGAAGCTCTGTTCTCACGACTGAATTAATGGCAATTCAATGGGCTCTATGGTGGATTGAGGAAGCCAGTTTTAGAGAAGTCATTATCTGTTCTGATTCTGCAGCTGCTCTTGAAACTTTAAGAGTCGGGAAATCTAAAGCTCGTCCTGACATTCTAAATGAAATCTTGAGTGTGTTTTCTAGAATTGGGTTTGCGTGTAACATCACTTTTTGCTGGGTTCCCGGGCATGCTGGGGTGAGGGGGAATGAGCAGGTGGACCTCGTAGCAAAGGAGAGTTTAAGAAGAGAAACAGATATCCATGTATCATTGGGGAGAGTGGAACCGAGAGAAATAATTAAAGAGGGCTTAACAAAAGAATGGCAGAGAGGATGGGAAATGGAAGTCAGGGGTAGACACTACTTTTCTATACAATCTGAAGTTAGGAAAATATGTTTCTGTACATCTGTCCCGTAGGGGCTCAGTTAAACTGTGTAGATTGAGGTTGGGACACTGGGTTAAATTACTATTGATGCATTGTAGGGAAACATGTTTCTGGCTCGTGTGAATGTGGGAGTAATGAGTCGGTTAAGCATGTTTTCCTAGAATGTAAAAAGTACAGGGTAGAAAGAAAAGTATTGTTTGTTAGACTGACAGGACTTGGCGTTGAGGCTTTTTCTGTTTCATCTTTGTTTGGACGCAGTGAGAAACATCAACTGATATCCAGGGCTGTTCTTCAATTCCTGCAAGTTACAGGACTGTATGTAAGAATTTAGTTCAAACTTTGACCTGTGGAGGGCAGTAATACGCTTAGCAGCGTCTACACTGCCGGAATCCTATAAGAAGAAGAAGTAGTGTATGTCAGAGAAAAAACTAAGCCATGAAGACGAAGGAATTGTCCGTAGACCTCCGAGACAGGATTGTGTCGAGACACAGATATGGGGAAGGGTATAAAACAATTTCTGCAGCATTTCAGGTCCTGAAGAGCACAGTGGCCTCCATCATTCTTAAATGGAAGAACTTTGGAACTAGCAGGACTCTTCATTGAGCTGGCTGCCCGACCAAACCGAGCAATCGGGAGAGAAGGGCCTTGGTCAGGGCGGTGACCAAGAACCTGATGGTCACTCTGACAGATCTCCAGAGTTCTTCTGTGGAGATGGGAGAACCTTCTAGAAGGACGTCTAGATCTATAGCACTCCACCAATTAGGCCTTTATGGTAGAGTGGCCAGACGGAAGCCACTCCTCAGTGAAAGGTACATGACAGCCCGCTTGGAGTTTGCCAAAAGGCACCTAAAGGACTCTCAGACCATGAGAAACAAAATTCACTGGTCTGATGAAACCAATATTGAACTCTTTGGCCTGAATATCAAATGTCACACCTGGAGGAAACCAGGCACCGCTCATCACCAGGCTAATACCATATCTACGGTGAAGCATGGTGGTGGCAACATCATGCTGTAGGGATGTATTTTCAGCGGCAGGAACTGGGAGACTAATCAGGATAGAGAGAAAAATGAACGGAGCAAAGTACACAGAGATCCTTGATGAAAACCTGTTCTGGAGCATTCTGGACCTCAGTCTGGGGCGGAGGTTCATCTAGAAAGCATTTTGGTATGCCATATTGCATATGACAAAAAAAAAAACACTCATGACTCTGGAAATATGTATTTACATGGAAAGGCTAGAATCAGAGGGCGCAGCCACAGAATTAAAGGATGTAGCTTCAAAAAGGAGATGTGGTGGAATGTATTTAGCCAGAGGGCAGTGAATCTGTGCAATTCATTACTACAGATGGCTGTGGGGGCTGTCATTGGGTATTTATAAAGCAGAGATTAGTAAGAGCGTCAAAGATTACGGGGAGAAGCAGGAGAATGGGGGTTGAGAGGGATAAAATAGATCAGCCATGATTGAATGGCGGTGTAGACTTGGGGTGAATGGCCTATTTCTGCTGCTATGTCATGGTCTAATATCTAATTAATGTACATTATGATCATTTAGGTTGTTAATTTAATGTAATTTGAGGCATTGTCATATATTAGCACCATTTTTCAGACTGGTCTAAACACAATTCAAGGCGTCTATCTCTATCCATGCTTTGTGACAATGTTAAGGACAGCAATTGTTCTGGTAGACCAATTTGTAAATAGTTAATGACTTTTGGATACATGGGTGAATCCAGGAAGAATGTTGTAACAATACAATTCTCTGGACCTCTGACATTGGGACGAGGTTTTGTAATGAGCAAATAAACAAACAATTTTGAGAGTTTTTTATGCCACAAAAGTATGGCACGGTGACGCAACAGTGCAGTTGCTGCCTTACAGCGCCAGAGACCTGGGTTCGATCTCGACTACGGGTGCTGTCTGTACAGAGATTCTACATTCTCCCCATGGGTTTTCTCTGAGATCTTCGGTTTCCTCCCATACTCCAAACACGTACAAGTTTGTAGGTTAATTGGCTTGGTATAAATGTAAACTGTCCCTCGCGTGTGTAGGATAGTGTTAATGGTCAGTCCGGACTGGGTGGGCCGAATGGCCTATTTCCACGCTGTATCGCTAAACTAAAAGATCTACAGAAGTCATAGGACATTGAACAAGTCCGCTCAGATTAGAACATTGGGACGGATGTGGAAAATGGCTTATTAAAATCAGGGACAGATTTTGATTTGAATATGACAAAACATTTGTACATGACACCATACAATCTTGAGTAAGGTCACAGTGTAATATTGTGTTTATGGACCCAAGGACTGTAACACGTTTAAGCATCAATGACACCATCAGGTCTTGGTAGGTAAAGGGTGCAATGCACTGGAGATGCGTAGAGTTAAAAAATATATTATATTTGAATTATAGCAAATGCATTAAAAGCTTCAGTAACTATCAACTTCTATGAACTGTATCTTGGGTTGCACTACAGACTTTGCTTTTTTATTTGCACAGGTATTACAGTTAATAATTAATTGCAGTTTTTTAAATTATTATTTTATCTGTGTGTTATTGTGCTTATGGGACTGTTACACCGCAGCAAATAAGAATGTAATCGTTCTGTTAGTGGTCCTTATGACAATTAAACACTATTGATTGAAATAACAAATATCCACTCTAGGATGGCTAGTTTCCATGAATATTAAACTAAAAAATAAAATTAAAATGGAGTTTATAGCTTTGTAACTATTCTGCCAAATTTGGAAATCAGCAAATAAAAAACGGCAAAAGTGCTGGAGTAACTCAGCGGGTCAGGCAGCATCTCTGGAAAACGTGGATAGGTGATGTTTCGGGTTGGGACCCTTCTTCAGACATCATGGGTTCCAACCTGAAACATCACCTACTCGTGTTCTCCAGAGATGCTGCCTGACCCCTTGAGTTATTCCAGCATTGATTTTTTTTTTGTAACCATGCAATTCCTTGTGTCTACACTTGTAAATCAGTAACATTGAAATCTAAAATGTTCCCCATTTTAATGTTTCAGGATTAATTGCCATTATATTCTGTAGTATTTTTACAAAGATTCTTTAATGCTTAATTAAAAGCCTGAGGTGCGTTTCTTCAGATAAACTGTTCTGTAATCTCCATTCTTTCCTTTCAGGTTACTGTGGCCTTGATAAGTTTCTTTGAAACAATGTTGTTGGCTTATCTCAGCTATAAGGTAAGCTTCTTTTGATTTGAAACGGTTGCTAGGCAACACTGCTTGCATAAACTCTCTGGATTCAGGGAATCCGTCAGATTGTTTTTTACCAGCTGGTCGTGAAACAAAGGTCAATAGAATTTGCATTAAATGAAAGGACATAGGTCATAGCCAATTCCTGTTGTGCTGCAAACTCCTAGATAGTGTTTCCATTTCACTATTTGAATGGCTATAATTTATGGGGATAGACTCAAAATTTTGGAGTAACTCAGCAGGTCAGGCATCATCTCTGGAGAAAAGGAATAAGTAACATTTCGAGTCGAGACACTTCTTCAGACTGAGAAGGGTCTGAAGAATGGTCTCGACCTGAAACTCCACCTATTCCTTTTCTCCAGAGATGCTGCCTGACCTGCTGAGTTACTCCAGCATTTTGTGTTTGTCTTCAGTGTCAACCAGCATCTGCAGTTCCTTCCTATACGAGGACTTGGCTATTGATGGAAAAAATAGATATTGCAGTTAATGTAAAACTGATTAGTAATTAGATTAGTAATTAGCATTTTTTTAAACAAGCAATGGGTGGGAATTTAGATGTAAAGTTAAAATGGATTGCTCTTCTTTTTTAATTAATTTAATTTGTTAAATTAACAAGGATGTTAAGTCTGTGTTAATGAACTTTCTTAAGGTGCAGGTGTTTTTCACCAGGGGTAATTACAACTCGGGAAGGAATTCTCATTGGAGAGCTGGATCAGACCTGCTTTTTGAATCATTCAAACTGCTGGAAGGTTATTTGTTTGTTGAGGGTGTTCCATTGGCTTTAGACTGCAGACTGAAGGGAGTAAGCTAATTGGGATGCTGGCCTTGGAGGAGTCAGAGAAGACATTTTGCTGGATTAGTTAAGAGGCTGTCCCACTACAGCGACCTAATCCGTGAATTCAGAAAAGTTTGCCCTCGACTCGTGCTCGCAACATGGTCGACACGAGGTCCTAGGAGATCTTTGTAACTCTCCTTCATGCTCGAGAGTAGCCCCCGCATACTCGAGGCCTCATCTAGGTTGCGGCGTATTTTTTAACATGCTGAAAAATGCCCTCGAGTAAAAAAAGGTCGCCATGGAAAAAAATCAATACTTTTTTTACTCGTAGGTTTAGTCGAAGTAGGTCGTAGTAGGTCAGTATGTTATTCATGGGTAGTCGAAGGTAGTCTTAGATAGTCTTCATCATAGTCGAAGGGAGTTCGAAGGAGGTCGTCTTCACTCTCCACTATTCAGTGTCCAATTTTCCCGAAGCTAGACTTCAACATAGTTTGATGGAGGTCGAAGGAGGTCTTCAACATGACATTTTTTTGAACTCTCCAAAACTGAGTGTTTGTGGCTAACAGGCTGGAGAAACTGTGGGTGTTGTAGATATTTTATTGAGTGTTCAAAGAAAATCTTTTGGAAACTGGAGGACATGGGCTCAAGGTAATTGGAAAAATAACTTGTGGTGATCTGGAGATGGTCAGAACCATTTCCCCCAGGGTGGAAATGTCTAACACCAGAGGGCATGGCAATAAGGTGTGAGGGAAAAAGTTTAATGGAGATGTATGGGGCAAGTTTATTTATTACACAGAGGGTGGTGGGTGCCTGGAATGCAGGGTTGGTGGGGGAGGCAGACTGTGGCATTTAAGAGGCTTTTAGATAGGCACGTGGAACTGCAGAGAATAGAGGGATATGGATCATGTACAGTCAGATGCGATGAGATGAGTTCAACTTGGCATCATGTTTGGCACAGACATTGTGGGCTGAAGAGCCTGTTCCTGTGCTGTACTGCTTTTTGATACGAAGGAACTGGAGTGGTTAAAGATCTAATTGAAGATCATAAAAGTGATTAATCATTTTCAGAAAGGAGTTGGATGCATACTTACTAGAATCATAGAGACTTGTACCGTGGAAGAGGCCATGCAAGCTAATGTGCCTCTGCTCTCTGCTGATGAAGATGGACTATTTTAGTTTATGAGATCCTTGATCGTGAAGTGTTCACTTGGATATTTTTTACTTTTAGTTTTGTATTGTTTGATTAACAAGGATGTGGGCAACTGGAAACATTTTTCAATTGTGTGGATGTGGGCTGAATGGGTTGCAGGGCTTCTGTGTTGTATAGAAGCACGAAACTGCAGATGCTGGTTCACAAAAGAAGACACAGAATGCTGGAGTCTGTAGAAGGGTCCCTACCCAAAACATTGCCTATCCATGTTCTCCAGTGATGCTGCCTGACCAGCGGAGTAACACCCACACTTTGTGTCTTCTTCTGCGTTATATCATTGACTATATTATAATTACCCTTGGACACAATTAACAGACTAGTCAATTGTATATAACTTCTAACGAGCAACTCAAAATGTAGATGGGTTTCATTAAACTGCTACACTTGTAGGCAGAATCCTGTCTAGAAATGCAATCAATTGAGATATCTTTAATGAATCGTGTATTTTAAAAAGTTGGATTGTTGTAACTTTTAATCACCACCATTAAATTACCATTTTTCAATTAGGAGGCTGGCTGTGCATCAGATAACAGCCAATTCTGGGTGATGGGGTGGGGTTTTGTTTTAATTGCCAGCTGGTCTCCATTGGGACTAATTGATTCCATTTATTTGCCACCACTCCCACCCATAATGACACAGGACCAAGGCAATTGTAAGTGTTATGCTTTGTTAACATGCGGTTTGCGCACTGTTTTGCCAGAAGAGCACATGCCAGCTCTGAGCAAACTTGCTTAATGAACTACAGGAGAGGGCATAGCTCTCAGGTGAGGTGGACAAAGTTTAAAGCAGATGCACAGGATATGTTTTTAAAGTGGTGAGCGCCTTGAAAGTGCTGTTGGGGGAGGTGGTCAGGGTGGCATTTAAAATACTTTTGGATAGGAATGTGGATATGGAGGGATATGGGTCGTGTCCAGGTAGATATCTGAAGAAGGATCCCAGCCCGAAACGTCGACTGTCCATTCCCTCCACAGGTTCTACCTGGCACCTTGAGTTCCTACAGCACTTTGTGTTTTTATTTCAGGAACATCCACAGTTAATACATTATCAAACAACATCAATATTACCTTTGTAACACATTCTGTACACACTAAATCCTGTCTTTTTCCAAATGATGATTTATGGTGACACCTTGTGTGCTTGCCAATTGCAAAAACAAAAGAATTATTTTCAACTGAATGAGAACTTGTCCATGCAAGATAATTTAATTCGTGGAAATTGTATTTAAATCACAAGCTGGGGCAAGACAATCACATCTGTGTCTCCAACGTTCTGGGATCCCCTGAATGCAGTTCATTTGTGGTTGTGTGCACAAAACATTTGAAGAACAGTTTTCCTGCGAGTACATTGGTCTGTGCTACCCATTTACACGTTATGAGAATGGGTCACAAATTATTCCCAGGGCTGAGCCAATGCCCAAATAATTCTGTAAAGCTTTCTAAAGTTAATAAATAACAAGTGACTTATGATGAACGTTTGATGCCACTGGGACTGTACTTACTGGAGTTTAGAAGGGTGAGGGATCTCATTGAAAGTCACCAAATAGTGAAAGGCCTGGACAAAGTGGATGAGGAGAGGATATTTTTGCTCGTGGGAGAGACGAGGACAAGAGCCCATAGCCTCAGATTAAATAGAATGGAGTTGAGGATGAATTTCTATAGCCAGAGGAGGGCTGAAGGGCCTGTTTCTGTGCTCTACTAACCTGTGACACTATTCCGGTCTCCTTAAAATACACACCATGCCTTGACGTATAATAGCCTTGATTTTACATCGTAAAAATGTGTGGAGTCACTTGTCAATGAAATCCAAATTTGATTAATAGTGTGAAGGTGGTGTGAAATCACTTCCTGTGTTCCCTCTGCTTGTATCCAGAACTGCCACAGCACGGAAGCAATCTTTCATTAAATTAACAGTAAATCTGCAAACCCTTTGAACTAAGTTTTTTTTTTTTTTTTTTTTTTCCCCCAGTTTTATATTTAGAACACGGTTGTCCATCTCAATTGAGGTGGCATTTAGGTTCCAGAGAACGGAGAACTTAATTTTCCCTCTGAGTGATGAGACTGTGGTGTGTTTCTGGACAGGTGCCAGACTCGTAGCTATTGCAGTTTGAAATTACTGAGTCATTTACTTCACTTGCTCTTGATCATAATGCAACGTATGGCAACCGGCAGCTTGGAGGTGTCACAATTGACCGAACATTAATGGATATTCAGAGCAAGCCATGCAGCACGTGGTCTATTGCCCAGGCAGTCAACCCTGTCCCATTTAATATAGGATCATTCTGAAGAAGCGACCTGAGAAATCGTAGAGCAATAGGTTCTCGCAGTGTGGAAACAGGCCCTTCGGCCCAACTTGCCCACACTGACCAACATGTGCAATCTACATTCGTCCCACTTGCCTACGTTTGGCCCATATCCCTCTAAAACTGCCCTATCCATGTACCTGTCTAACTGTTTCTTCAAAGTTGCGATAGAACCTGCCTCAACTACTTCCTCTAGCAGCTCTTTCCATACATCCATCACGCATTATGTGAAAGTTGCCCCTCGGGTTCTTTCCCATCTCACCTTAACCTTATGTCCTCTTGTTCTCGACTCCTCTACTCTGGGCAAGAGACTCGGTGCATTTACCCGATCTATTCCTCTTCGAGTGAGCAGTACCTAGATGGAAATAGAATTAATGCTGGCAAGCATGATTGATATTGATGGCTTAATGGTCAGTATAGCAGTGATTGGCTGAAGGGTGTTTCCACACTGTGTAACTCTGTAACATTTTTGGCATACGTACACGCATACATGAACAAAATACTTATGTGGTATGTACCTTTGTTAGGTTCCAAAAAATGGGCTCAACAAATGGATATGTTATTTATGACTCCTTTGTGTCCCCTGGTAAAGCCCCAATTGGAGGGCCCATAGCTACACCTTGGACTTGGAGGAAGTGGGAGGAGTTGAAGGAGAAGTTATTGAGGATAAGGACCAGCTCTGCTCGGCATAGGGGAGTATTGGTAGATGGAAATTGACTGGTTTTGTGGACAAGGAGGAAACGGAGGGCTTTTAGACCTTCTTGGTGGGGGATGGTGGTGTAGAGTGACTGGACATCCATGGTAAAGATGAGGGAGTGGGGGCCTGAGAAACAGTCTGGAGAGAAGGAATGTGTGATGTTTCGGGTCGAGACCCTTTCTGGAGAGAAGGAATGGCTGATGTTTCAGGTCACTGCTGCCTTATGATACTCAATTAATTGTGGCCATTTTACAGGGTGCTGAATATTTAAATACTTAGAAAGTAAGAATTTTTCAGGAGGTCAAACCAGAGAGGCACCTACCGGTAATTTGGTCGTCTAGTATTCATCGAAGCTGTGGGAATTACACAATAGCTTTTTTTCTTTCTCGCAAAAAGAAGAACTTATTGGATTGGAAAGATGTTTTAAAAATGATTAGTCATAAATTCATTTTATCACTGAACTCTCTTGTCTGCCATCACCCCCTCTACAGAAATACTATATAAAGCCATAATGTAATTGTGCAGTAATGCCTTTGTCAAATACATTAATATCGAGAGATTGCAATAATGTTTTATTGAAAAAGAGGGGAATCACGCAGACATAATGGGAGATGATATGATGAAAAAATTAGAGCTGAATTCAATTTTGGCATGTCGCACAATTATCTTGCTGCTCTGCACAGGAGCAAATCCAATAAATATGGGCCAGCTCTGAATTCAGTTACTCAATTATAAATTATTTGCAGACAGGGATATTAAAGTAAAATAGTTCTCCGACACAATTGATTTGACAATGAGCAGTTGTTACCCAGGGTTAAGTTTCACAGTGCCTGGTCCAGGTTATGATAGTTTAGACTTTGGCACTTCCCTCGTTTGAACGATTGAGAGATTGTCAAGATACACACAAAAAGCTGCAGCTGTATTCCCAAAAAGAAGAACTTTTTGGATTGGAAAGATAAAAAAATGATTAGTCAAGCCATTCATTTTATCACCCGAACAGCTCTTGTCTGCCATCACCCCCCCCCCCCAGAAATACCCATAAAGCCATAATGTAATTGTGCAGTATCCCGTGAGAAATACATTATTCGAGAGATGCATAGAATGTTTTATTGAAAAGAGGGGAATCACGCAGACATAATGGGAGATGATTATGAAAAAAATGTAAAGCTTTTCAATTTTGCATATCGCACAATTATCTTGCAGATCTTGCACAGGAGCAAATCCAATAAATATGGGCCAGCTCTGAATTCAGTTACTCAATTATAAATTATTTGCACAGGGGATATTAAAGTAAAATAGTTCTCCGACACAATTGATTTGACAATGAGCAGTTGTTACCCAGGGTTAAGTTTCACAGTGCCTGGTCCAGGTTATGATAGTTTAGACTTTGGCACTTCCCTCGTTTGAACGATTGAGAGATTGTCAAGATACACACAAAAAGCTGCAGCTGTATTCCCAAAGGTGTTTGCACAATAAAAGCACTTTCTGAAGCCATGTTTTGTAAACCCGGGATGATCAGGCAATATTGTAGAAAGTGTAGATGGTTGTCAAAAATTGCAGCAGGATCTTGATCGGTTTGGAAGGTGGACTGAGGAATGGTTCAACTAAACTCCAACCTGCCTGGGTTGCACTTCGGGCTTTGTTTTGTTTTTGTGCCCTATTGGGTTTTTATTTATTTATTGAACTTTCTCTTTGTTTATTTTATTATTTGTTGAGTCCTGTGTTCAGAAACCCGTTGTACTGCTGCAAGTAAGAATTTGATTGCTCGAGTACATATGAGAATATGAACACTCTCTTGACTCTTCATACTCCAGGAACAAAGTTACAATGTCGAATTGCCTTTAATTAGAATAAAGTCCAAAAATGCTGGAAGATCCAGGTCGGCAGCATCTGTGGAAAGTGAATTGGTGATCGTTGAGGTCATCAAAACCTTCCTCGATTGCCCTGAAATGTACTGTTTATTTTTAGCATACAAACTGCTGACTCCCATGTGCCAAAAGCTGGGAAATATTATGGAGAAGAAATGTGGAATAGACAGCAGGTACGAAGGAAAAGGTGCAGAAAAGGTCACAAGAGTAGAAACGAGGGCTTTGAATGGTGGTGCTACATAGAAAGTTTGGTGAACTTTTGTCGGTGCCAGACACGTGGCGAATCTTGTGTACTGCCTGGGCGAGGTCTGCTCCACGATTTTGCCGGGTCGGGAGTAAAACAAAGCGTTTCACTGTACCTAGGTACATGTGACAGTCGTGAATCATCGAAGTACCTGGGGTTTTTCCCTGAAGTACTTTAACAATAAATATGTGTAAAATCGTGAATCTATTTGATGGGGGAAAAATAAAACTAGACAGCGTTGTAGTCTAGTTGCACATTTACGATGATCTGCAGCAGATAAAAGGAAGCCGAGTGAGTGGGGATGAACTGAAATACACAGCTTGAAGCAGATTGAAAGGGAACTCCCTGAAGATGGGCAGATAACTGCTTAAAAGCAATGAATCTTGCAACCTCTGAGGGGGAAACAAAACAGGGATTTGGGATGAATGCAATCGCCAAAGAGCTTGCACAGTCTGCAACAAATTAGAAGCAGAATTAGGCCATTCGGCCCATCGAGTCTGCACCACTATTCAATCATGGTTGATCTATCTTTGTTTCAACCGCACTCTTCTGCTTTCTCCCTGTAACCTTTGACGCCCTTACTAATCATGAGCTTATCGATCTATGCTTTAAAAAAGTCTCAATGCTTTGGCCTCCACTGATGTCTGTAGCAATGAATTCCACAGATTCACAAAGAAAGTCCCAAAGAAGTGCCGGATTGTAAAAATTCTGTAAAAATTGATGCTTGTGTGTCAGGAGTGAATGAGAAAGTAGGATAATATAGAGTTAGTGTGAATGGGCAATCAATGGACAGTTTGGACTCAATGGGCCGAAGGGTCTGTTTGCATTCTGTATCTTTCAATCAATCAGTTCAATCAATTACCATTAGCCAACCTTCAGTTTTGCGGTACTTCACCATAGCTAAAGATGATGCAATTATCCTTGCCAGGGCCTCTGCCATTTTCTCCAATTATTACTTGGCCTCTACTATGTAGGGAATGGATGAGAAAGTGGGGTAACATAGAACTAGTGTGAACGGGTGATCACTGGTCAGCATGGACTCGGTGGGGCAAAGGGCCCATTTCCACACCGTATCTCTAAACTAAACTGCTAAACACATCAGACATGGAAGAAAATGTTGTCCCTAACCTTGTGTCGTGTTGTAAGTTAAAGGTCCTTTCATTTTGAGCTGCTCTGGATATGAATTCATATTTATATTGTACAGTTTTTGTTTTGAAGTCTCTGACCTTTTTATCTGTGGTTATTTTCTTCTGAAAGGGGAACATTTGGGAACAATTTCTCCGGATACCTTTCATCCTGGAAATGATTAACACTGTGCCGTTCATCATCACAGTAAGTCTGTCTCGGATAACAAATATTAAGTCGGGGCTTGGCTGACGGGGAATATTATTGCCTTAATAAGTCCGCAATGCTGCAGCAAGCAAGAATTTCATACTTCTGTTGCTGGTACATATGACAATTAACACTCTGGAATCTTGAATTGAAATAATTCAGACACAAGCAGGGTATTCAAACAGATTGCTCCTGACTTTTGGTCGGGCTGTATTACAACAGAATGCTTGTTATTTTTAATATACAAGTGTGGGATGGGCAAACCCATGCGGTTAACTACTGGAAACTTGTGTGAAGGTCACATCTGATTGCTTGAAGATGTATTCTATCTGTGTTTTGCAAAGAGCTTTAATTAAAGCTGCGTTGTGTGAATCTCATAGTAATCCGCCTGTAATTCAGAAATTCAGAATGTCAGCAATAAGTTTAAGGGAAGGCTTCAAATATATACATGCAAATCTTGTGAGTCACAGCAATACAATGTGGCAGTTCATTTTGTTGTTCATAATAAATAAATGTGTTCTGTGTTTTCTAAGCAGGGTAAGCAGAAATTCATTCTTGGCCGCAGATACAGTCAATGAATTTAATTAAAACATGGCATTATCCGTCTCTTTAAATGTGACAACAACATCATCCTGCGGCTCGCTTGCACCTTATTAAGTTTAATGAATACTTAACTTTAATTTTAGCTTCACAAAAATGATAGCCATGAAGAATTTGAGAAATTAAAAATATTAATTTAAAGCGTCATTGAAGCTGTCAAAATTATTTCCCCCACCCTTTTACATGACTATCTCAGTGTCATACAGGCCCTTCGGCCCAACTCGTCCATGCTAGCTAAGATGCCCCATCTAAACTCGTCCCATTTATGTACGTTTGGTCCATATCCATCTAAACCTTTCCTATTCACGTACCCGTCCAAGTGCCTTTTAATATTATTATAATCCCTGCCTCAAATACCTCCGCTGACAATTCATTCCTTATTCCCACCACCTTTTAGGTGGAAAAGTTGGCTCTCGGGTTTCCATTCAATCTTCCCCCTCTCAACGTAAACCGACATCTTCTGATTCTTGATTCCAATATTCTGAGTAACAGATTCTGCTCATTCACCCTGTCTATGTCCCTCCTGATTTCATAAACCCACTCTAACTACAAAGTGTATTGATGCAGGAAACTGTACTCGGACAGTGTTAGACTGTCTAGCTAACACTATCAGATGTAAGGTAGACTGACTATCCCTGTAATTTCCTCCTCCTTGTTAATCAAGCAAATATTAGATTGTTATGTAGATATGAGGAACTGCAGGTTGGATTTCAAAAGGCACAAACTCCTGGAGTAATGCAACGGGTCAGGCAGCATCTCTGCAGAACATGAATTGGTATCTCTGGAGAACATGGAGAACCTGCTTCTGTTCTCCAGAGATGCTGCCTGACCCACTGAGTTGCTCCAGCACTGTCTTTTTTTTAGGTTATTGTATGTCACTTTGTCAGTTTGTCCTGATCACCACATCCTTATAAAAGTTCTCAATTTCTATGTGTTGCCCAAGTGCCTAGATCTCCTATGATTTGTGCAAATGCGGTTTAGAAATGACCAGAGGACATTTAGGTGAATCAAAACAAGGCTCGATGCATTGGGGCAGTCAAAAGTTCAAAATCTGTGACTTATTTGGCTGCATAAAACCTTATATAAAATAGGGTAATATAGAAACAAAGAACTGCAGATGCTGGTTTATACCAAAGATAGACACATAGTGCTGGAGCAACTCTGTGAGTCAGGCAGCATCTCTGGAGATAAAGGATGTGTGATGCTTTGAGTTGGGTGTCACCTTAGTCTCCAACTCTCCGGAGAAAACAGTTTATCGGACTACACCCTTCTAGCAAATACCCTCCAATCCATGCAATATCCTAGTAACCCTTCTCTTCACTCTTTCCAAAGCCTCCGCATCCTTCCTGTAATGGGGTAACCACAACTGCTCACAATACTCCAAATATGGTCTAACCAACATTTTAGAAAGCTTCAATATGGCTTCCTGACTCTTGCACTCAATGGCCTGACTGATAAAGGCAAACATACCGCACACCATCTTTACCACTCTGGTATTGTTACTTTGAAGGGGCCATGTGCATAAACCCAAGATCCCTCTGTGCATCAATGCTGTTTAGGGTTCTGCCATTATGTGTATAGTTTTCCTTTACATTTGACCACCCAAAGTGCAACACCTCACACTTGTCACAGGGGTATGGGCCAAACATGGACAAGTGAAACTAGCCTAACAGGGGCTGAAGAGCCCGTTTCCTTGCTGCATGCTTCTTGCCTGGATTAACCATCATCTGCCATTTCTCCGCACATATATCTGATGCCAATCTATACTGCAGTATAGACTGGAAAGCTGGAGGAAATTACCCTGAAGTTAACAATGTTGCAAAAAAAATCTAGTAGTTTGTAGATCTGAACTGATATTGTAGTCAAATAGAGCACCTTTCACAGCAGGTAATAAAATACTTCCATTAGCTAGTTAGCATTAAAGTCAAAAGCCTTCATTATCTTGTACTTCCAGCAGTGAATGTATTTGCTATCTGGATATATGAAAGTGAAGGAAACAGCTTTAACTTGCATGAAATCATTACAGTTCTTAGAATGTCCCAATATGTTGCGATGGAAGGGGTGTCCAACTTTGGGCTATGACTTTCATTATATGTTTATTTTTTCCATACATATTGTTTCAAAGTTCTCTGAAATTGCATTCCATTAAATGGTTAATTTTCAGATATTTTGGTCTCCTTTAAGAAATCTCTTCATTCCGGTGTTCCTAAACTGTTGGTTGGCCAAGCATGCCCTGGAGAACATGATTGTGAGTATGAGAAGATAAATGTAATGGAAACATCTTTTATATTCTTCTATGAGTCTTTTAATAAGTGCACAGAGCACCTTAATGTAATGTCACGAGAACTCAGAAATCCATAGTATTTTGGCAATGCTGTATTTATCACATAGTTGCATAATTTTCTAAATTATACAAACATGACCCATTTTAATGATTCATTGCCAGAAGCTCGGGACATCAGTAAATCCATACAAGTAAAATCAGTATTGTTTGTATCCAGTCTAGTTGGAGGTAATTTATTCCAACCTTTTTGATTGTTTGAAAGATACAGCATGGAAGCAGGCCCTTTAGCCCACTGAGTCCATGCCAGCCATCGATCACCCATTAACATTGGTCCTATATTATCCTACTTTTGCATGCACTACCTACACACTCGGGGCAATTTACAGAGGGCTAATTAAACCTGCACGCAGGAGGAAACTGGAATATCCGGATGAAACCCATGCAGTCACAGGGAGAACGTGCAAACTCCACACAGACAAGCACCCAAGGTTAGGATCGAACCCAGGTCTCTGACATTTTCAGACAGCAGCTTTACCAGCTGCCTTGGTACAAAGCTTAAATATGCCATCAACGTTTCCCTCAAAAAGAAAAGTGTTGGTTAAAAACTCAAATAGATGATTGTCTTTATTTTTGATTCTAACTGTGTTAATTGGTTTAATTTAGAATGATCTCCACAGAGCAATCCAACGGACCCAGTCTGCAATGTTCAATCAGGTTCTTATTCTTATATCGACTTTACTGTGCCTCATTTTTACTTGGTAAGCAACTTTGATTCAATTTATTTTGTAAAGATGTATTATATGATTAAGAACATTGGTATTGGTTTGTTATTGTCATGTATACAGAGATGCAGTGAACATGCTTTTGTTTATTGGCATAGAGTCATAGTTACAACAGTGTGGAAACAGGCCCTCCACCTCAGCTTACCCACACCGGCCAACATGTCCCAGCTACACTAGTCTCACCAGCCTGCGTTTGGTCCATATCCCCCAAACTGTCCAATCCATGTACCTGTTTAACTGTTTCTTAAATGTTGGGACATGGTGAAAAGTTACCTCTCGGATTCCTATTAAATCTTTTCTCCTTCAACTTAAACCTATGTCATCTGGTCCTCGATTCACCTACCCTGGGCAAGAGACTCTGTGCATCTATCTAATCGATTCCTCTCATGTGTGCTATCTCATCAGATCATGTTATACAGGAGTACAATCAAGCTACACACAAGCACAACAGGTAGTGCAAACGGAAATGTACCAGTGTACAGAATTTATTGGTTGACTGATTATTTTTCAGTGTACCTAGATACTGCAAAATTCTTTGTTTTTTGCAAACTATCCAGTAAAATCCATTGACTCTACACTTCATGCTGCCTCGGCAAGGCCACCAGCATAATCAAGAATGAGTCTCACCCCAGTAAGCCCCTCTTCTCCACTCTCCCATCAGGCAAGAGGTACAGACGTTTGCCCTTTCAAAGCAAGTGGGAACCTCAGACCTCTGTAATAAGAGGTTTAAAATGTCTGCAAAAACTCCAGCCAGTTGGTCTGCATAGGTTTTAAGAGCACGACCAAGTACACAATCAGGTTCAGATGCTTCTTATTTACAGATGTTACAGATTTATGTTACGGTTGTACAAGATGTTGGTAAGGTCGCACTCAATTTAGTTAGTTCATTATTATTATTATTGTCACGTGTACCGAGGTACAGTGAAAAACATTTGTGTGCTATCCAGAGAAAGAAAATAGATTTTTAGATTCGATTAGATCCTTTATTTGTCATTCAGACCTTTCGGTCTGAACGAAATGTCATTGCCAGCAGCCATACATATAATAACTAGACTAAGTGGGACCCGTTGGGTCCCATGTTCACACGGGAGGGATGGTCCCCCGATGTAATATTCCACCTCTCCACCAATTCCAATATTGGTGGGCAGTGGGGGAGCTTTCTGGAGTGCTGGTATGGGTTCTTGGGGTGGCAGCTCAGTCCCTCAAGCCTGATCTGCTGGCAGCTCACTCGCGGCTGGTGGGCTGGCAGTTGACTCATGACTATTCCCTGAAATTCCATTTCAAGCAGGGTGCAAGGCCACCAAATTCAAGTGCAGTTTCCAACCACTTCAAGCTAGGTCCAAGGCCACCGAATTCAAGTGCAGTTTCATACCACTCAAGTTGGATCCAAGGCCACCAAATTCAGTGCAGTTTCATACCACTTCAAGCAGGGTGCAAGGCCGCCAAATTCAAGTGCAGTTTCATGCCACTTTAAGCAGGGTCCAAGGCCACCAAATTCAGTGCAGTTTCATACCACTTCATGCAGGGTGAAACCACCATAAAACCACACAATACTCCAAACTCACAGTTAAGTAGACATTCAGTGTGTTCAGTTGATTCACAGCTCAGACAGAGTCTTGACCTCTCCCTCTCCCATCTTGCAGAGACTGAGCCACACCCACACTTCTGGGTTTTATAACCCCTCCCTCTCAACCGGAAAAGGTGTGGCTTTCAGGGCATGATTGACAGGAGAGAGATTCTCAACATTTTTTAAACACTAATAACACTTTTATTTTTCATTGATGGGAAGGATTCTCTGCACCTGCTCAGCGGAGGGGGGACTGAGTAAGATGGCCAAAAATCACAGCCGTAAGTGGTAGCGTTTTATCTAAAATCAATATACAGTGCAAACAGGAAGTAAGTGCATTTGCAGTAGTGCCTTTTAACTTCAAGCTAAAGCACCCAAGCCACCATTTGCAGTAAGTAGTGCCTTTCAACTTCAAGCCAAAGCACCCAAGCCACCATTTGCAGGCAGTGCCTCTTTACTTCAAACAAATCATATTTTCATGTTCAAACCACATTAAGGGTACTCGCAGTTGTGTAGACATTTGTTCAGTGTTATTCAGAGCTCAGAGAGACGTGACCCTTGGCTTCATCCATCTTGCAGAGACTAAGTGAGGCACACCACTTCCTGGTTTTATAGTCCCTCCCCCTCCCTCCAGCAGGGGCAGCAGAGAGAATGGTGATTTTTTTTTCAAAACGTTAATATCACTCTGATTTGTCATCGATGGGAAAACTCCTCCGCACCCGTAAGGCGGAGGGGGGGCTCTGAGCGAGGTGGCCAAAAATGACAGCCATAGGTGGCGGCGTTCTGTCGGAAATCGCAGCACAGTGGGCCAAAAGCGGTCAAGATCAGAGATTTAGTAATATAGATAAACAACAAAACACACAATAAACACAAATTAACATCCACCACAGTGAGTTCACCAGGCACCTCCTCACTGTGATTGAGGCAAAATCTTAAAGTTGTCTCTTCCTTCCTCATTCTCCCTCTGCGCTGAGGCGATACCCCACCGGGCGATGGTAGTCAGTCCCGCGGCTCAACCGAGTTCTGCGAACGGGCCGGTTCAAGCTCCGCGGCCCGGGGTGGTCGAAGCTGCCACCCTCCAGTCCAGTGGACGCAGCTGTTGCTGCGGGAGCTCCGGAAAACGGGCAACAGCCTGTGACCTGCGAACTCCCGACGATGTCGTCCACTGGCCCGTGGCCGAGCCCCGGATTCAGGTCGCCGCTGCTAGAAAGCCACCTCGGCTACCGGAGCACCATCCCAGCCCCGCGCCGGGCCGCCCTCATCGGAGCGCTGTCTCAGCCCCGAATCAAGCGGCTGCCACTGGAACGCCGGAACACCGCCGCCGTAGCTCGAAGACGGCTAGCCTCGCGCTGGTGAGTCCTGGCTGGCTCTGTTTCCGGAGCCTCGAGGTCTGTTGCAGTTGGAGGCCGCCAGCTCCGCCAATAGGCCTCAGCGCAGACGGAGGCAGAGAAGGGGGCATACGACAAGAAGAGTCGCATTCCCCCGAAGGGAGAGACAGAAAACCATGTTTCAGCCCCCCCACCTCCCACACATAACACAGCCTAATAACTAAAATTTGACTAAAACAAAACAGAAAAAACACCAACAAAAAAGTAAAGACAGACGGACTGCAGGCGAGCCGCAGCCATTCAACAGCTCCGCCACTTCCGGAATACTATACATGATTACAGACATCAGGCATGTCGGGGGTTATGGGGAGAAGGCGGGAATGGGGTTATGAGGGAAAGATACAGTACATCAGCCATGATTGAATGGCGGAGTAGACTTGATGGGCCAAATGGCCTAATTCTGCTACTATCATTTATGAACTTATCAACAATCAAGCCTTCCACAGTGTATAGACAAAAGGTACAACATTTAGTGCACGATAAAGTCTGATTGAAGGTAGTCTGAGGGTCTCTGGTGTGGTAGATGGGACATCAAGACTGCACTCCAGCTGATGAGTGGATGGTTCAGTTGCCTGATTACAGCTGGGAAGGACCTGTACTGTGTCTGGTTTTGCTCACCCCGCTAGAGGAAGGATGTTGTCAAGCTGGAAAGAATGCAGAGAAGATTTAAGAGGCAATTTTGCTTTCCCTCTCTCTCTCTCTCTCTCTCCATCTCCACACCCCCACCCTTCCCAGTTCTCCGACTAGTCTGGCTGTCCTTGTTTACATTTTCTGTTTGTTTTTCTCTTAGCTGACAATGATCTATTTTACATTTTCCTTGATCTCCATCCTTTGTCCTCTTTTCACTCCTTACTTTTCCTTATCTCTGTATCTCCCTCTCCCCGGAAAGAAGAAGGGTCTCAACCCAAAACATCACCCATTCCTTCTATCTAGAGATGGATGCTTCCTATCCCACTGAGTTACTCCAGCATTTTGTGTCCATCTTCTTTAAGAGGATATTGCCAGGGTTTGAGGGGAGGAGCAATTGGCAGAGGTTAGGTGGGCTAGGAATTTATTTCTTGGAGTGCAGGAGGCTGAAGGTGATCTTATAGATGCACCGAGTCTTTTACCCAGGGTAGGGGAATGAAGAACCAGAGGATATGGGTTTAAAGCAAAAGGGAAAGATTTAATAGAAACCTGAGGGACAACTTTTTTTTTTTACACAGAAGGTGGGGAATATATAGAACGAGCTGCCAGAGGAACTAGTTGTGGCAAGTACTGTAGACAATAGACAATATGTGCAGGAATAGGCCATTCGGCCCTTCGAGCCAGCACCGTCATTCACTGTGATCATGGCTAATCATCCCCAATCAGTACCCCGTTCCTGCCTTGACTCTGCTATCTTTAAGAGCTCTATCCAACTTTATTTTAAAAGCATCCAAAGGATTGGTCTCCATTGCCTTCTGAGGGAGAGAATTACACAGATTTACAGGTCTCTGGGTGAAAACGTTTTTCTTCATCTCCATTCTACTTGGCCTTCCCCTTATTCTTAAACTGTGGCCCCTGTGATAACATCTAAACCAGCATCTGCAGTTCCTTGTTTCAACCTCTATAAGACACTTGGAAAATACACAGATAGGAAAGGTTTAGAGTGTTAAGGGCCAAGCGCTGTCAAGTGGAAGTAGCTGAGCTGGGGCATCTTGGTCGGCATGGACACGTTGGGCCGAAGGGCTTATTTCCATGTTATATGACTATCATCATGAATAGGATCTGGCATGGGGTTTGCAGCAAGTTTCACTACAGCACACGCTGTTGCTGGTGCCAAGATTGGGACTGTTTCCACTTTCTGTGTTTGTGATGGCTTTAGTCATTGCTATCTGTGATTTAAAAAAAAAAAAAAAAAAATTCCAAAAAAAACCAAAATCAGCATTCTGTTCATCCTCAAAATCAAGCATTGTTTTCTCTGAGTGACTTGCTGCTGGCTGATGGCAGGCAGTTGCGTGAAGCCCGTGTGGCTCACTGGGTGAACATAATTGGAGGTTCCAGGCCACAGAGCTGTCTATCAGAGCTGCTGACCTTCACAAGGCCAAGACACTCATTCATCTCATATACACACACTGAACACTCCTGGAATATCAACTGCTATTGGTGTTTCATACTGAATGAGAAGTTTATTTTTTTATTTGCAATATTTGAAAGAGTTAGACATTTGGGCCCAATGCAGGCAGGCGGTACTGCATTTAAGTTGGCTCTCAGTTAGATTTCTAACTCTAGTTCGATGCGTTCCTGGAGAATATTTTACGTGAAGATATACGCAAAGTGCTGGAGTAACTCAGCAGGTCGGTTAGTATCTCTGGAAAAATAGGATGGGTGACATTTCAGGTCGGGATACGTCTTGTCGCCTGAAATCTGAAGTAGGGTCCCAACTCATAACGTTACCCATTCGTTTTCTCCAGAGGTACTTGCTGAGTTACTCCAGCACTTTGTGTCTATCTTTGGTATAAACCAGCATCTGTAGTTCCTTCCTACACGTTATTTGACGTGATCTCCCAATCCAACTGTATGTTTTGCCAAGAGGTCTCTTTCTCTCTCTCACTAACCCCAATCTTTAACGAAATAGCTGATGAAGCAAACGAGGGGAGAAAAAATGACACTGAATAAGTTCCCCATTTGTAATAAGTGGCAGAGTAGTGCAGCTGGCAGAGCTGCTGCCTCACAGCACCAGAGACCCAGGTGTGATCCTGCCCTAGGTCCTGTGTGTGCTGAGTTTGCACATTCTCACTGTGACTGTGTGAATTAGAGGATATTGGCTACTAGGAGAGGTTGGACAAACTTGGATTATTTTCCCTCATCAGAGGTTGAGGGGAGACCTGCTGGGTGCTTATAAAATTGGGAGGCATAGATAGAGGTGATATTATCATATTCACCAGGATGGAATGAAATTCCTTGTTCATATGAACGTCACAGAGTAAACAGTATGCATATGGTAATGATAAATGCAACGAGACTCGAGAGACTGCAGAGGATGGGATCTGGAGCAAAACACAATTGCTGGAGACACTCGGCAGGTCAGGCAGCATCTGTGGAGGAAATAGGTAACGTTTTCGACCAGTACTGTTCAGATGATAAACATAAGGATGAATGCAAGGCACATGATGCCGTACGTTTGGAGGGCAATCTGAACAAAAGTGAACAAAGCACAAAATGCTGGAGGAACATCTGATATTTCTGAATTGAGCTGATGAATAGGAACAGCAATGCCAGGACAGTTTCAGAAAAAGCATTCAGCTGTGCAGTGCAATTTCCTGATTTCATCACGAAGTTTAATTAGTCTTTTGCTTTCCTTGCTTTTGCTCCAGTTTGTGAACCAGCAGCTAGGGAACAATATCAACACAAGGAAATGAAGATTGCAATGATGTAGTTAACGTGGTCTGGATTGGACTGGACTGGAAGGACTGGATTTTTCAAGAATTAAAATAGCGGCACAGTGCCACAGCGGTAGAGTTGCTGCCTTACAGCACCAGATCCCGACTACGGATGCTGTCTGTACGGAGTTTGCACATTCTCCCTGTGACTGCGTGGGTTACTCCAGTGCTCTGGTTTCCTCCCACATCCCAAGAACGTGCAGGTTTGTAGGTTGATTGGCTTCTGTAAATTGACTCTAATGTGTAGGCCAGAACTAGTGTAGGGGTGAGAGTTGGTTGGCGTGGACTCGGTGGGCCAAAGGGCCTATTTCCACACTGCATCTCTAAAATAAAGCAATTGAAGATTACAAAGATACAGTTAACAGGGCTGGTGATAAACTGTTGAACTGGATTCTTCAGGAATTAAAATTCATTACTAGGATGGTGTTTTTAGTTTGGGGATTCAGCATGAAAACAGGCTCTTCAGCCCACTGAGTCCATGCTGACCATCAATCACCCATTCACACTAGTTCCATTTTATCCCACTTTCTCATCCACTCCATACACTCTAGGGACAATTTACAGAAGCCAATTAAAGGAAGGAAGGAGGCGGAGACAGTAGGTTTTGTGTCAGAACTGGGAGGGGAAGGAGGGAGAAAGCAAGGGCTATCTAAAATTAGGGAAGTCAATGTTCATACCGCTGGGGTGTAAACTACCCAAGTGAAATATGAGGTGCTGTTCCTTCAGTTTGTGCTGGGACTCAACTTGGCAATGAAGGAGGCCCAGGACCGAAAGGTAACATTGGGAATTGGAGGGGGAGTTGAAGTGCTGAGCAACCGGGCGATCAGGTTGGTCGGCAGAGGTATTCAGCGAAGCGATTGCTAAGCCTGCGCTTGGTCTCACCGATGTACAGAAGTTCACACCTGGAACAGCAGATGCAGTAGATGAGGTTGGAAGAGGTGCAGATGAACCTCTGCCTCACCTGGAAAGACTGCTTGGGTCCTTGGATGTGGTCGCGGGGTGAAAGTACCCTGGGAGGGGGTGGTTTGGGTGCGAAAGGACAAATTGACCAGGGAGTTACGGAGGGAGCGGTCTCTGCGGAAAGCAGAAAGGGGAGGAGATGGGAAGATGTAGCCTGTAGTGGGATCCCGTTGGAGGTGGCGAAAATGTCGGAGGATTATATGTTGTATGCGACGGCTGATGGGGTGAAAGGTAAGGACTAGGGGGACTCTGTCCTTGTTACAGAAGGGGGAGGGGGACTAAGAATGGAGCTGTGGGGTAAACCATGTTAGTTTATGTAAATTATGACCCTGAATCCATTGGGAATGTGTATTTGATTGCACAACCATTCCTTGAAAAGTTACTTTCACATCTATCAGAAAGAATCCTACTTGTCTGGTTTGGTGATTTCAATGCACAATGTCAGTACAGGATTCAATTGCCATTAGCAAAAAAGAACTTAGACGTAATTAGTGTTTAGGTTATGTAAAACATGATCGTGAATGCATTGGAACATGTACAGGTGCACAACCTTTTATCCGAAAGCCTTGGGACCAGACACTTGTCGGATTTCGGACATTTTCGGATTTCAGAATGGAAGATTTTTAGCGTAGATTAGGTAGGTAGCGCGGGCGGCTTGAAAAGTCTGGAACACCTGCCTCCTCCCCGGAGACCGGGAGAATCATTGCATAAATGTTAGTCAGTTAGTTTGGAGGGATTTTATGTGGTGGTGGTGGTGTAGGGGTGAAGGGGGACACTTTAATTCTTAGTCCCCTACCTACCTGGTCGGCGACTCCCAACCTCGCGGAGCTGGGGGCTCCGTCCGGCCGCGTGCGGCGCCGGTTGTAGCTCCGACCCCAGCAACTCTACCCCTGGCTGCGCGGCTCCAAATCCAGCGACGCTCCGCGATGTTGTGTGTCGGCGGCCACAGCGCTCCGGAGCTTGCCGCACGGCGACCCGGTAAGGCATTGCCCGCACCCCGCTGGTATCCCAGCGCTGCGACGCCGCCGACTCCCGACATTCGCGGAGCTGGGGCATCCGGCCGCGGGCCGCGCTGGATTTGGAGCGCCTCGCAGCCAGGGGTAGAGTTGCCGGGGTCGGAGCTACAACCGGCGCCGCCCGCGGCCCCCACCGGCCACAGCGCTGCGGAGCTTACTGCACAGCGACCCGGTAAGGCATTGACCGCTCCCCGCCTCTCCGACCAGGTAGGGGACTAAGAATTAAAGTTTCCCCCTTCACCCCCCTTCACATAAAAGCCCTCCAAACTAACTGACTAACATTTAAGCAATGATTTACAGATGTTTAAGCGTCTCCCGCCTCCAGGGAGGAGGCAGCCGCTACAGTAGTACAGACCTGGGTTGACCGTGGGTCGTTTTGGGTCAAGTTTGGCGCCAAACGCGAGCTTTGGTGCGCAGACGACATCTGGAAAAAATGGCCGGTTTTCGGAGCTTTTCGGTTTCTGGAACACCGGATAAAAGGTTGTGCACCTGTATTTGATTGTAAGCACTTACATTTGAAATTAACTTTCCAGGGTATCGCAAGAAGGCAAAGGATGAGGGGGAAAGATTTAATAGGAATCTGAGGGGTAATTCTTTCACTCGAAGGGTGGTGGGTGTATGGAACGAGATGCCAGAGGAAGTAGTTAAGGCAGGTACTATGACAACATTTAAAAATACATTTGGACAGGTACATGGATAGGACAGGGATATGGGCCAATCAAGTCAAGTCAAGTTTATTCGTCACATACACATACGAGATGTGCAGTGAAATGAAAAGTGGCAATTTTTGGGACTAGTGTAGATGGGACATGATGGTCAGCAAGGGCAAGTTGGGCCAAAGAGCCTATTTCCAGGCTGTCTGACTATAACTCTTAAGAATCCTACTTGCTGCAAAGTATAGTTTGATGATTTCAATGCCAATGCCAAGTTTCCGTCAACAAGGAAGAACTTTGTGGAAACAAAAACCAACCACTTTATTTTGTGTAAAACATACAACACTCAACCTGTTTCAATGGAACAGTCGCAGATTGGAACATATTGTTAAAGTTGAGTGGCATGGTGGCGCAGCAGTAGAGTTGTTGCCTTACTGCACTAGAGACCCGGGTTCAATCCTGACAACGGGTGCTGGCTGTACAGAGTTTGCATGTTCTGTAAATTGTCCCTACTGTGCAGGATAGAACTAGTGTATAGGTGATTGCTGGTCTGGGCGGACTCAATGGGCCAGAGGGCCTGTTTCCTCTGAACTCTAAACTAAACTAAGAAATAGAGAGAGACTTGAATCCTGGAGAGTTGGTTGCCAGAGAAGGGTTACGTTTTTTTTCTTGAATTATTACATTTTACCTTCTGCTGCAGTTTTTAAAAGATTTTCTGGTTGATTGCACAAGAATTAGGTTTACCAAGTAGCCTTTGAAGATCGTGTTTGAGATGTAATTTGGAGAGCCTGCCTGTGAACTGCTTTGACAGTCATTTAATTCCTGCTAAGGATTTACTCGCTGTCAAAACCAGAGAAATAATTGCTTTGAAATTAAATACATTTTAAGTTAACTGAGCTAAAAAAAAATGTGAATTACCTTAAAGTTTTCCATCACCTTCTGAGCCTTTCCTCTCCATTTTGACTGTTTGATGAAAAAGATGCAGCCAGGAAACAGGATCTTCAACCCACTGAGTCCACACTGACCATCAATCACCCGTTCACACTAGTTCTATGTTATCCCACTTTTCCACCCATTCCCTCGACAGTTTACAGAGGGCCGATTAGCCTGCGTCTTTGGGATAGAAACATAGAAACATAGAAACATAGAAATTAAGTGCAGTAGTAGGCCATTCGGCCCTTCGAGCCTGCACCGCCATTCAATATGATCATGGCTGATCATCCAACTCGGTATCCCGTACCTGCCTTCTCTCCATACCCTCTGATCCCCTTGGCCACAAGGGCCACATCTAACTCCCTCTTAAATATAGCCAATGAACTAGCTAATACCCTCTAGAGTTCCAGAGATTCACCACTCTCTGCGTGAAAAAAAGTTCTTCTCATCTCGGTTTTAAAGGATTTCCCCTTTATCCTTAAGCTGTGACCCCTTGTCCTGGACTTCCCCAACATCGGGAACAATCTTCCTGCATCTAGCCTGTCCAACCCCTTAAGAATTTTGTAAGTTTCTATAAGATCCCCTCTCAATCTTCTAAATTCTAGAGAGTATAAACCAAGTCTATCCAGTCTTTCTTCATAAGACAGTCCTGACATCCCAGGAATCAGTCTGGTGAACCGTCTCTGCACTCCCTCTATGGCAATAATGTCCTTCCTCAGATTTGGAGACCAAAACTGTACGCAATACTCCAGGTGTGGTCTCACCAAGACCCTGTACAACTGCAGTTAGAACCTCTCTGCTCCTATACTCAAATCCTTTTGCAATGAAAGCTAACATACCATTCGCTTTCTTTACTGCCTGCTGCACCTGCATGCCTACCTTCAATGACTGGTGTACCATGACACCCAGGTCTCGCTGCATCTCCCCCTTTCCCAATCGGCCACCATTTAGATAATAGTCTGCTTTCCTGTTTTTGCCACCAAAATGGATAACCTCACATTTATCCACATTATACTGCATCTGCCAAACATTTGCCCACTCACCCAGCCTATCCAAGTCGCCCTGCAGTCTCCTAGCATCCTCCTCACAGCTAACACTGCCCCCCAGCTTAGTGTCATCCGCAAACTTGGAGATATTGCCTTCAATTCCCTCATCCAGATCATTAATATATATTGTAAATAGCTGGGGTCCCAGTACTGAGCCTTGGGGTACCCCACTAGTCACTGCCTGCCATTGTGAAAAGGACCCATTTACTCCTACTCTTTGCTTCCTGTTTGCCAGCCAGTTCTCTATCCACATCAATACTGAACCCCCAATGCCTTGTGCTTTAAGTTTGTATACTAATTTTTTATGTGGGACCTTGTCGAAAGCCTTCTGGAAGTCCAGATACACCACATCCACTGGTTCTCCCCCTATCCACGCTACTAGTTACTGTAGGAGGAAAACGGATGTAGGAGGAAAACGGAGCACCCGGAGGAAACCCACATGGTTACAGGGAGAACGTGCAAACTGCACACTTCTATCAGGTCTCCCCACACCCTCCAATGTTCCAGTGAAAACAATCCAAGTCTATCCAACCTCGCCATGTAGCTAATACCCACTAACCCAAGCACCATTCTGGTAAACATTCTTTGCACCCTTTCCAAAGCTTCCACATCCTTCCTTCTAATCCAAGTTTGTCCACCCTATCCTCCAATCCAGCCTGCATTCTGGTAAATCTGTTCTGAATCCTCCTGAAAGCCTCCACATCCTTCCTGTAATGGGGCGACCAGAACTGTACACAATATTCCAAATGCAGCCTAACCAAGGTGCTGTAAAGCAACGTTATAAAATCCTGACTCTTACACTCAATGTCCTGATTTGTTAAAGCAAGCATTTCTCACACCTTTATCACGTGCAAAACTTTGAATATATAATATTTTTATCATTTACACCTAGGTCATGCACAATAAATTTGTACCAGTAGTTTTGGAATTAATTAAACAATAAAATTGACTGCGTGCGGAATCGAAATCCTCACTTTTGAAGTGTAATATAATTGGATTTTCAATTATTCAACATTTAATAGTGAGTCTCAATTGAAATATGAAAATGTGTGTAGGAAGGAACTGCTGGTCTACACCAGAGATAGAAACACAATGCTGGAGTGAGTCAGCGGCTCTGGCAACAACTCTGGAGAAAAGGAATGGGTGACGTTTTGGGTCGAGCCCTTCTTCAGACTTGAATATAAAAAAAGTTGTAATGCCTGATTCCAGGAGAGATCATACAAGCTGGCAGTAACCGAGTTTGTTCAATCATTGTACCAAATCCTTATTCAATAGCATTTTCAAACATTGACCATTTTGTCATGACTTACTGAACCTAACTTGATGCCTTTTGCCTAGGAAGAAAAAAATCAAATACTAGAAGGTGAGAGGGGCAAAGTTTAAGAGAGATGTGCGGAGCAAGTTTGTTTTTTTTACACGGAGGGTGGTGGGTGCCTGGCATGTGCTGCCAGGGGTGGTGGTGGAGGCCAATATGATTGTGGCGTTTGAGAGACTTTTGGATAGGCACATGGATATACAGGGAATGGAGGGACATGCATCACGTGCAGGCAGATAAAAATTGATCTTGGCAGATATACGGTAGACAGTCAGAATCTTTTTCCCAGTGTGCAAGGATCAAGGTCTAGATGACATAGCATTAAGGTGAGAAGGGAAAAATTTAAAGGAGATGTGCAGGGTAAGATTTTTGTTGCACAAAGGGTGGTGGGGGCCTGGAACAAGCTACCAGGAGTGCTGGTGGAGGCAGATACGATAGTGGCGGGTAAGAGATTTTTAGATAGGCACATGAATATGGAGGGATATGGATCACATGCAGGCAGAGGAGATTAGATTAATTTGGCATCATGTTTGGCATGGACATTGTGGGCTCGTATGTTTTTTATAAGATCTATGCTACTGATAAGCACAGAGGAACAGGAACTATCTTGCCTGACCTGACTTGAAAGTACAGACCTGACTGGATTTTGGATGCAGTCTTGCATGCACTCTTGGTGGACTATTTCTGTATACTTTGTTAATCGGGGATTGTGCTTGGGCCTGGTAATACCTCACTGAACTTTGTGCAGGAAAATAAGTTCATTGTGCGGTTGCACTTGTGACAGTAAAGTACCATTGACCATCAAGTTTTTTTTTTCAACACTTTTTTTGTTATATGGTCAATTTGTAAGCTATAGGCCTTGGTTTTACTGTTTCTCCACCTGCCACTCTCCATGCTCCCAGGGTAACCCGTCAACATGTTGTGGAAATGTATGCCCCTGTCCCACTTAGCAAACCTGAACGGTAACCTCTGGAGGCTTTGCGCCCCACCCAAGGTGCAGTTCGGTTTTTGTCAGTCTCCATACCTGCTTCCACTAACTGCAACCACCTGCAACTTCCGGGAACCGCACGGAAACCTTGGGTGGGGCGCAAAGTCTCCAGAGGTTTCCGTTCGGGTTTCCTAAGTGGGACAGGGGCATTAGGCTAAATCAATAGCCCCACCCTTCTGATTCGGATCTTTTTAGTTTAGAGATATAACACAGAAAAAGACCCACCAAGACCATACTGACCAGCGATCCCCACACGCTAACACGAGCACTATCCTACATGCACTCGGGACAATTTACAAGTTTACCAAAGCCAATTAACCTACAAACCTGGATAGACACAAAGCTGGAGTAACTCAGCGGGTCAGACAGTACCTCTGGTGAAAAGGAATAGGTGATGTTTCGGGTCGAGACCTTCTTCCAAAGAAGTGTCTTGACCCGAAACGTCACCTATTCCTTTTCTCCAGAGGCGCTGTCTGACCCGCTGAGTTACTCCAGCTTTTTGTGTCTATCTTTGTTTTAAAACGGCATCTGCAGTTCCTTCCTACACAACCGACAAACCTGGACGCTTTTGGAGTGTGATTGCAAATGTCGTCTTTGTGCCTGGGCATGCTTCTAAAATTGGAAGAGCAACATGACACCTCTGATGTAGACTGTCTTCTGTCTTTAGACTTTAGAGACACAGCGAGGAAACAGGCCCAGAGGGCCTTCGACTGAGATACAGTACGTGCAGCTTTTGATCATGAATAGAGTGATATCTGTTGGAATTAATCACCATGGTCTTTCAGCTTCTACTGAGATTTAATCTTTTCTTGGAAGTGGTCACATTACATTTTCAAGTTTTGATGTGATCAAGAACTATAAAAGTATAAAGTGTGCATCAGTCAAGCTGTACTGGACTACAAATGAAGCTATATGTGTGTTTTTTAAAACTTCATTATCTTTAGTATTGCAGAGTCAAATAAATTCTTATTTATGAAGTGTCTTTCAAGGCAGCACAGAAGCGCAGCTGGTAGAGCCACTGCCTTGCAGCACCCGAAGCCCAGGTTCGATTCTGACCTCGGGTGCAGTCTGTGTGGAATTTGCACATTCTCACTGTGACCGTGTGGGTTTCCACTGGGTGCTCTGGTTTTCTCCCACATCCCAAAGACATGCGGGTTTGTAGGTTAATTGGGTTTTGTAAATTGCCCCCTAATGTGTGGGGATTGGATGAGAAAGTGGGAAAACATAGAACTAATATGAACGGGTGACCAGTGGACAGTGTAGACTTGGTGGGCCAAAGGACCTGTTTTCATGCTGTATTTATTTATTAAAAAAAAAAAAAAAAAATAACTAAAACCAAGTTAATTTAGTACCCAGTGCTACCTGATGCAGCCTGGCCTGTTGAATTATTCTGGCACTTTTTTCTGTAAACCAGCGTCTGCAGATGCTTGTGTCTCCTATCATTTGGTACCTGTTATGATCAGAAAATAAAAAGTCTTAGATTTAGAGATGCAGCACGGAAAGAGACCATTTGGTCCACCCTGTCTGTGCCAGCCAGAGATCACCATGTGTGGGAGGAAACCAGAGCACCCGGAACAAACTCACGCACTCACAATGGGAACACACAAACTCCATACAGACAGCACCCGTAGTCAGGATCGAACCCGGGTCACTTGCACTAACTCTACCACTGCATCACTGTACTACCCAAAAAGTAGCATTATCACCAATTATTAAGTAATATAAAAAAATGTTGGGATTGCTCAGTCAAGTGAAAGGATATTTACTCTGGCATACACTGGAGGCTTCCCGTAATTTATTGAAACTAATCAGTTACCGTAAACCAGATGCTTGAGGTTGAAGGTTGAACCAATATTGTCCACTTTTAACAATACTGTTTGTATTTAGGCAATGTTAATCTTATGCAACTGGATAAGCAAATAATTCATTGCCGTCGAGGCATTGTGCAGCATTTGCTGTGCTCTCGGAGAATGGACACTGATGTAATGAGGGAGACATTTCCAGTACACACTGAAAGCCAGTTATTTAGTTTTGAACGGTACATTGATAAAAGCTAAATTTAAAAAAACTGTAAATTTATACATAATGGAAAAAACATGGGAACGGCACAGTGCGATGGTAGTAGAGCTGCTGCCTTACAGCGCCAGAGATCCGGTTTCATCCAGACCATGGTTGCTATCTGTGTGGAGTTTGCATGTTCTCACTGTGGCCACATGGGCTTCCTCTGGGTACTCTGGTTTTCTCCCACATCCCAAAGATGTACAGGTTTGTAGGTTAATTATCTTCTGTAAATTGCTCCTAGTGTGTAGGATAGAGCTGGTGTATGGCTGATTGGTGGGCGATGTAAACTTGGTGGGCTGAAGGGGTTGTTTCCGCGCTGTATCTCTAAAATCAAAAGTATTTAAAGAAATTTTACAACATTTACCCTAAATGTTTTTCTGTTGAAAATGTGAACTTTGCAGGCAGCTTAAACTGGAAGAAGATTAAGCTATTTTCAGAAACACTTACCATTTTACTGGGAGAGTCACGAGTGTGTTGTAGTCATGTGTACCAACAACAGAACAATGAATTTCTCATTTGCAGCAGCTGAACAGGCCTGTAAACACACCATGCATGGATAACATATAATAAAAATCCCACAAAGTAATAACCCCCGATACTAATGCAAAGAAAAACAAAGTCCTTACTGCAAAGGCAGTGATCTAGAGATACAAGGAAATGCCATTGCTGAAGTAACTCAGAGAGTCAGGCAGCATCTCTGGAGAACATGGATGTAGATCAGCGGCTCGTGTTCTGAGCCATACTTTTGTAATTACGCCCACTGGCTTATTAGCATCGCGATCTACTGCACTCTTCAGTATGAAGTTAACTCTCAAGTAAGAGCTTGTAGTTTTTTATTCTAAATAAGCAGCGTATAACCTGCCAAGGTGTGATGTCTTTATTATTACAAGGACTCAAAACCAACAATGGACAGGCGATGTTTTTGGCCAGAAACCACCTTCAGATTTTGTAGTTCGGGAGAGAAAGCTGGAAGTGAGGTGGGGGCAGGACAAAGTCTTGTGAGTGATAGGTGTGTATATAGGTTTGATAGGCAGATGATTGGATGAAGGTCGGAGAAGAAAAGACTAAGTGTGAAGGAATAAGGGTGAAAGACTGATGTAGTTGAGGTTAGTGTCGTAAGTATTAAGCTTAAAGGTTTGGACAACTTTATGATAAACAATGAAGAACGATGATCGATGATGGTAAATTAGGAAGTAATATATTAAAACATTGTAGAAGCTTACACAATTTAATTGTAATGAGAGGAAAAGAACTGTGAAAATATGGGTCTGAATGGTTCTCAGATAATGAGATTAACACGGCACCCGAAGAAATGGCTGAAAGATGAAACCAATATTTTGCAGGTATTTTCACAAAAAAGGCACATTAAATGTAGCAGAATTGATGTGAAAAGGGCCCAATGGTAATGATTTTGATTGACATCAATGAATTGAATTGAATTACTGTTATTGTCCAAGTATGTACACATACAAGGAATTTGCCTTGGTACTTTGCTCGTGTTAATTGCATATGCAGTAGACAATTAAAAATAAAACATAATTTAAACATGAAGAATGAAATAAAATACCAGAGCTAAAGGAGGCTACATACGTTTTGCTGTTGAGTAGATCTACTGCTCATGGGAAAAAAACTGTTTTATGTCTGTCTGTCTGGCGATTTTGACTGTCCGGGTCGCCTTACAGAGTGAAGTGATTCAAAGAGTTTGTGGTCAGGGTGAGAAGGGTCAGAGATGATCTTGCCCACTCTCTTCCTGGCCTTTGCAGTGTACAGTTCGTCGATGGGGGGAAGGTTGCAGCCAATAACCTTCTTGGTTGATCGAACGATGCACTGCAGCCTCCGGGTGCCGTGCTTGGTGGCTGAGCAAAACCAGACCATGATGGAGATGGTGAGGACAGACCCATGGGCGGAAATCCTGGGGGGGGACTGTGGGGCATGATCCCCCCCCCCCCCCCCCCCACAATGCTTTGACAGATGGGGGACAATTACCCCCAATGTTTTGTAATCTTGATTTTGAAATTTTGTGGAAAAAAAATCTATTAAAAAAACTCCGTTTTCCGTGAGACAGTGGTGGTGGGACTGATGATCGAGGGCGCAGATTGGATGAGAGGGACGTCGGTCAGCAGGCAGTGGGGGAGGCGGGCCATGATTCAGCACGATGATTGGTGGATGGAGGTGTCGGTCAGAGGCGGATGTAGGGGGGCAGGACTGAGGATAGAGCGCGGTGATTGGAAGAGGGAGACGTCCTGGTGGAGCAAAGATCATAGAGCGGAGCTTGAATTGGCCCATTCGCGGGGCCTTTCATCGCCCGATGCGGCTTAAAATCGGCCATGGGATTTTCCACCGCCCTGCTGCCAAATTGCTGCGTCGAGACGATCGAGGCTCCCGATGTTGAAGCCCCCTCCGGCCGATTTTAAGCCACGCCAGGCGATGAAAGGCCCCACGGACGGGCCGATTGAAGCCCCACGCTTTGGGGCGGATTAAGCTGCTGTTGCTGGAGTTCAGAGTCGGTCACCAACCAGGTCAGCTCCCGATGTTACCGTCCACAGGGCCCACGGCTGAAGTCTCGCGTGTGTGTACACATGCGCGTGCGGCCACCAAGAGATTGTATCCCCCCACACCCCCATGTTTTGACAGCGATTTCCGCCCCTGGGCCAGACTCTATGGTGGCAGTATAAAACTGGACCACCGTTGCCTGTGGCAGATTGTGTTTTCTCAACTGCCGCATGCAGTTCATCCTCTGTTGTGCTTTTTTGACTGTGGAGTGGATGGTAGCTCCCCTTTTGAGGTCCTTGGAGATGATTTTTCCTTGGAACTTAAATGACTCCTCAGATGTGACTGTGGTAATGTTGATGGTGAGTGGGGTCAGGAGAGGGGTAGATCCCATAAAGTCTACAATCAATTCCACTGTCTTAAGAACATTGAGCTATAGGTGTACAGATGGCAGCAGGACACCAGCTGTGTCACCTCCTGTCTGTAGGCAGATTCCTCCCCATCCTGGATCAGTCCAATCTGGGTTGCATCATCTGCAAACTTGAGAAGCTTGACAGAGGTGTCTGTGGAGGTGCAGTCGTTGGTGTAGAGGAGAGGGGAGAATACGCAGCCTTGCAGTGCTCCTATGCTGAGTGTCGGCGGTTCCAAGAAGTGCTTTCCCAGGCGCACATGCTGTTTCCTGTCTGTCAGGAAGTTGGAGATCCACTGACAGAGGGATTCAGTCACAGTCAACTGGAAGAGTTTGGAGTGTAGGGGCTAGTTTGGAATGCAGAGCTAAAATTCACAAACAAATCCTTGCATAGATCCCCTGGTGGTCTGGGTGCTGGAGGATGAAGTGCAGGCCTAGGTTGACTGCGTCCTCCACTGATCTATTGGTCCGGTGTGCAAACTGCAGGGGGTTTGTGATATTTTTCAGCTTGGCCAGCATAAGTCTTTCAAGGGTCTTCATGATTGTAGAGGTCAGTGCAACCAGCCTGTAGTCATTAAGACCAGTAATCCTTGGCTTTTTGGGTACGGGAACAATAGTGAGACTTTGAAGGAGGCAGGGACAGTGCAGGTTTACAGGAACCGATTGTAAATGTCTGTGTAGATTGGTGCCAGTTGTTCGGCACAGAGAGAGCTTGAGGGTAGAGGGGGAAACCATGTCCGGTCCTGGAGATTTCCGGCTTTTCTGTCTCCTGAATAGCTTTTCCACCGCCTCAATTGCTATTGTTAGTGATGGAGAAGTGGGCAGACTGATGTTGGGCAGCAAGGAGAGAGTGGGTTGTGGATGAGGGCCCAGTCTTTACAGACTGGAGTCGGGCTGTTAGTGGGTGTGAAGTGGTGATTCGGGAGGAGTGGGTGGGGGAGGGAGGGAGGGAGGGGGTACTGGGGTTATGTTTCTGCCTATGAAGAAGAAAATAAAGTCAGCCAAATTATCGGAATCGGCTAAATTGCATCCGTGTTGCTGAAGAATGAGTGAGATGAAGGATGGAAGACCATTCACTGATACAAGTTCTAAGTTCCAAAGTTTCGGTTGACGGGGAAATGAAAGGGGGAACTACAAAGTTAAATACAAGGCAGTGGAGGAACACAGCGGGCAGGCTGCATCTGTGAAGGGAGTGGACAGATGACATTTTGGATCGGGATGCTTCCTCAGACTGATTCTAGTAGGGGGGAGAAAGCTGGTAAAGAGACATTCTTTGTGGTCGGGGTGGGGGGATTATGGTGGAAGACAGAGCTTATCAAGTGATAGGTGGATACAGGTGAAGAGATTTTTGTTGAGCAGATGGTTTGATTGAATGATAAAACATGGAAACTGGCCCCCTGGCCCACCAAATCCCATGACGACCTGTTCGGGTCCATTGAGACCTACTAAGAGGCCTCTGGTGGGAATGGTTGAGAGCTTCATGTTCCATAGAAACAGAAAATAGGAGTAGGCCATTCAGCCCTTCGTGCCTGCACCGGCATTCAATATGATCATGTCTGATCATCCAACTCGGTATCCTGTACCTGCCTTCTCTCCATACCCCCTGATCCCTTTAGCCACAAGGGCCACATCTAACTCCCTCTTAAATATAGCCAATGAACTGGCTTCAACTACCTTCTGTGGCAGAGAATTCCACAGATTCACCACGCTCTGTGTGAAAAAATGTTTTTCTCATCTCGGTCCTAAAAGACTTCCCCCTTATCCTTAAACGTTAATGTTACCAGCGATTTATCGTGGACAAACCACATTGAAGCAACAGCCATGAAGGCACACCAATGCCTCGACTTCCTGAGGAGACGGAGGAAAGTCGCCATGTCTTCAGTGACATTTACAGATGCACCATAGAAAACATACTGTTGAGTTGCGTCACAGCTTGGTTTGGGGACTGCTCTGTCCAAGACCACAAGAAATTGCAGAGAGTTGTGGATGTCGCCCAGTCCATTACATAGCCCAGACACCCCACCATTGACTCCATCCACACATTCCACTGCCTCGGAAAAGCAGCCAACGTATTCAAAGACTTGTCCCACCCCGGACGTTCCTCATTCTCTCCGTTCCTGTCCGACAGAAGATACAGAATCTTATAAGCGCGCTGCACCAGATTTAGGAACAGCTTCTTCCTCTGTGATCAGCCTTCTGAACGGTCCCTCCATAAACAAGAGTACTGTCCGACTCGCCTCCACCTCACTGAGGGCATAGGAATTTGTCTATGGAACTGATGTGTTACAATGCTGTGAACTATATTCTGCACTCTTATCCTTTGCTCTACCTATTTTTTATTGTTTTTGGCTTGATTGGATTTATATGTGCTATATCTGACCTGTTTGGATAGCATTCTAAACCAAGCTTTTCACCGTACCTGGGTGCCTTGGAGGGCATCTACCACACACGGTGCCTCAGGAAGGCCGCCAGCATCCATAAAGACTCCTCACACCCTTGTAACGGACTGTTTGAACTACTTCCCTCCGGCAGACGATACAAGGCCTTCTACGCCCGAACCTCCAGATTCAGAAACCGCTTTATTCCTAGAGCTATAGCGGCTCTGAACCTGCCCTGCTGAGTGCCCCCCATCCCCCCTGGACTGTCTCCCACGGATGGTCACATCACAAGGCTTATTTATTTATTTTACTTTTCTCTTACATCGGTTGAAAGCTGCATACTAAATCTCGTTGCACTGACGTGCAATGACAATAAAAGATATTATTATTATTATTATTATTATATTGAACCAATTTGTGACTGCTTTTGATGGGTAAATTGTATCTAAAATAAAAGCTACATTTTTCCGGCATGCTCAGGATTTTGGTGGTGCTGGCTGTCGGACTTGCTGGATATTTCCAATCAATACTCCAACATTCTTTGAATTCACTTTTTTTTAAATATAAAACTCTCTCGCAAAAATTAATACAATACATTTTTCAGTGAATGTCGCAACGTAAATGGGAGCTTAGGAACTGGAACCCGGGTAGGTTAAAAAAGAGAACAAGAAAACCCTGTCCATTCGAAGGAGCACAGAATGTCGATAGGACTGGCGGGCCTGGCCTTTAGAGCAGCCTTGGATTTTATTCCTTGGAGCACTGGAGGCTGAGGGGTGATTTTGTTTTAAATTAGTTTAGTTTATTGTCACATGTACAAAGGAACAGTGAAAAGCTTTTGTTGCGTGCTAACCAGTTAGTGGAAAGACAATACATGATTACAATCGAGCCGTCCATGGTGTACGTATGCAGGGAACAATGTGAATGATCTTGTGGTGTGCGTTTTCATTCCTCGAAACCTTTTGCCCGATGGGCGAAGTGAGAAGAGGGAGTTATCGAGGTGTGACTCATCCTTGAATATGCTGCAGGCCTTGCCAAGGCAGCGTGAGGTAAAACATGGGCTCAATGGAAGGGAGGTTTGTTTGCGTGATGGCCTGGGTTGTACCTTTTACCTGATGGTCTACTTTCAAACTCATTGGAGACCCTCGGCCTATCTTTAATCCATGTATATTCATGTATATATATCTTATGGAAGCGTATAAGTTCATGAGACAGGGCTGCCAACATTAGGTGAGAATCGAGAGTGAGAAATTGCGAGGGAGCATAGCGACCAAGAGGGGGATGTGTACCCCCTCCTATGGTAGGGACTTTTGCATTTTTCAGCTTGAAATTGTGCAATCTGATGCATACTGTAGCGAGTCTTTTAACCTGCACTTGAATGCAACATTTATGCTTCAAATTGGATTAGGTATGAATAAGGTTAGGCTAAATTACGTTCCTAATTACATTCCACAGTAGAGCCGGGCTCTGATCAACAGGTGCAGCACATGAATTACCTCAGTATATTCATGCATGGAAATCAGATTATAATTCATGCTGTTATGCATATATATAGAGAAACAAAAACATAGAAACAAGGCAAGAGGAGTCAGACTTCCATCACTGTTCTGCACAAATAAATCAATCAACCTTACCCTTTGACTATAGAAACAAGACAAAAATAATGCCACATATTCAACCGTATATCGTTCAATGAAATTACAGGGCTGCCAACTCTCACGCTTTGAACGTGACACTCACGCATTTCAGCCAATTCTCACGCCCTCATGCTGAAGACAGAATTCTCGCGCTGACAGGCTGTCTTCAGTCCCTGCACAGCAAAGATCCTATAGCGGAGCTCTATAGAGGAGCTGGTGGAGCTGTAGGAGCTATAGCGGAGCTGTATAGCAGAGCTCGCAGCTATAGGATCTTTGCTGCACAGTTTGTCTCTTTGCGCCACATGACAGCGATCTGCACGGATTGGGGAAGCCCGTTGGTCCCGGGCAGCGGGTGTCAGCGCTTTTGTGCGCCGTCTGCGTGCGCTGCGCTTCCGGCTGCCGCGGCAACCTCGCTCCCTCCCTCCTTCCTGCCGTTCAACTCGCACGGCAGCGCCAGCGCCGCCAAACCACGCTACACCGTGCCCGCCAGACACCCCATTGGGTGGCCGGGGAAAGAGAGGGAGGGGAGAGAGAGAGAGAAAGAAAAAAAGGGAGGGATGGAGGCAAAGAGAGACAGGGGAGGGAATGTAGTAAGGGATAGAAGGAAGGGAAGGAGAAAGGGGAGAAAGAGGAAGCGTGAGGAAAAAGAGGGAGGGTGAGGAAAGAGAGGGAGGGGAGGAAAGGGGGGGGGGACGGGGAGGAAAGGGAGGGGGAGGATGGAGGGGGGGAAGGAAAGGTGTGTGTGTGTCTGTTTCCCTGTGTGTGTCTCCATGTGTGTGTGCGTGTCTCTGCATGTCTCCCTGTGTGTGTGTGTGTGTGTGTGTGTCTCCCCATGTGTGTGTGTGTGTCTGCATGTGTGTCTGTGTCTCCCTGTGTGTGTGTGGCTCTGTGTGTCTGTGTGTGTGTGTGTGTGTGTGTGTCCCTGTGTGTGTGTGTGTCTGGGTCTCCGTGTGTGTCTGTGTCTCCCTGTGTGTCTGTCTCCCTGTGTGTGTGTGTGTGTGTCTCCCTGTGTGTGTGTGTGTGTGTGTGTGTGTGTGTGTGTGTCTCGTGTGTGTGTGTGTGTGTGTGTGTGTCTTCCTTTGTGTATGTGTCTCCCTGTGCATTTGTTGTCACATCCTGGCCTTAGACAGGGCTGCCAACGCTCACGCTTGAGAGTCACGCATTTCAGCCGATTCTGCTGATGACAGAATTCTCACGCTGATGACAGAATTCTCACGCTGTCTTCAGTCCCTGCACAGTTTGTCTTTTTGCGCCATATCACAACGATCTGTGCGGTCTGGGGAAGCGCGTCAGTTGGCGGCTGTGAGTGACGTCGCATCTCTTCTCTTCTCTTCTCTTCTTTCTTGGTTGGATGTGCAGCCGCCGACAACATGAAGCAGCCGGAGATAAAACTAACCAGGTGAATCGGTTGTAAAACATGGGGAGGACCACAATGAGGCCAAACATCTAGGACAGGGTTCGGCAACCTACGGCACACGGGCTGAATCCGGCCCGTAACCCGAAAAAACAAGTTTTTTTTCAATTTGTTTTCGCAGGGTCGGGGCAGGCGAGCCGACCTGAGAACTGCAGCCAGTCCCTGGGACACGAGCTGATCTGGGAACGGCAGCCAGTCCCTGGGCACGCAGAATGCCAACTTGATCATTATGGACAAATTGGGCCAGCCACGTACATGTTGTATAACTCTGACTCTATGAAGATCTGAATGGGCTTAGAATGACCATTTAAGCAAAATTGCCCCCACTTTCCCCATTTTGATTCTTGAGATTAATATCCCTTTGCTCTGTTAACAGCGTTAAAGTACTTATGAGGTCGAGTCAGGAAAGGGAACATGTTATTTCTTTTTAATTTGCTTTAATTTGTTAGTTGATTGTTTGTTGAGTGCCATCATTTCTGAAATGGTCTTAAAGTAACTTAACTGTTATAAAGCAGTAATAAGTGATTTTTGTCCAAACAATTGGAACTTGAATAGAATAGAATAGTTTCTTTATTGTCATTGTAACATGAACCATGTACAACGAAATTTAAAAATGTCAGCCAGTCAGTGCACCATTCAAACATTTCTAAAAGCTAACGATACATACAAGGTAAAATATTAAAAGATAAACAACTAAAATAAATATCACGAAAATAGCACGCATAAACACCCAACCCTCCATCCTTCTGTCGAATTCACAGTGTACCACAGTCCCTTAGTATGTCTCGCCCCTGCGTTCCTTGGCGGCTACATTTAGTGCTTTTATAGCAGTGGGGTAAAATGTTTGCATTATTAGCAGGACTGACAACTCTCACGCATTGAGCGTGAGACTCACGCATTTCACAAAATTCTCACGCTCAAATATCTGCGGACACTGAAAGTTCAAAATAAAGCAAAAATTGTTTTAGATGCGAGTAAAAACCATGAGGGGAATATCAGGTGAATGCAGTCTTTTCCCAGGATATGTGATTCAAGCATTAGAGGGGATTGGTTTAAAGCAGGGCTATCAAACTACCAGCACCAACCCCCGTCCCCTTCCTCCCTGAGGCATGGCACACAACTCCCACCCTCACCTCTGGCGGCTCTATGTTCGTCGACCGCTCTGTCCACACCCCATGGAGTTTTAACCCCGGCCCGGAGCCAGGAGCGGACCGGGTGAGTACCGCCTCCAGAGCCTACTATGGGAGGGGGAACACCCTCTCCCTCACCCTCCACCCCTGGGTCGCTACGCTCCCTTGCAGTTTCTCACTCTCAACTCTCACCCAATGTTGGCAGCCCTGAAATTAAGATATATATGTAAAACATATATATGGAAACAGGCCCTTGGGCCCACAAAGTCCACACCGACCAGCAATCTACCATACACCAGTTGTATCCTACATGCCAGGGACAATTTACAGAAGCCAATTAGCCTACAAACCTGCACTTCTTTCGGATGTGGGAGAAACCGGAATATCCAGAGAAAACCCATGTGGTCATAAGGAGAATGTACAAATACTGTACAGACAGCACCCGTAGTCAGGATCAAATCTGGGTCTGTGGTGCTGTAAGGCAGCAACTCTACCGCTGTGCCACCATGACACCCCATTCAATTATTTTTCCTGTAATATATTTATTATGGTGTCACGTCAATAAAGATGATCACATGATTCTGATTTCTGCCCCTTGTTGGATAACACACGTCTCCAGTCATTGGGTATTATGGCTGGTTTTCAACCTCTTCAGTCTGAAGGTCTCGCCCCGAAACATCACCTATTCTTTCTCTCCAGAGATGCTGCCTGTCCTGCTGAATTATTCCAGCTTTTAGTGTCTATCTTCAGTTTAAACCAGCAACTGCTGTTCCTTCTTACACTCTTTGTTAAGCAAAACAGGTCCTATTCTCATATTATTATTCATCTCACCTAGGTATTTTCTTCACCTCCGTTGCTGCAGAGAATATAATCCCAGTTATCAAATCTTTCTTCAAAGTGAAAAAAAAATTCCAGCCCTGCCAATATATTCATAAATCACCCCTGGATCCTCCAGAGCAATTGCACCATTTCTACAGTGTGTCATAGTCTTACAGCATGGAAACAGGCCCTTCAACCCAACGTCCATGCAGATCAAGATGCCCCATCTAAACTAGCCCCATTTATTCACATTTGGCCCATATCCCTTTAAACCTTGTGTGTGTCAGTGTTTGGTTGTGTGAGAGTGTGTATGTCAGTGTCAGTGCCAGAGCAGAGACTTGGCGATGTCCAGGGAGCATTTCCATCTCTCCCGCCCCTGGAATGCAGGCCGGCCCAGGTGCTCCATGTCCAGCTGGGGTCCGGGGGAGGCGAGGGTCAGTGACCCGGAGGTCGGGCATCGGAGCGAAGACTTAGCCCGAGATTCATCCCAGCGACTCCGGAGACAATTTTTGCCTACATTGCCATTATAAATAGTGTGCGCTGGGCTTAAGCCAATCAAATTGTTCTTTCTTTATGGGAAACCCGCCGACAGAAAATTATTCTCATTGGTGAGTGTGGAAGGGTGTGACTATTTATTTATTTATTTAAAAATTGTTGAGCGTGAGAACCTCTGTCATCAGCGTGAGAGCGTGAGAATTTCACGAAATGCGTGACTCTCACGCTCAATGCGTGAGAGTTGGCAGCCCTGTGAGAGGAATAGATCTGGTAAATGCACCAGATGTTTACCCAGAATAGGGAAATCAAGAACCAGAGGACATAGGTTTAAAGTGGGAGGGGAAAGATTTAATAGGAATCTGAAGGGCAGCGATTTCACACACAGCGTGGTGGGTATATAGAACGAGCAGCCAGTGGAGGTAGTTAAGGCAGGTACTATAACGTGATTTAAAGCATTTGAATAGGAACATGGATAGGAAGGCTTTAGAGGGATATGGGCCATTTGGCAGGCAGCTGGGACTCGTGAATTTGAGGCGGTTTGTTCAGCATGGACGAGTTGGGGCAAAGGGCCTGTTTCCATACTGTATGTGTCTATGTCATCGTGCTTAGCTTTATGTGTGATGGTTTAGTTTAGTTTACAGATACAGCACAGACACAGACCATTTGATCCACCATGTCCAAGCTGACCAGCCATAGCCGTTACACCAGCACACACACAATTTACAATTTTTACCAAAGCCAATTAACCTACAAACCTGCACGTCTTTGGAGTGTGGGAGGAAACCGGAGCACCTGGGGAAAACCCACGCGGTCATAGGGAGAACGCACAAACTTCATACAGGCAGAGCCCGTAGTCAGGATCGAACCAGGCTCCCTGGCATTGTAAGGCAGCAACTCTAACGCTCTGCCATCGTGCTGCCCCAGTTGTGAAGCTATCAGTACTGCTCAATGATCACAGAGCAGGTTATTGCAGTTTACCGAATATTAGTTTAATGCATGATTTAATGTTGACTTCTGGTTGAAGTCCCATCATCAAAAACTTGGATGGAGTGATTCACCCCAGCATAGGATTCATGCATTAGCAACATGCTTGCAGCAGTCAAATCCTTAAAAACTGGAATTGGAGCGGAAATGTACAATCGTCCCACTGGCCAGGTAGCCAGGGCCCAATCCTACATGGTGCATGGTCTACAGGGGCATTTATACGCTACATTCCCACTATGCTTGTGAATCGTTTGTTTTAGAGATACGGCATGGAAACGGGCCCTTTGCCCCACCGAGTCCACACCACTTCCACAGTAGGGGGCAATTTGCAGAGGGCCCATTACCTACAAACCTGTACGTCTTTTGAATCGGGCGTAAATCCACGGATGCATGGTGAACAGATGCAGACTCCACCCACAGACAGCACCCGAGGTCAGGATCGAACCCGGGTCACTACCCGCTGTGCCACCACCAATAGTGAATATGTTTCAGCAGGAGATCAATCCTGTGTGTCTGTAGTTTGCAACAACGTTTAACTGAAAGGATCAGCATCTCTGATCACTGCCTGTGTCAAAATCCTGCAATCAATTATCCAGAAGGAAACTGGGGAAGTAAGAAATAAAGGTTAGGAGGGGACGGAGCAGTGGGAATGATTGTGGACCTGCTGAGCAGTCCCTACAGTTCTTCAATTCTCAGTCGATGATATCTTTCTCTCTGCAACTTATTAACCTAGCAATCATGCTATGTCAACAACTTATCCCCAGTGCAGCGCAAGAAATTGCACACAGTTGTAGATGTAGCCCAGGCCATCGAACCGACCAGATTCCCCAGCAATGACTATCTACACTTCACGCTACCTTGGCAAAGCAGCCAATATAATCAAAGACTGGCGCTGTGAGGCAGCAGCTCTACCAGCTGTGTCCCTCTCATCGCAATCCACAATTCTAATCATGTCTACAAATCCTCAAGTCTTTCAATGGTAAAACCTTGAGCAAATGAAAACCCAATTTCAATATTAACAAATATGTTCAGTTTTTTCTCAATTCAGTTTAGTTTATTGTCATGTGTACCGCGGTACAGTGAAAAGCTTTTGTTACATGCTATCTAATCAGCAGAAAGACTATACATGATTACAATTGATCCATTTACAGTGTGTAGATACATGATAATGGAATAACGTTTCGTGCCAGGTAAAGATAGCAATGTCCGATCAAGGGTAGTCCGAGGGTCACCAAGGAGGTAGAAAGTAGTTCAGCACTGCTCGCTGGTTATGGTTGGATGATTCAGTTGCATAATAACAGCTGGGAAGAAACTGTCACCGAATCTGGTGGTGTGCGTTTTCACACTTCTATACCGTTTGCCTGATGGGATGTACGGTATAATTCTGGGGTAAAAACATTAGTTTAACTTGTTTTCAATTGAATAAACTCAGTATAAATATGTGCTCAGTTTTGCTGAGGCGATTTTTGTCTGCAGATATAACATGGAATAAAATGGGTTTTATACTGGATGACAGCAAGAAAAATATAGTTAGAAAGAACAATTGCACAGTTGCTCGGGAAGTAGCAACAAATAAATTTCTGTACGTAAATACATAAATAAAAATCACAAAAACCTATCCATGTTCCCCAGAGATGCTGCTTGACTTGCTGAGCTGCTCCGGCACTTTGTGCCTTTTTTATGCATTCAATCGTCATAAATGTCACCAACAGAACAAAGAATATTGCTTGCAGCAGCAGAACAGAACTGTAAACTCAATACTCATACATAACATACTGTAGAACAGTTGTGCAGCGGTAGAGTTGCTGCCTTACAGCGTCAGAGACACGGGTTTGATCCAATGGGTGCTGACTCTATGGAGTTTGTAAATTCTCCCTGTGCCCACTTGGATTTTCTCCGGGTGCTCCCGTTTTCTCCCACACTCCAAAGATTTACAGGTCTGTAGGTTAATTGGCTTATGCAATATTGTAAATTGTCCCGAGTGTGTAGGATAGTACTAATGCAAGGTCTGATCACTCAGTGTGGCGATTGGCATGTTTCCGCATTGTATCTCTAACTTACTTACTTACTGCCTATGATGCCTCCTGGCATGTAGGGCAGCAACGAAGGTCCTCCACCCAGTAGTGTTGATTCCTTCAGTTGCTGTTTCCGTAACATATTTGTTTTACGAGACCGTGTTGTTAGCCCTGTGCTCAACCTCCAACCTGGAGGACCAGTGGATCACTCTTCGTCTCGCCTCTACCTTTCGACCTGTCCAGCTTGGGAGACCCTAACAGGAGATGAATCTCCCGCTGGCATAGCTCTAGGGGTCACTGAGACACACCAGCTCCACGACCACGACAAGGTTGCAATCCAACGATGAGATTGTATCTCTAAATTAAATTAAAAAAACTAAATTATGAAAAAAACAAAAATTGTGTCCAAAAATCCCAGTTCTTAGTGCAACCAAGATAATTTAGTTAATGGTTACTGGTATTAAAGAGCCTAATGGTTGTTGGGAAGAAGCTGTTTTGAACCTGGAGGTCACTTTGGAATTTTTGGTGAAATCAAAAAATATTGTGGTGCTCATAATCTGAAAGTAAATAATAAACAATGCTGGAAACATTGTGCAGATTAGGCAGCATCTGAGGGAAATTATGAGAGTTAATGCCATTTCTCATGAATAAGCACCTGCAGTTCCTTATTTCTGTAAAGTAGCATGAGAGTGCCCCCTCCCTTGAATGTCCTTGGATCCCAGTCACTGGCTGACAGGTCAGGAGAGGCCCATCCTCAGCATCACTGGTAACAGCTGGGGCCAATTAGTTGGCATTCGTTCACCTTTGACAGCCTACTCCCTAAAAAAACAGGCATCAGGGGGAGAAGGGAGTGAAGGAGAAGGAGTGAGTGAGGAAGGGAGAGAAAGTGGGGAGCCTGCCTTCCTGCCATCTGTGTTTCCCGTCACAGGTTTAAGGGAGACTGAGCCACTGGGACAAACCTGGGACCACCGCTGCCACCATGTGGCCAAGACTGGACTGCCGGGAAGAAGCCATAAATAACCAGTGCCTCCACCAAGAATGTCTGTGGCAAGTGTGAGATGCCAGTGCCCCTTCCTGCCCACAAACTTCAAGGAACTGCGTCCACACACACGGTGGCAAAGACTGAGCCACCTGGTAGACACTGTCAGCATCACCTCTTCATGCCCAAAGCTGAGCTGCCAGGAAGAAACCTGTACTGTCAGCACCTCCTCTTGAGGCAAGGGTGAACTGCAGGGAGAAGCCTGAGGTTGTCATGCCTTGTCCTCCAGAGGACCAGGACTGAGCTGCCGGGACAAGCCCGAGATCATCACTGACCGCAATGGACAGCGCCCCTATGTGGTCCTGAAAACTTCCTACCACTGTAAATAAAATATATCACGTGAGTTCACCGGACTGCGAGTGTCGGTGTGGTCACTGCCGAACGTGGCCTCATCCCCGTCGCCACAGTAGCAATGGTTGTTCAGGTGAAGAAAGGAGATGATAAATCTCATGAGATTATTGAGCAATTTAGGACTTGGGAATAGATAACTATCTCCTGTTCATTTACCCTGTACAGTTTTACCCATTCCTTCTCTCCAGCATTTTGGTATCTATCATTGGTGTAAACCAGCATCTGCAATTCCTTCCTACACAGTTTTATTAGACTTTAAAACTGTTTTCTAACACCTCAAAACTCTTCTACCTTTCAGCATCTGTGGAATACAGCACTTGGAGAGAGCAGGGAATAACCTGACCCTCTTCGACTCCCTTTACTTCTGCATCGTGACTTTCTCCACCGTGGGGTTCGGAGATGTCACCCCCAAAGTTTGGCCCTCCAAGCTCCTTGTGGTCATCATGATCTGTGTGGCCCTCGTTGTGTTGCCGATACAGGTAAGCATTGGAAACATACAGGGTGAATGTTTTTAACCCAGAGTAGGGGATTCAGGAACCAGAGGACATAGGTTTACGGTGAGAGGGGAAAGATTGAACTGGAACCCGAGGAGCAACTTTTCTCTCGCAGGGAATGGTGGGCACATGGAACGAGCTGTCTGAGGTAGGTACAATAACAACATTTATATGATATAAATAAATTGATAGAACAGTACAGCATAGGAACATAGGGGAATCAGGCATCAGAGGACAGAGGTGAGGGAATGAAAGATTTAATAGAAACCCGAGGTGCAACTTTTTCTATGTAGAAGGTGGTGGGTGTATGGAACGAGCTGCCAGAGGAGGTGGTTGAGGTGGGTGCTATAACAACATTTATATGAATGTAAATAAATAGAACATAGAAACGTACAGCATAGGAACATGCCCTTTGGTACAGCATAGGAACATGCCCTTTGGCCCACCATCTCTTTGCTGAACTCAATGCCAAAGCCATCCCTAAACCCGAGTGCACATAGTCTGATAGGGGGAGGTTGGGCGGGCTAGGATCTTATTCCTTGAAGTGCTGGAGGCTGAGGGTTGATCTTATAGAGGTGTACAAAATCATGAGGGGAATAGATAGGGTGAATGCACAGAGTATTTTATCCAGTGTAGAGGAATCAAGAACCAGGGGACATTGGGTTGTGAGAGGGGATTTAATAGAAATCTGAGGGTTTCTGAACTTTTTCACACAGCGATTGTGGGTGTGTGGAACTAGTTGCCAGAGGAGGTAGTTGAGGCAGGTACTAACTATAACAGCATTTAAAAGACACTTGGGCAGGCACATGGATACGAAAGGTTTAGAGGTATATGTGCAAAACTAGTCTTCTTCAACATTGTCACAAATCATGGATAGATAGAAGCCTGGAACTGAGTTTACACCAATCTGAAAAATATTGCAAATGTACAGAGCAATTTCTTCATTAAATGTTTACATTAATTAGATATTTCAAGGGTGGTTATTTGTTATATGCATTGGACATGAACCGGAGCAATGAAATTCTTTCTTGCTCCAGCTTTAAATACACATTGGGTCAAAGGGGTTTAATTATCATACGTACCTAAATAAAACATGAATGAAATTCTTACTTGCTGCAGCTTTAAAGGCACATTAGACGCAACAGCAAGAATAATTAATATACAATAATTCTGACATTCTGAATGAACTAAACCATGATAGTGCAAAAACCAATGTAAAGTAGGACAACTTTTAAAAGTTACTTGGACCTTACATGGATAGGAAATACTTAGAGGTATATGGGCAAAACGCGAGCAGATGGGACTAGTGTAGATGGGGCATCTTTGTCGGCATGGGCAAGTTGGGCTGAAGGGCCTGTTTCCGTGCAGTATGACCCTAAGCTGTCTAACACATTTCGTATGGAAATGAGGTCCTATACTGTAAAGTTTCCCTTTATCATGTATCTGTACACGGTGCAATTGTATGCATTGTGTTTCCACTGACTGGTTAACACTCAACCAAAGCTTTTCACTGTACCTTGGTACACGTGACAATAACATAAACTAAACTACAATGATCTCAACATAATCTGCTGTGTATTTTGTAAAATTTGCATATTTCTCAATTAATGATCACATCAGGGGTAACATGAGGGGGGACTTCTTTACTCAGAGAGTGGTAACTGTGTAGAATGAGCTTCCAGTGGAGGCAGGTTCGATTTTATCATTTAAAAATAAATTGGATAGTTATATGGACGGGAAAGGAATGGAGGGTTATGGTCTGAGTGCAGGTAGATGAGACTAGGGGAGAATAAGTGTTCGGCAGAAGGCCGAGAAGGCCTGTTTCCGTGCTGTAATTGTTATATGGTTATTTTATCTCAGGCCTACTTTAACATATTTATTTTCTTTATTTTAATCGTATAATCTATGGGCTTCAGTTTTTGCCCTATTATAATTACTGGGTATTAGGGTTATTAATTTGTGGTATTATTGATTATATATATATATATATATGAAGCTGAGGATATACTTGACAGGTTTATAAATTTGATGGGTATAAGTGGGATAGATGACCAGAATCTGTTTCCCCGGGGTGGAAATGCCAAAGACTAGAGGACTTAGCTTTAAAGAGAGAGGAATAATGTTTAAAGATGTGAGGGACAATTTTTTTTTTTTCACACAGCACGGTGGGTGCCTGGAATGGGCTGCCAGGGGTTTTAGTGGAGGCCGATATGATAGTTGCATTTGAAGCATTAAGATAGGCACATGGATATGGAGTAAATGGAGGGGTATGGACCACGTGCAGCCAGAGATCAGTTTAACTTGGCATCATTTTCGGCACGGACAGTGTGGGCCGATGAGCCTGTTCCTGTGCTGATCTGTTCTATGTTCAATGTTATGTCTCTGTGTTATTGCATACAAGGGCGTGTTAAGCTGCAACAAGTAAGAATTTGATTGTTCAATTTTCCGCATGTATTACAATGAAACTGTCGTCTCTTGAAATTACGGACGGTTGATTATCTGCCATTCAATAGTTGTCAGTTCCATAAATAAATAATAATTGTGCCAAGCAAAGAACATCAAGTAAAACTGCCAGTTATATATCAACTATGTAAAATTATTCTGTGTAGATTGTTACAGGTGATTTGGAGATCACTGGCAAATTGTTGGAGTATATCCAATCCATTGAAATAAAGTACTCTAAAGTGATCTAAAGATAATCCCTTCCTAACTCTATCTCTAATGTATATCTAGCTTGACGTTCATTATTCTGCTGGCTGATTAATAATGTGTGAATTTGCGTGTAATTGATTAATTGAAAGATACAGCATGGAATTAGACCTTTCGAAGCCACAGAATCCACGCCGACTATTGTTCACCCGTGCACACTAGTTCTATGTTATCCCACTTTCACACCACATCCCGCATACTAGGGGCAATTTACAGAGGGCCGATTAACCTACTACAAATCCGCACATCTTAGGGAAACCCACGCGGTCACTGGGAGAACGTGCAAGCTCCACACGCAGACAGTACCCGAGGTCAGGATCGAACCCAGGTCTCTGGCGCAGTGAGGCAGTGGCTCTACCTGCTGCCTCACCGTGCTGCCTTGTAATCATTTTGATTTATACCAAATTTGAGCAAATTGTCAAATAAAGTGGAAAATGTTTTTGTGGAACAGATTGAGAGAAAACATTTGCTCAGTTCACAACTGGATTTAGGCTGAATGTTGAAAGTACTGCAGTGAAACACTCTCAAGGGCCTGTGTTAGCTGGAGCAGTACAATATGATTAAACTTCATCATTAATCATCTTCAACACTCTTCCTACACTAAACTGGCCAGCACTTCACTGTTATTTTCCTTCAAGAAGTCTAGTTATGACTGTGCCTCTCATATCTCAGAACCAGTCAGAATATTGAAAGGAGGAACTGCACATGCTGGTTTCCATAAAAGGACACAAACGGCTGGAGTTACTCAGCGGGTCAGGCAGCATCCCTGGAGAACATGGATAGGTGAAGTTTTGGGATCGGACCCTTCTTCAGTCCGAATGTTGTAGGGTGGCACAGCTGGTATAGCTGCTGCCTCCGAGCGCCATAGACCCGGGTTCGATCCTGACCTTGGGTGCTGTCTGTGTATGGAGTTTGCACTTTCTCCCTGTGACTGTGTGAGGTTCCTCCAAGTGCTGTGGTTTCCTCCCAGGTTAATTGGCCCTCTGTAAATTATCCTGTGTGTAGGGAGTGAATGAAGAAGTGAGATAACATACAACTAGTGTGAACAGGCGATCGATGGTCGGCCCGGCCTGTTTCCATGCTGTATCTCTAAACTAAACTAAACTAAACTAAATTAAACTAAATGGAAAAACTCCTAAATTCAAATACATAAGAGGAAATAATGAAGGCAATTAATTAATCAATTAGCATTTACATTTGTCATTTGTGAATTACATTCCCTACAAAAGGGCAACTTTTTCCCACCATTGAGTAATTAGTCATACTTGAATTATTTTAATCCTTTTGCCTTGACTTTAGCTTAACCTTGGTGTTATTTTGGTGAACTCAATCCTGACATAAATACTGGAGCGCTGATTTGGCTTTGAAGCAATTTCTCCAGAGGCTAACGTTATTAGCAGTTAACTGGATATTTTGTAAACTAACAAATTGTATAGGTCTGTAGGTAAAAGTTAGTACGACTAATTAAATGCCCATGTTTTCCCTAGCACACATCCTAATCCCACAAATAGTTGAATGTTAAAAGGAGCATTTGTTTTCTCTAGAAATTAATTCATGTAAATACTTAATTATCTTTTTATTTATATTTACGGAAACTGTAAATGTTTGATTTACAATAATTGAGTACATTACAATTATTTTACAAAAGAAGAAAATTACTCATCGGGCTTTGTAGATATGTTGTTCATGTTAATAGAACAGAGAACAGTACAGGAACAGGCCCTTTGGCCCACAGTGTCACTGGCGAACATGGTGCTCCTCTGCCTGCACATGATTCATATCCCTCCCACAGCCCAGACTCCCCACCATTGACTCCAACTGCACTTCTCGCTGTCTCGGACAAGCAGCCAACATAATCAAAAACTTGTCCCAACCCAGTCATTCCTTGTCCCTGGTCCCACCTGGAAGAAGCTACAGAAGCTTGAAAGCGCGCACCACCAGACTCAGGAACAACCCCTCTGTTATCAGGCTTCTGACGGTCCTTCCATAAGCTGGGGCACCTCTACCCCATTGCGGACATTAGACTTTGTCTCTGGAACTAATGCGCCACATTGCTGAGAACTATATGCTGCACTCTTTGCCCTCTCTATTTTACTTCAGTTTGACATGATTGTATTCATGTATATTATTATCTGAAATGTTTGGATAGGATGCAAAACAAAGCTTTTCATTGTACCTCAGTAAACGTGATGATAATAAACCTTAACCTAAACCACACCTTGCTTGTCCATATGCCTGTTAATCATGGACAGTATCTTGTAGAAACAAGGAACTGCAGATGCTGGTGTACAAAACAAAGGGACACATAGACTCCCTCAACGCTCTGCTCCTCTTCCTTTCTTCTTCCCCCCACCCCCCACCCTACATCAGTCTGAAGAAGGGTTTCGGCCCGTAACATTGCCTATTTCCTTCGCTCCATAGATGCTGCCCGCACCCGCTGAATTTCTTCAGCACTTTTGTCTACCTTCGATTTTCCAGCATCTGCAGTTCCTTCTTAAACATAGATTAGTACAGGTGTTTCTTGGATGGTACAGGGGTCTGAGGTTATGGGGAGAAGACAGGAGAATGGGGTTAGGAGGGAAAGATAGATCCGCCATGATTGAATGGCAGAGGAGACTTGATGGGCCGAATGTCTTAATTATACTCCTATCACTTATGACATGACCTTATGACATAATGCTGGAGTAACTCAGTGGGACAGGCAACATCTCTAGAGAACATTGATAGGTGATCTTTTGGGTCGGGACCCTTATTTCAGACGGCATCATCTTGTTTTTGCTGGTGTAAGATGATAAATCGTATCCTGTCCTTTAGTTTGAACAACTGGCTTATCTTTGGATGGAGAGACAGAAGTCAGGTGGGAACTACAGTCGTCACAGAGCTCAGACCGAGAAACACGTTGTGTTGTGTGTCACCTCTCTGAAGATTGACCTTCTGATGGATTTCTTAAACGAATTCTACGCACACCCACGCCTACAGGTTACTGAATATATAATGAATCTCTGTTTATTTATCTAAATGTTATAACATAAATTGAGTTGAATTTATGAGTTACGTAGCGAATGTCAGTTTTCTTCTGATGTTACCTTGCAACCCGTGATATTATTTACTAAATGGTAACCAGGACTTTTGAAAGACATATCTATGTGTGGGAAGGATTTCAAGGGCTATGGGCCAAATGTGGGCAAATAGGACGAGCCCAGTACGCCGACTTTAACAGCAGGGACAAGGTGGGCCGAAGAATACAGTTTCCGTGCGGTCCAGCTCTATGAGTCTATAACTGTGACCAGCAACCCTGGCAGTGCGTTATAGTCACTCACCACCCTGACTGCGGCAGAGACCCAGGTTCAATCCTGACTACAGGTGCTGTCTGTATGGAGTTTGTGCATTCCCACTGTGATTGCGTGGGTTTCCTCCGGGTGCTCCGGTTTCCTCTCTCACAGGGTGATCTCTGGTTGGCGCAGACAGGGTGGACCAAAGGGCCTGTATCTCAAAAATCTACAGTTCATGACTTTTTATTTTCTGATCAGAACAGGTAATAAATAATAGGAGACACTAGCAACAGCAGATGCTGGTTTACAAAAAAAAACCCCAAAGTGCCAGATTAATTCAGCGGGTCGCGTAGCACTGAGTACTAAATGATCTTGGTTTTAATTTTGTTTGGAAAGAGATACAGCAGAGAAACAGGCCCTTTGGCCGACCGAGTCCAGGCCGACCATCGATCACCTGTTCACACTAGTTCTATGTTATCCCACTTTCCCATCCACTCCCGACACACTAAGGGGCAATTTACAGGGGGCCAATTAACCTACAAACCCGCCATCTTTGGGATGTGGGCGGAAACCGGAGCACCCAAAGGAAACGCACATGGTCACAGGCAGAATGTGCAAACTCCACACAGACAAACAGTGCTCGAGGTCATGATCGAACCCGGGTCTCTGGCACTGTGAGGCTCGTGTGACTGAAATGAATTCATAACCACTTTACCGTTCAAGCCAGAGCAACAGATAATCAATCAGTTCTGGATTAGAAACTCTGCACAAGACTAAACAGGCATGGCAGCAAATTTGCCTGCCTGTTTCACTGCTGTAATCTGTTCTAAATTTAAACTACTTTGAAATCTAATAAATTTAGAATCATGCAAACTCCACACAGATAGCACTCGAGGCCAGGATTGAACCTGCGTCTCTGACGCTGTGAGGCAGCAGCTCTACCAGCTGTATCACTGTGTCGACAATTCTATTGCAATAGTTAGTACAATATCTAATTATGCAGATTTGTGCAAAATCAGAAACTATTAAATAAATATTGTATGTTTGGAGTTCAATCATATTTACACTCATTCTTGGGGTGACAAAGTCACTTGGATGAGTTTCATTGAGTGGTATAATTTATACTGATGTATTGTGAAGCAAACAATAGTTACACCAGACAGACAATGTAATTTTTATGGTGTTTACACAGTTGGCATTGATAAATGTCGTTCCGTTGACAGTAAATCTTTCATGTTGCCCACACGGGAAAAGATTATCCAATAAATGTTAACATGTTGTTCTCCAAAGTGGTTTTGTGCTTCATGGATAAAGGCATGATGTTGCATGATAGCCACAAAATCTAGGCCATAAAATTCATTTTTTACGAACATAATACCGTGTTTTCAGTTTAGAGTTATCAGGAATTAGTACAGGTAAGTTGCATCCTGTTTCCAAAGTGATTTATCTGCTGTTTTATAATAAATATATCAGGTAAATAAGAGATGATCTTGGCATCATGTTTGGCGTGGACATTGTGGGCTGACGTGCCTGTTCCAATGCTGTACTATGTTCTATTTATCAACAAAAGTAAGTTGGTGAGGCAGCCACCTTTCCTTTCAGTGTACAATTCCATTATGCAGAGCATAGCGAAACTTCGGGCTCGGATTTTGTTTTCTACAAATGATGCCCTATTTTTGTGTGAACCAGTCTGATTTGGCTTCTGAGCGTTCTCAGATACAGAACGGTACAGCACAAGGATCTGGCCTCTCGGCACATATTGTCTGTGGTGAACATTATGCCAAGGTGAACTCATATTCTCTGCCTGCACGTGATCCATATCCCTCCATTCCCTGCATATCCATGTGCCTGTCCAAAAGTCTCTCAAACTCCACTATCATTTCTGCCTCCATCACCACCACTGGCAGAGTGTTCCAGACACTCACCATTCCCTGTATTAAAAAAAAACATTTATTTTCAAACTGGTCTCAATTAGGATCTGTGAAAAAGCAAGGGAACATATTTCTTTCTGAGCAGAACACAAAGTGCTGGAGGAAGGCAGTGAGTGAGGTAGCTTTGGAGCAGGGAATGGACAGACATGTTTCAGATTGAGACCATTCCATTCATAGATACTTGCTCAAGATTCCAGCACCTGGTCCTTGTGGCTCCATAATTCTTACTGAGTCTGAAGAAGGCTCTCGACCCAAAACAGTGTCTCTCCATTATGTCCGCAGATGCTGCCTGACTCACTGAGATCCTCCCGCACTTAGTGTTTTGCTCGAGACTCCAGCACCTGCAGTTCCTGTGTCTCCATATTTCTGAAGAAAAGTCCCGACCTGGAAATCACCTGTCCATTCCCTCCACAAATGCTGCCTGACTCGCTGAGTTCCTCCAGCGTTGTGCATTTTGTTCAACATATTTCTTTCAGCTGATGTTATTTGACAAACAAACAATATTTTATCGATGCTCGTGCTTCAAAATGCAAGAAAATATATCTTGTATTCTAAATATATTTATGGCTTAATTGCAGGATTACTATGTGGTGATACTTTGTCCTACTGAAATGGACATACAGGTTCGAAGAGTGTTGCAAATTCCAATGTGGGCACAAAGAGTGATCTACCTACAAGGATCAGCATTGAAAGATCAGGACCTCCTGAGGGCCAAGTAAGTTAGTACACCCTTGAAGTCTTGTTCATTGGTTCTAAGGCTAAATTGGGGCAAACGTATCTCAGCCTCTAATTTTAACTCAACTTGGTGCAGCACACAGATTGAGGAGACTTGTAGCATTGTAGGAAGACCCAAATCTGGGGAAGGATTTGAGAACAAGATGAGAAAGTCAAACTGTTTGGGTGGCACAGTAGCGCAGCGGGTAGAGCTGCTGCCACAGAGAACCAGAGACCCGGACTTGATTCTGACCTTGGGCGCTGTCTGTCTGGAGTTTCTCCCTGTGACCACGTGGGTTTCCTCTGGGTGCTCCGGTTCCTCCCACATCCCAAAGACTTGCAGGTTTGTAGGTTAATTGGCCTTTGTAAATTGCCCTTTGGTATGTAGGGAGTGGATGAGAATGTAGGATAACACGCTAGAACTAGTGAGAACGAGTGATTGACTATTGGCGTGGATTTGGTGGGCAGAACAGCATGTTTCCATGTTGTATCTTTCAAATAATTAATCAATTTGTGCCAAGAAACTCCAACACATTTGTTGAGCAATGATCAACCCAATTTTGCAACCTACACACTAGGGGCAATTAACAGAAGCCAATTAACCTGCAGGTGTTTGGGATGTGAGAGGAAACCGGAGCACCCAGAAGAAACCCATGTGGTCACAGGGAGAACGTGCAAATGCTGTGCAGACAGCACCCGTAGTCAGGATCGAATCCGGCTGAAAATAAGAGACACCAGGAACTGCAGTGCTGGATTCCTGAGCAAAACACAAAGTGCTGGAGGACCACATTGGGTCAGACGACATCTGTGGAGGAAATGGACAGACTAAAGATGGATCTAGACCTGAAATTCAGCACCTTGGGTCTCTGGCACTCTGGCACTCTACTGCTGCGCCATTGTGCTGCCCTGACTCTCATTTCAAACTAATGTTTGTACAGAGGGCTAGCGAGCAGTAGTTAACGCAGCTGGAGATATTCCAATGCGCAGGGCATGACTACAATTGAAGCCATGGCCTGCACTTTTATCTTGCAGAGGGCAAGAGTGGAAATACTTTGCTTGCCTGAAGAAGCTCTGAAAAGCAATTATTTAACGGGGATGTTTTTAGTGTGTCTAGACAGAACTGAGCTTGCTTTTAAAAGAGCTCTGAGAACTCTGAGATTGCCCAGGCAATTTTCCAGACTGAACAGAGAAAATCTAAGCTTACAAATATGTGGCACCCCATGGAATTTTCCAATTTGGTATTCTCATGACAGAATGGTGATGATGAAATTCAGAGTATGCGGTGCTCTTGAAGTTAACATGTATCACACAATGTTACTCACACAGCTCCCACATCTTACTCACAATCATAGCACTCAAGATAGACACAAAATGCTGCAGTAACTCAGTGGGACAGGCAGCATCTCTGGAGAGAAGGAATTGGTGACTTTTCGGGTCGAAACCCTTCTTCAGACTGACAGTCGGGATCATTGTTAGCTAGAGGAAGCTGACCAAAAAGCATACACAGATAAAATCAGGAGGGCAGTCTGACTGGTCGGAGAACTAGGATGGGGGATGGATGGAGAGAGGGAGAAAGCAAGGGTTACTTGAAGTTAAATAAGTCAATATTCATACCGCTGGTGTGTAAGCTGCCCAATCTAAATATGAGGTGCTGTTCTTCCAATTTGCATTGGGCCCCACACTCACAGTGGAGAGGGGCCTGCTCATGATCTCTGGAGGACATAGATAGGTGATGTTTGGGGTTTGGCCCTTCTTCAGACTGATTGTCGTGGGGTGGGAAAAAAGCTGGAAGAGAGGAGGGGCAGAATAAAGCCTAGCAAGTGATGGGTGGATACAAGTGAATGGTGGGTTGGGGGGTTATTGGCAGATGGTTTGACAAAAGCCAGCGATCAATAGATAAAACGTGTGAGATAAGGAGGCACGGATTTATCTATTTAAACATCTTATCCTATCATTCTTTAGACTTTACTTTAGACTTTAGCGATACAGCATGAAAACTGGCCCTTTGGCCCACTGAGTCCACACTGACCAGCGATCACCCCGTACACTACCACTGTCCTGCACACTAGGGACAATTTATAATTTGTTTTTACCAAAGCCAAGTAACCACAGACCTGTACGTCTTTGGAGTGTGGGAGGAAACAAGAGCACCCGAGGGTAACCCATATGGTCACAGGGAGAACATATAAACTCCGTACAGACAGCACCCATAGTCAGGATCGAACCCTGGTCTCTGATGCTGCAAGGCAGCAATTCTACCACTGCACCACTTCTTGCTGTCCGTTGATTCCATTAAATGCATCACTCCTGTTGACTATATATTCATTTTTCCTTTTTCTACTTTCCATCCCACTGGTTATTTCCTGCTGTCCTCTTCAATATCACCTTCGCCCTGTACAAAAATAAACAATCCACTAAGTTACAGAAGCAGTTCTTGCAAATACTAGCACTGGAACAGTTCCACTTAAACCACTGGCATTCTGCAAATAACCTGTTATTATTAAAGGCCCATTCCTGGGTAGTTCAAAGTTCAAAGTAAACCTTATTGTCAATTCAATTATGCAACAGTAGTTACACAGAGGATTGAAATTACGTTTCCCCATACTCCAAATGTGCAAGTAATATTAAAAACACAGACAGACAACATACCAATAAAAATAGACAATAGACATTACATTATTTAAAATATTAAAATATTCACAGTGTGCCAAAATGTAGCAAAAACTTTGAGGTATTTTAAACAGGGTGCAACAATGAAAGGTGCAATATAGAAAAAGTGCAAATTTCGTACTGGAGACATTGAGCCAAAGTTATTTTCACAGTTTGTTTGTCTTTGTTTGGGTACTGTTCAGGGAATTTTCTTAAGTGTATTGAGTAGTCTGATGGCCTGAGGGGAAAAGCTGTTTTTGAATCTGGTGGTTTTGCTCCGCTTGCTGCGGTAGCGCTTACCGGAAGGAAGGAGGGTGAACAGTTTGTGTGCTGGGTGGGTGGTGTCTTTGATGATATTGCTTGCTCTCTTGCGACAGCGAGATGGGTATAGGTCCTCGATTGCTGGTTGGGGTGATCTGGTGATCTTCTCCGCTGTCCTCACCACTCTCTGTAGGGCCTTCTGGTCAGCAGCAGAGCAACTGCCATACCAGACTGAGAGACTGCTGGTAAGAATGCTCTCAATGACACCCCTAGTCGTATTGAGTCCAATTCTAGCTATGGAGTGAATGATTAAGGTCAAGTGGATAAGTTGCCCTCTCATATGGGCAGGCCGTGAAACCTGGGCTTGTTCATCAAACAGAGAACCGAAGGCATTTAAAATAATGAAAGACTTACTGAGAGTGAATGGGAACAGATTTGAGTGCCAGAAGCAGAAGGCATCAATTAAAGGTAATAGTGAAAGGAGGCCAGAAAGAAAGCTTTTTTTGTGCAGTGTGTGGCTAGAATTGTGAGCAGCTTCTCATCAAGAAACAAACTTCCTCAACAGCCAGGATTTGGAGAGAATTAATGCTGTTCTAGACCCCATAGTACATAGAACATCATCGGAACAGACCCTTCGGCCGACAATGTCTGTGCCAAACATGATGCCAAGACTAACTCTTCTCGGCCTCCACATAATCCATATCCCTCTATTCCTTGCATAACCACGTGCCGATCCAATAATCTCTTAAATGCCACTATTCTATCTACTTCCACCACCACCCCTGGCAGTGTGGTACAGTCACTCACCACCCTTTGTGCAACGGCAAAATAAAGCATCCTCTTGGCCCGCGCATCTCCTTTAAACTTTGTCCCTTTCACATTAAAGCTATGACTAGTCTTTGACATTTCCATTCGGAGAAATAGGGTCTGACTGTCTACCTCATCAAAACCAGGTTAGATGACCAGGTTCTAACCTGCTATTCCCCATGTAAATGCCAGCACATTCAAGATCCCAATGCTGGAAATGGGTGGAGAGATGGAATTTAATCCAGACAAGTGCGAGGTTTCGATACAAGGAACTGCAGATGCTGGACTCAAGTGTAGGACACAAAGTGCTGGAGAAACTCAGCGGATCAGGCAGCATCTCTGGAGGAAATGGATAGGTGACATTTAGGTCAGGGCCTTCTTCAGTGCGAGGCATTACCTGTTGGGAGGTTGAATGTAAGGGGAAAGTATATAGTTAATGGCAAGACCCTTATAGGCATTGATGTACAGAGGGAATCTACGTCCCTGAAAAAGGCAACATAAGTAGGTGTAGGCAGTGGGGATTGGTTTATTTTGGCATTAGGTTCAGTGGGTATTGTGAGCTGAAGGGCCAGTTCCTGAGCTGCACTGTGGAACATGGAATTAGGCCCTTCAGCCCAACTTTCCCATGCTGACCAATATGTCCTATCTGCACTCATCCCACCTGCCTGCGTTTGGCCCATATCCCTCTAAACCTATCCAATCCATGTACCTGTCTAAATGTTTCTTAAATGTTCCAATAGAACCTGCCTCAACTACCTCCTCTGGCAGCTTGGTCCATATATTCACCACCCTTTGTGTAAAAAAGGTCACCCGTCAGGTTCCTATTAAATCATTCCCCCCTCACCTTAAACCTATGATTTCTGGTTCTCAATTCCCCTACACTGGGCACAAAACTCTGTGTGTTACCTAATCTATTCCTCTCATGATTTTGTACACCTCTATAAGATCACCCCTGATCCTCCTGTGTTCCAAGGAGTAAAGTCCTAGCCTGCTCAACCTCCCCCAATTGCTCAGGCCCTCGAGTCCTGGCAACATCCTCATGAATCTTCTCTGCGCCCTTTCCAGCTTGACAACATCTTTCCTTAATATGGTGACCAAATCTGTTGGAGAGCAGGGGGATAAAAGGGAAATGAGGGGCTCAGAGATGCAAGATGAGTGTACAAAGGAGCAGGGTGACTGGGGGAAGAGTTACGCCTCTTTCACCCCACACCCCCTAACAAGACCACCACAATCAGTCTGAAGAAGGTTCCTGACTCAAAACGACACCTATCCATGTTCTCGAGATGCTGCCTGACCAGCGCTTACTCCAGCACTTTGTGTTATTCCTTGTAAACAAGTATCTGCAGTTCTTAGTTTCTTTATTATCTCACTCGTCAATTATTAAGCTACATAATAATTCTCTCCCATGGTAACCAACAAGAATAATATCAATATTAGCAGCAGGCTGATAAACGATGATGTTTTGGGTTGGGACCCTTCTTCAGAAGATGGAAAGAAAACTTGGTAGACACAAAGAGCTGGAGTAACTGAGCGGGTCAGGCAGCATTGCTGGAGAACATGGATAGAGGATGTTTTGGGTCAGGACCCTTCTTCAGACTGGCCCTCCAGCATTTTCTGTCTATCTTTGGTATGAACCTGCATTTGCAGTTCATTTTTTTACCAAGAAAACGTTGTAAGCAGGAGCAGGGTAAGAAATATGTCACGCAACCTAACCATTCTCTTACACTGGTTTAGGTTAGTTTAGTTTAGAGATACAGCGTGGAAACAGGCCCTTCAGCCCACAGAAACGGTGGAATGATGGTGGAACAGCAATGGCAGGAGTTTCTGGGCATAATCTGGAAGACGCAGGATCATTTCATTCCAAAAAGGAAGAAAGATTCTAAGGGGAGTAGGTGCAACCGTGGCTGACGAGAGAAGTTGGGGATAGAATAAAACTAAAAGAAACAATGTATAACACAGCAAAGAGTAGCCGGAAGCCAGAGGATTGGGAAACTTTCATTGGACAACAGAAGGAAACAAAACGGGCAATACGGGCTGAAAAGATGAAGTACGAGGGGAAGTTGGCCAAGAATATAAAGAAGGACAGTAAAATCTTATTTAGATATGTTAAGGGAAAAAGAATAGCAAAGTCAAATGTGGGTCCCTTGAAGGCAGACACGGGTGAAATTATTATGGTGAACAAGGAAATGGCAGAAGAGTTGAACAGGTACTTCGGATCTGTCTTCACTAAGGAAGACACAATCAATCTCCCAGATGTACTGGAGGACAGAGGATCTAAGGGGGTAGAGGAACTGAAATAAATTTTCATTAGGCGAGAAATAGTATTGGGTAGGCTAATGGGACTGAAGGATGATAAATCCCTTGGGCCTGATGGTCTGCATCCCAGGGTCCTCAGGGAGGTGGCTCTAGAAATAGTGGATGCATTGGTGATCATTTTCCAATGTTCAGTAGATTCAGGATCAGTTCCTGCGGATTGGAGGATAGCTAATGTTGTCCCACCTTTCAAGAAAGGAGCGAGAGAGAAAACGGGGAATTACAGACCAGTTAGCCTGACTTCGGTGGTGGGAAAGATGCTGGAGTCAATTATTAAAGCGGTATTAATGGGGCATTTGGATAGCAGTAAAAGGATTAGTCCAAGTCAACATGGATTTATGAAAACAAAATCATGCTTGACTAATCTTCTGGAATTTTTTGAGGATGTGACAAGTAAAATGGATGAAGGGGAGCCAGTGGATGTAGTGTACCTAGACTTTCAAAAAGCCTTTGATAAGGTCCCGCACGGGAGACTGGTGACTAAAATTAGAGCACATGGTATTGGGAGTAGGGTGTTGACGATGTGGATAGAAAATTGGTTGGCAGACAGGAAGCAAAGAGTAGGAGTGAACGGGTCCTTTTCAGAATGGCAGGCAGTGGCAAGTGGAGTACCGCAAGGCTCAGTGTTGGGGCCACAACTGTTTACCATATATATTAATGATTTGGAAGAGGGAATTAGGAGCAACACTAGCAAGTTTGCGGATGACACAAGGCTGCGTGGCAGTGTGAACTGTGAAGAGGATGTTAGGGGGTTGCAGGGTGACCTGAACAGGTTGAGTGAGTGGGCAGATGCGTGGCAGATGCAGTATAATATAGATAAATGTGATGTTATCCACTTTGGTGGCAAAAACAAGGGGGCAGATTATTATCTCAATGGGGTTAGGTTAGGTAAGGGGGAGGTACATCGAGACCTGGCATCCTTGTACACCGGTCACTGAAAGTTGGCGTGCAGGTACAGCAGGCAGTGAAGAAAGCTAATGGAATGTTGGCCTTCATTACAAGAGGATTACAGTATAGGAGTAAAGAGGTTCTTCTGCAGTTGTATAGGGCTCTGGTGAGACCACATCTGGAGTATTGTGTACAGTTTTGGTCTCCTAATTTGAAGTAGGACATCCTTGTGATTGAGGCAGTGCAGCGTAGGTTCACGAGATTGATCCCTGGGATGGCGGGACTGTCATATGAGGAAAGATTGAAAAGACTAGGCTTGTATTCACTGGAGTTTAGAAGGATGAGGGGCAATCTTATAGAAACATATAAAATTATAAAAGGACTGGAGAAGCTAGATGCAGGAAAAATGTTGGGCGAGTCCAGAACCAGGGGCCACAGTCTTAGAATAAAGGGGAGACCATTTAAGACTGAGATGAGAAGAAACTTTTTCACCCAGGGAGTTGTGAATTTGTGGAATTCCCTGCCACAGATGGCAGTGGAGGCCAAATCACTGGATGGATTTAAGAAAGAGTTAGATAGAGCTCTAGGGGCTAGTGGAATCAAGGGAAATGGGGAGAAGGCAGGCACGGGTTATTGATTGGGGACGATCACCCATGATCACAATGAATGGCGGTGCTGGCTCGAAGGGCCGAATGGCCTCCTCCTGCACCTATTTTTCTTTGTTTCTAGTTGGTGCCAACCAGTGATCCCGATACACTGGCATTATCCTGCACATTAGGGACAAATTACAATTTTTATCAAAGCCTATTAATCTACAAGCCTGTACGCCTTTGGAGTGTGGGAGAAAACTGGAGAACCAGAGAAAGCCCACACAGTCACAGGGGGAACGTACAAACTCCATACAGACAGCACCCGTGGATCAAACCTGGGTCTCTGGCGCTGTAAGGCAGCAACTCCACTGCTGCCCCACCGTGCCAGCCCTTATATAATATATTATTAATTCCATTACTTTTTGTATTCCCGGCAGCACTATTCTGTCAGCCACTCATTGACAATCATTAGTTGTTTAACAAGAAGGAAATATCCTTCTACAGCACTGAAACAGAAAGATTGACGTTAATCGCGACATCGTATATTTGAAAAAGTTGTGCTTCCTTCAAAATAATCCATTGAGTCATCTTGGAAAAAAGATAATGAAAGGAGTTTTTGCAGCGAGTTTGCATTTTGAGGTTCTTCTGATAACTAAGAGGCACACAAGCTTTGTTGCTGTGCCTCGTAACACCAAGCGAAATTGTCTTAATGAGAAATGCGTGTGTGAATCATTCCTATCTGTTCATGACTCTGCTGCAAGAGGCTGTGTGAAGCTGGTATCAAAGTTACATTGGACAGCCAGAAGCATTTGAGATGCAGTATGTTGTCATTGTACCAGTTGCAAATATATCACAAACTTGTTAATGAGTGTCAAATATTTGTCTTTCCTTTGATCCATAAATGCTGCCATCCTTCACAACGGTGTCTCCTGGTAATTCAGAATGGATGATGCTGAAGCCTGCTTTATCCTGAGCAGCCGATATGAAGTCGACAGGACAGCTGCTGTAAGTTTTATTTACATAGGGCTAATATCTGTCATATATTATCCAAAAGAAAATGAGCTGTGGGTTAGAACAGTGAGAAATCAAACGGAAAATACATTTTAGTTGGTGAAATCTTAATAAACCAGATGGCCTTTTCTTTTCAGATGGTCCTGGTCTTTTCTCACGACCCATTCTCCCACCCCCATCACCCCCCCCCCCCCCCCCCTCCCTTTAAGTCTGAAGAAGGGTCCCAAACTCAAACATCACCTATCCTTTATCTCCATAGTTGCTGCCTGACCTGCTGAGTTACTCCAGCACTTTGTGTATTGTTTTTAAGGTGCTAATCTACTTAGATATGGTATGGTCTTAGATCTGAATGGTCTGCGTATACTTTGGAAGTCTTGGTAAGAGAAATACCCTAACAAAAAAAAAACAAATTCTCAAAGCATTTCTTTGTTTATAAGCAGTGACGTCTGGTAACGCTGTGTGTAGATGTGTCAGTGTAAGTGCAAGAGCTTGAAAAAAGACACAAAGTGCTGGAGTAACTCAGCGGGTCAGGCAGCTTCTCTGGCGATCATGGATAGGTGACGTTTTGGGTTGGGGCCATTCTTCAGACTGATTGTAGGGGAGGGAAAGAAAACTAGAAGAGAGGAGAGACAGAGTCTGGAAAGTGATAGGTGGATATAAATAAGGGGGGGGGGGGGATTGATAGGCAGATGGTTGGACAAAGGCCAGAGATGAAAAGACAAAAAGTGTAGTAGGATATGGATAGGTGGGTTAGAGGGAGTGAGAAATGGGGGAAAATACAGAAGATGGATGAAATAAAGGCCAGGAGATGAAAGGGGTCCCAAAAAGTGTAGGATGATAGAAGAGGCGTGATATGTGATACTAGAGGAAGGAATATAGGTGGAAGGGGATGAGGCAAAGGGGAAAGTCAGAAATGGGAGGGCATCCCAGTAGGGCACAAGGAGAGGGTATTTTGGAAGATTAGTTACCTAAAATTGGAGAATTCAATCGACATATAGTGCTGGAGTAACTCAGCAGGTCAATCAGCATGTCTGGAGAAAAGGAATAGGTGACGTTTCGAGTCAGAACCCTTCTGCAGATTGAATTCAACGATCTGCAAGAAGTTGAAGTTTGACTTTTACATGACAGATGGGATGGTGTGTAATTCAGCAACAGAGGATCTTGATGGATGTTTCAGTGATTAAAGACACTAATGCACAACAGTGTTTCAGCAAAAAACTGCTGCAAATTAATTGCACCCAAATCCTTTAACAACAGAAAGAAAACAATGTAACACCATGCTGATTCTTGTGGATTTTGCTTGCCTTCCTTGCAAACCCTGCCTTACATTTTTCATTTATTAAACCAAAATATTTGGCAGCTTTAAACTTGTCACAAATTAAACTTTAGGAGCGTACCTCGGTTTAAATGTTCCAGAATCACGCTACCTGACAAATGCTGTTCATATTTAATACATTTTTCTCTAATTGTTAAAACATAGAACGGTACAGTACAAGAACAGGCCCTTCGGCCCACAATGTCTGTGCTGAACATAATGTCAAGACCATCATCACTTATCTGACTACACATAATCCATATCCCTCCATTCCCTGCGTATCCATGTGCCGATCCAAAAGTATCTTAAACACCACTATCGTCTTTGTCTCCACCACCACCCCTGGCAGCACATTCCAGGCAATCACCACACTCTGTGTAAAAACACACTTGCCCCACTCATCTTTAAAATTTCTCCCCCCACCTCATTGGTATTTGGTATTTCTATCCTGGGGGAAAAAAGGTTTTGACTATCTACATTATCAGTGCCTCTCCGTCCAACCTCTACCTCTATCCTCTAATCCAGGCATCATTTCTGGTAAACCTCCTCCGCACCCTTCCTGTAATGGGGCAAACGGAGCAGCATGCAATACTCCAAATGTAACCCGACCAAAGCCCAATAGAGCTGCATCCTGACTTCTTGACTCTTATACTCAATGACCCTTTGAAGGCAAGCATGCTATATGCCTTCTTGACCACTCGATCTACATGCGTTGCTACTTTCAGGGAGTTAGGGACCTGAAGCCATGAAGTGTGACATTATTTTCAAGTTTTATGTTCCAGGATTAGTTCCAGTTGATTCTACTGAGATCTTTTATTTTGCCCACTTCATCCCATCTGTCTGTCTTACTCACCCTGGCTTTGGAGCCCTGAAGGACAACTGGCTAATGGGTGATATCATTTCCTACGTTTTTTCCCTGAAAGTGGCAACACAGGTGGCTAGAGTGGTAGAGAGGGCATATGGTATGCTTGCCTCAATTAGGCGGGGATTTGAAAATAATAGTCAAGAAGTCATGATGCAGCTTTATATTGCTGTTGTTAGGCCACATTTGGAGTATTGCGTCAGGTTCTGGCCATCCCATCATAAGAAGAACGTGGAGGCTTGGAATGGGAGCAGAGGAGATTTAACAGAATGCTTCCTGGATTATGGAGTATTGGATACAAGGAGAGGTTGGATAGACTTGGATTGTTTACTCTGGATAGACGTGAAGTTGAGGGGGTGATTTGATAGAAGTATGTAAAACTGTGAGCGGCCTAGATAGGGTAGACAGTCACATCCTTTTTCCCACGGTGGAAATTTCAAAGACCATGGTCAAAGCTGAAAGTGAAAGGGGCAAAGTTTACAGTAATTGAGCGGGGCATGTTTTTTTTTACACAGAGGGTGGTGGGTGCCTGGAACGTGCTGCCAGGGATGGTGGTGGAGGCAGATACGATAGTGGTGCTTAAAGGGCCTGTCCCACTTGGGCGTCATTTGCGCATCATTTACGCATCAGGCTGGTAGTGACTGACGCGCAACTGTCGCGGGAAAATCGTCTACCAGTACGACAGTCGTGCGACAAGCACTCTTGAGGGCCCTGCTTCTTTTGGAAGCCATTTGCGATGTCGTTTGTACTTAGTCCGATCTCCGTGGCAAGGATTTTCCCAGTGAAAATTATACCCGGGTGGTCACGTGGTGCGGTGCGCAAATGGTGCGCAAATGGCGCACCGATGGCGTACGGGCGGCGCATGGTTACGGATGTTGACGCACGGTGACGCATAATAAATTAGCATAGGCAAGGTGGACTAATTCTAACTAATTAATCATGTTCTTCCTCTCTATGCTGAATTTGTTGGACTCATTATCCACCTCAGAATGCACAAAATTGTGAAAATAAGTCACCTCCATTCTAAGACACTGCCCAATACTATTTGCTTATCATGACCTCAAACCCTGATTGACAATAGCCCTTCCAAGTTGAATTTGATAACTTGAGACGTGTTACTACCTAGTTATTTTCTATGTTTTAATATTTAGTATGGCCGCAACATAAACCCTTTAGATTAGATTTTGTTTTTAATTAGGTCCAGCTTTAAGTTTAGTTTTATTATTGTCACGTGTACCGAGGTACAGTGAAAAGCTTTGTTTTGGATTCCTTTGCTTCCAATTCGATCAAGTAATACTGTAAATAAATACAATCAAGTCAAACTCAAGTACAATAGATAGAACAAAGGGGAAGATACAGAGTGCAGAATATAGTTCTCAGCATTGTAGCGCACCAGTTCCACAGACAAAGTCTAATGTCCGACAATTAATCAGTAAAAGACTCCAACCAAAAGAAAATAAGGAGATAAAAAGAATTGCAGATGCCGGCTTACACAAACGACACAAAGTATCGGAATAACTCAGCTGGTCAGGCAGGATCTCAGGAACGTGAATAGGTGCCGTTTCGGGACGGGATCCTTCTTCAGACTGAGGAATATTGCCGTCTCATCAACTGATATTTTATCAGTAACTAAGTGTCAATTATTCATAACCATTGCACTGTGAATGGAGGAAATGGCATTAATTAACTAATGTTTAGTCTATGCCCTTTACTGTACAGATGCCATGTACATACGTATATATCTTTCTGACTGAAAGACTGAGGAAGTGTCCCGACCCTAAACATTGCCGATTCATGTTCGCTACCTGACCAACTGAATTACTCCAGCATTTTGTGTCTCAATTAAAATATTGTTATGTAAATCAACCTACAACGATAGAACAGAATGGATATAAGGTCACTAATGAGAATTACTTGAGTATAAAGCCGGGCGTAATTCACTCTGTACGGGATTATAGTTGTGTGTTATTTCCTGATATTGTCACCTGCATAATTATCTTCATTATGGTTCTCACTGTCCGCTTCACAAATCTGAATAAGACTTGTTTGTCTTCATTTTCACCAGGATCACCAAACTATCTTGAGAGCATGGGCTGTCAAAGACTTTGCGCCAAAGTGTCCCCTTTATGTTCAGATATTGAAGCCAGAGAATAAATTCCACGTCAAGTTTGCAGGTAAATTATTGAACAAAAGTGGCTGTGAATTGAATAATTGTGTCCATTGTGTTGGGGGTGGGGGAACGCCCCTCACCTGTATCCACCTATCACTCGCCAGGCTTAGTCCCGCCCCCACCTCTCTTTCAGCTTCCTCCCCTCTACCTCAATCTCTGAAGAAGGGTCCCTTCCCAAAATGTCACTTAACCAGAGCTGCTGCCTGACCTGCTGAGTTATTCCAGCAGTTTGTGTCTTTTTTTAAACCCAGCATCTGCAGTTTTTTGTTTCTACATCTTCAATCAAAAACCTCCTGAAATAACACACTGAAGAAGAAATGTCTTGACCTGAAACGTCGCCTATCCAGAGATGCTGCCTGACCTGCTGAGTTATTTTAGCATACTGTGTCTTTCATTCATTGTTTATGTACACATTCAGATGAAAAACATTTACGTGAAAAGATAATGAAGTCAAAATCAGGAGGGTCTAATTACATCAAGAAGGTATTAGAACGTCATAGCACTGTTACAGGCTGACGAACAATCTCTATCAGCAACACGTGTCCTATAACAGTGGAACAACAAAACAAGTTGCTCCGGTAAGGGCGGCCTGGCGCGGGTTTGAGACGGTGCTGGCTGAGACACTCCGGTGGCAGCGGCACGACTTGGGGCTGGGACGGCGCTCCCGTGAGGGCGGCCCGGCGTGGGGCTGAGACTGCACTCCGGTGGCTGAGGCGGCGTGGCGCGGAGCTGAGACGGTGCTGCAGTAGCTGAGGCGGCGTTCTGGCGGTGGTGACCTGAATCTGGGGCTCAGCCGCGGGCCAGTGGACGACATCGTCGGTAGCCCGCGGGTCACAGGATGGTCCGCTGGACTGGAGGGCGGCAGGTACGACCACCCCGGGCCGCAGAGAACCAGCCCGTTCGCGGAGCCCGGTGAGCCGCGGGACTGATTACCATCGCCCGGTGGGGTATCGCCTCAGCGCAGAGAGAGAAGAGGAGGGAAGAGACAGTAACCCTAAGATTTTTGCCTCCATCACAGTGAGAAGGTGCCTGGTGAACTCACTGTGGTGGATGTTAATTTGTGTTTATTGTGTATTTTGTTGTTTATTATTGAATGTATGGCTGCAGGCAACAAAATTTCGTTCAGACCGCAAGGTCTGAATGACAAATAAAGGATCTAAGTCTAAGTCTAAGACTCTTGTACTATGTCATAGAGTGATCCAGTGTGGAAACAGGCCCTTCGGCACAACCTGCCCACACTGGCCAACATGTCCCAACTACACTAGTCCTCCATATCCCTCCAAACATGTCCTATCCATGTACCTGTCTAACTGTTTCTTAAACATTGGGATAATCCCAGCCTCAACTACCTCTGGCAGCTTATTCCATACATCCACCACCCTTTGTGTGAAAATGTTACCCCTCAGATGCATTTCGTTGTCTTCAATGCATTTTGTTGTCTCTGTACTGTACACTGACAATGACAATTAAAATTGAATCTGAATCTGAATCTGAGATTGCTATTAAATCTTTTCCCTTTCACCTTGAACCTCTGTCCTCTAGTCCTCAATCCCCTTACGCTGGACAAGAGATTCTGTGCATCTACCCGATTTATTCCTCTCATGATCTTATAAACCTTTATAAGATCATCCCTCATCCTCCTGCGCTCCAAGGAATAGAGACTCAGCCTACTCAATAGCTCACACCCTCTAGTCTTGGCAACATCCTCGTAAATCTTCTCTGAACCCTTTCAAGCTAGACAATATCTTTCCTGAACGGAACACCATGTGTAAATTTGTAATTAATTATCCTGTTATCTTGTGCTTAGATGGCACGAGAGAACACAAGATAATATTACAGTTCTGTCTGGTAAATAGACGAAGTTCACCTACAACAGTGGTGATCTATTTGGATATAATTAAAATTTGTATTTTGTAACATTACTAAAAACACCTCCTGACCGATTGTGTTAACAGCTGCACATGGTCCACATTCCTCCATTCCCTGCATATTCTTCTGCTGATCTAAAAGCTCTTTGAATGGCATTATTAAGTACAATGGTATTGTACTTCCGGTGGCGCTGGTGCCAGCAGCCTCCACCTACAGCCCGGTATCTTTTTGTTTTTTTGTTTATTTAGTTATGTTAAAGTGTGTTTTTTTGTGTTTTTTTGGTGTCTTTATGTGGGGGAAGAGGGCACGGTGCGGGGGATACCGTCCTTCAGCCGCTTCCTGGTGAGGACGCGACTATTATTCGAGTCGCGTCCTCGCCCCCCCCCCCCACAGCGGCCTACCTGCCTGGATTGGCGCGGCCTTTCCTGCCAGGATCGACCTGAGCTCCAGCAGCGGCGCTGATGGACAGCGCTGGAACATCGCGGGGCTGGCGATGCCTTACCGGGGGTCGCCATCTGGAGCCGGAGTGCTGGACCTGCTGCCGACATCCTGGAGCTGCGGTTTGCGGAGCTCCCAACGCGGGCGGCGCTGATTACAACGCGGGGTCCTGCGACTCTGCCCGGCTCGGCCTGTGGACTCGGGAGCTGCAGACTCCGGCTGCGGGAGGCGGCTGATCCAGGAGGTCCGGGCCGCTGAGGAGGAGGCTGCTCACCGTCGGGGTTCGGCGTCGGCGTCCCACCAGCCCGGCGTGAGGGCCTGAACATCGGGCCACCCGGGGCGGCGACTGCGGGTGCTCGGAAGGCCCCGACCACGGATGAACATGGAGGGGAGGCTGGCTGGACTATGGTGCCTTCCTCACCTTGGTGCCATATATGTTATGTTGTGTTGTGGACTTTCTGTGTTTGTGCTTTTTTTTAAATTTTAATTCAATTTCAATTTTATTTTTAATATGTTTTATTATTTATTTATTATTTATTTTTATTATTTCTTTGTGATTTTTTTTAATGATACTGCCTGTAAGGAAAATTCATTTCGTTGTCTCAAATGAGACAATGACAATAAATTTGAATACAATACAATACAATACAATATTGTATCTGCCTCCACCTGCTACCCTTGGCATCACGTTCCAGGCACCCATCATTCCTGGTGTTACAATAACTTGCCCCACACATCTTCTCTAAAACTTTCCCGCTCTCACCTTGAAGCTGGGCCCTCCAAGATTTGAAATTTCCTAACCAGGAATAAGGTTCTGATTGCCAACCCTATCTATGGTAAATAGTTTCATAATTTTATACAATGGATATTTATCCCAGAGTCCAACTCCTAGCATTTTTCAGCTATGACTCGGAGACCACATATTTACTTCTCACTAAAATGTCCGTACAAAACCTACGCTGATATTCCACCCACGATAGACACAAAGTGCTGGAGTAACTCGGCAGGTCAGGCAGCATCTCTGGATAAAAGGAATAGGTGACGTTTTGGCTAATGGATGGTCTGAAGAGGGATTCCAACCCGAAACATCACCAATTCCTTTTCTCCAGAGATGCTACCTGACCCGCTGAATTACTCCAGCGCTATTTGTCTATCTTCAGTATAAACCAGCATCTGCAGTTCCTTCCTCCACTACTGATATTCTACCATATCTCAGTAAATGCTCAGTATTTCTGACATTTTCTGCTCTTATTTAAATGCAAACTTCTTCTGTAGCGTTGGGAAGAGGAGCTCCCTTATCCGTTATGCCTTGAGTTGTGGGACAGTCGGTGTTCCAATGAATCCTTATCATCTAATACAGCACAGATGACAGAATCACTGGTCACAGAATGACACGGGTCAGTGCCTCTCCTCGGGTTCCCCCAGAAATGTTGATCATGAGATGTCATCTTGAATAAAAGCACTCATTATTGCTTTGGCATCACTAATGATTTCACAGAAACACTATTAAACTATATTTATTAAAATGATGTATTATATTAACATTCATTTGTGGAGTGATAATCCATCATGTACTTAAATCCCCTGAAGGTTTTATCCACGCAGTTTAGACTTTATACTTTAGAGATACAGTGTGGAAACAGGCCTTGCATTCAGCCCACCAAGTCCGCTTCGATCAGCAATCAGCCTGTACACTAGCACAATCCCAAACACCATGGACAATTTACAGAAGCCAATTACCCCACAAACCCACATGTGTTTGGGATGAGGTAGAGTTTCTTCTTTATAGTGCCAGAGACCCGTGTTTGATCCCAGCCACGGCTGCTGTCTGTACAGTTTGTATGTTCTCCCTGTGACCGCGTGGGTTTTCTCTGGGTGCTCTGGAGTCCTCCCACATGTACAGATTTGTAGGTTAATTGGCTTTGGAAAAATTGTAAATTGTCTCTAGTGTGTAGGATGGTTTTAGTATACAGGGTGATCATGGCCGCAAGGACTCGGTGATCTGAAGGGCCTGTTTCCGCGCTGTATCTCTAAAGTCAAATTAAACTCTAAAGTCTCCTTACACTAATACCCCCATTATACAGGTAGTGTTCTAGTAAACCTATTCTGCTTTCACATCCTTATGGACAACCCGAATTACACATAATACACCAAATACACCAAATGACCTATCCAGTAAGGGTTCAGTAAACATGCGCCAAGTAAAAAACAATCACCCGAGTTGCTGGAATTTGATATTGTGTCACACAGGCTGAGTTTGACCAGATGTAAGATGATGTACTGCTCATCAAGCTTACATTGGGCCTCATTGGAACAGCTCACAATCCAGGATGAAATATGTAGAAACAGTGAACAGCAGATGCTGTTTTCTGAAAAAAGGCACAAAAGTGCTGGAGTAACTCGGGTGGTCAGGCAGCATCTCTGGAGAACATGGAAAGGCTGGCACCCTTCTTCACAGTAGAGTGTGGTGGAGAAAGGGTAGAACGTTTAAATACAGAAAGGTCTGACGAAGGGTCTCGACCCAAAACGTTACCCAATCCTTCTCTCCAGAGATGCTGCCTGTCCCGCTGGGATACTCCAGCATTTTGTGTCTATCTCCAGTGAAATTCTTACAGCAGCACAACAGATATGTAAAATTATGAACACTCTACTCTAGATTGGAAGGGATTCAAGAGAGTGACTTGAGGGCAGCACAATAGCACAGCGGTAGAGTTGCTGCCTTACAGATCTAGCAGTGCCACAGACCCGGATTCGATCCCAACTGCGGGTGCTGTCTGGACAGAGTTTGTACGTTCTCCCCATGACCACGCGGGTTTTCTCCGAGATCTTCGGTTTCCTCCCACACTCCAAAGACGTACAGGTTTGTAGGCTAATTGGCTTGATATAATTATAAATCGACCCTAGTGTGTGTAGGGGAGCGTTAATGAGAAGGCTATCGTTAGTCGGTGAACGTTGGGGCGGAAGGGCCTGTTTCTGCACTGTATCTCTAAACTAAACTACACTAAGGCTCATTAATCCATCATTCCAATAGCATTTTCCACAGGTTAAGGGTTTCGGCCCGAAACGTTGCCTATTTCTTTTGCTCCACAGATGCTGCCGCACCCGCTGAGTTTTCCAGCTCTTTTGTCTATCACCATGGCAATCGTACCTCACCTCTTTGCCCCCCGTCCCCCCCCCCCCTTTCCCACAATCCCATTTACTCTACAAAAATGAAACCTAAGTTGTTTTGCCTGTTTTTCCGTTCTCATAAAGTGTTTATGACCTGAAATGTTAGCTGTTTCTCTCACCACAGGAGCAGCAAACCGTTTAGATTGTTGTCTGCTATTACTTTGAAGTGTGAACAGGTTTGATGGAAAGTTGATGCCTTGGAAAAGACAGTGATAAATTCCACTTACTAATCCCCACTTTTAATATGTATGGCAGATGTTCACAGCTCTAATTTTATCTCGGGATATCTTTTATCCTAGAGTTACAGCAAAGCAGCAAGACATTTGGCCCATCTTGTCCATGCTAGCATTTCTGCTGCTAGAAGTGGCTCTGCTGTTTTTTCTGCTGGGTCCTCATTAATGAACCTCAGTCCATTTTAAGTCTATAAAGTATGAAAAATGATTCAAATGTTGCTCCCGTGATTCCCGGGTTGTGCCGCAAAGCCAGAACCGCCCCAGGAGACCTGGTGGCTGGACGAAGGAAGGCCTGGTGGAGACATTCAGAAGCCATCGAGCTCGGCCCCTATCAGCGGAGAGCCGAGGAGGAGGGAGCCGCGGGTGATGACGGGCACGAGGAGTGGGCTGGTGGGAGAGGGACCGGGGTATTGTCTCAACCACCTTCAACGTCTGCTGCAGGAGGCCTGGGACACAGTGTTGGTCAGGCGAGGAGAGGGATATTGGTTCGTGGGCTGAGCTGGTCAAGGGCGATGAAGGGTGGCCTGCAACAGCCTCGATCGGGAGCTGCTACAGTACAACAAACATGTGGACTGGATTTTGGATCTTTTGTATATAGCACCAAAATATGGTGACTTGTGCATGTGTGAGCAATGCAAAAAGAATTTCACTGTGGAGTTCCCCCCGCGACAATAAAGCACCATTGAATCATAAATAACTAAGTCAACTCTTGGCTATTCCCAACACTCACGATATAGAGTGTTCTTTGGAGTTGATGCATCTGCCTCTTTTAGACTCTGTTTGTCTTAAACAACACATGCGGCACAGTGGTGCACTGGTAGAGCTGCTGCCTCACAGCACCAGAGACAAGGGTTCTACCCTGACTACGAGTCCTGTCTGTGTGGAGTTTGCATGTTCTCACTGTGTCTGGGTGGGTTTCCTCCGGGTGCTCTGGTTTCGTCGCACGTGCGGGTTTGTAGGTTTATTGGCCCTCTGCATGTAGCCCCTGGTATGTAGGGAGTGGATGAGATAGTGGGATAACATTGAACTATTGGGGTCATTTGGGTGGTCGATGGTTGGAGTGGATGGTGGGGCAAAGGGCCTGGTTACATAGAAACATAAAAATTAGGTGCAGGAGTAGGCCATTCGGCTCTTCGAGCCTGCACCGCCATTCAATATGATCATGGCTGATCATCCAACTCAGTATCCCGTACCTGGCTTCTCTCCATACCCTCTGATCCCCTTGGCCATAAGGGCCACATCTAACTCCCTCTTAAATATAGCCAATGAACTGGCCTCAACTACCCGCTGTGGCAGAGAGTTCCAGAGATTCACCACTCTCTGTGTGAAAAAAAGTTCTTCTCATCTCGGTTTTAAAGGATTTCCCCCTTATCCTTAAGCTGTGACCCCTTGCCCTGGACTTCCCCAACATCGGGAGCAAACTTCCTGCATCTAGCCTGTCCAACCCCTTAAGAATTTTGTAAGTTTCTATAAGATCCCCTCTCAATCTCCTAAATTCCAGAGAGTATAAACCAAGTCTATCCAGTCTTTCTTCATAAGACAGTCCTGACATCCCAGGAATCAGTCTGGTGAACCTTCTCTGCACTCCCTCTATGGCAATAATGTCCTTCCTGAGATTTGGAGACCAAAACTGTACGCAATACTCCAGGTGTGGTCTCACCAAGACCCTGTACAACTGCAGTAGAACCTCCCTGCTCCTATACTCAAATCCTTTTGCTATGAAAGCTAACATACCATTCGCTTTCTTCACTGCCTGCTGCACCTGCATGCCTACTTTCAATGACTGGTGTACCATGACACCCAGGTCTCGCTGCATCTCCCCTTTTCCTAGTCGGCCACCATTTAGATAATAGTCTGCTTTCCTGTTTTTGCCACCAAAATGGATAACCTCACATTTATCCACATTATACTGCACCTGCCAAACATTTGCCCACTCACCCAGCCTATCCAAGTCACCTTGCAGTCTCCTAGCATCCTCCTCACAGCTAACACTGCCCCCCAGCTTAGTGTCATCCGCAAACTTGGAGATATTGCTTTCAATTCCCTCATCCAGATCATTAATATATATTGTAAATAGCTGGGGTCCCATCACTGAGCCTTGCGGTACCCCACTAGTCACTGCCTGCCATTGTGAAAAGGACCCGTTTACCTCAACTCTTTGCTTCCTGTTTGCCAGCCAGTTCTCTATCCACATCAATACTGAACCCCCAATGCCATGTGCTTTAAGTTTGTATACTAATCTCTTATGTGGGACCCTATCGAAAGCCTTCTGGAAGTCCAGATACACCACATCCACTGGTTCTCCCCTATCCACGCTCCTAGTTACATCCTCGAAAAATTCTATAAGATTCGTTAGACATGATTTACCTTTTGTAAATCCATGCTGACTTTGTCCAATGATTTCACCACTTTCCAAATGTGCTGCAATCCCATCTTTAATAACTGACTCTAGCAGTTTCCCCACTACCGATGTTAGACCAACTGGTCTGTAATTCCCCGTTTTCTCTCTCCCTCCCTTCTTAAAAAGTGGGGTTACGTTTGCTACCCGCCAATCCTCAGGAACTACTCCAGAATCTAAAGAGTTTTGAAAGATTATTACTAATGCATCCACTATTTCTGGAGTTACTTCCTTAAGTACTCTGGGATGCAGCCTATCTGGCCCTGGGGATTTATCGGCCTTTAATCCATTCAATTTACCCAACACCACTTCCCGGCTAACCTGGATTTCACTCAATTCCTCCAACTCCTTTGACCCGCGGTCCCCTGCTATTTCCGGCAGATTATTTATGTCTTCCTTAGTGAAGACGGAACCGAAGTAGTTATTCAATTGGTCTGCCATATCCTTGTTCCCCATAATCAACTCACTTGTTTCTGACTGCAAGGGACCTACATTTGTTTTAACTAATCTCTTTCTTTTCACATATCTATAAAAACTTTTGCAGTCAGTTTTTATGTTCCCTGCCAGTTTTCTTTCATAATCCATTTTTCCTTTCCTAATTAAGCCCTTTGTCCTCCTCTGCTGGTCTCTGAATTTCTCCCAGTCCTCCGGTATGCTGCCTTTTCTGGCTAATTTGTACGCATCATCCTTCGCTTTGACACTATCCCTGATTTCCCTTGTTATCCACGGATGTACTACCTTCCCTGATTTATTCTTTTGCCAAACTGGGATGAACAATTTTTGTAGTTCATCCATGCAGTCTTTAAATGTCTTCCATTGCATATCCACCGTCAACCCTTTTAGAATTAATTGCCAGTCAATCTTGGCCAATTCACGTCTCATACCCTCAAAGTTACCTTTCTTTAAGTTCAGAACCATTGTTTCTGAATTAACAATGTCACTCTCCATCCTAATGAAGAACTCAACCATATTATGGTCACTCTTGCCCAAGGGGGCACGTACAACAAGACTGCTAACTAACCCTTCCTCATTACTCAATACCCAGTCTAAAATAGCCTGCTCTCTCGTTGGTTCCTCTACATGTTGATTTAGAAAACTATCCCGCATACATTCCAAGAAATCCTCTTCCTCAGCACCCCTGCCAATTTGATTCACCCAATTTATATGTAGATTGAAGTCACCCGTTATAACTGTTTTGCCTTTGTCGCACGCATTTCTAATTTCCTGTTTGATACCATCTCCAACTTCACTACTACTGTTAGGTGGCCTGTACACAACACCCACCAGCGTTTTCTGCCCCTTAGTGTTTCGCAGCTCTACCCATACCGATTCCACATCCTCCAAACTAATGTCCTTCCTTTCCATTGCGTTAATCTCCTCTCTAATCAGCAACGCTACCCCGCCTCCTTTTCCTTTCTCTCTATCCCTCCTGAATATTGAATATCCCTGGATGTTCAGCTCACAGCCTTGGTCACCCTGGAGCCATGTCTCCGTGATCCCAACTATATCATAGTCATTAATAGCTATCTGCACATTCAACTCATCCACCTTATTACGAATGCTCCTTGCATTGAGACACAAAGCCTTCAGGCTTGTTTTTACAACACTCTTACCCCTTATACAATGATGTTGAAAAGTGTCCCTTTTTGATTTTTGCCTTGGATTTGTCTGCCTGCCACTTTTACTTTTCACCTTGCTACCTATTGCTTCTACCCTCATTTTACACCCCTCTGTCTCTATGCTCACACATTTAAGAAGCCCTTTCCCTTTAACTCCATCCTCCACTATCCCATTCGACATCCCACCCCCCTTATTCAGTTTAAAACCACCCGTGTAGCAGTGGCAAACCTGCCTGCCAGAATGCTGGTCCCACACCTGTTAAGATGCAATCCGTCCCTTTTGTGCAGTTCCCCCTTACCCCAAAACAGATCCCAGTGATCTAAGAATCTAAATCCCTGCCCCGTGCACCAGTTCCTCAGCCACACGTTCAGGTCCCGTATCTCCCTGTTCCTGCTCTCGCCAGCACGAGGAACTGGGAGCAAACCGGAGATAACAACCATGGAGGTCCTGCTTTTCAGCATTTTTCCGAGCTCTCTAAAGTCATGCTGCAGAATATTCATCCCCTTCTTTCCGACATCGTTTGTGCCGACATGCACTACCACTTCCGGATGTTCACCTTCGCCCTTGAGGATTTTCTGCACTCTGTCCATGACATCCTGGATCCTGGCACCAGGAAGGCAGCACACCATCCTCGCATCCCATCTGTTGCCGCAGAAACCCCTGTCCGTACCTCTCACAATGGAGTCTCCCACTACAATGGCGTTGCCTGCCTTAGGCCTTTTTGGTTTTGGCTCAACAGCCCTATTCGCATCGCAAGCCAGTCCGCCGCTCAGTGTAAACACGTCTTCTGTCCCAACAGCTTCTAAGCGGGTGAACCTGTTCACAAGAGGTACACCACCCGGGGACATTTGCATTCCATGCTTCCCTCCCCTTCTCACTGTCTCCCACCTTCTCTCTTCCAGTACCTTAGGTGTAACAATCGTACTGTAGGAATATCTCTTGCTAATCTCCAGCTGCTGTTGCTCCCAAATCTACAGCAGTTCTGAGTAAAGTCTGCCTGTCCTTGTCCTCTACTTTTCAACTGTTTTCACCCCTCTGACTCGCTTCTCTCCTCCCACTTGGGCTAGAGCCAATCAGTCATATCTCTTGCTAATCTCCTGCTGCTGTTGCTCCCAAATCTACAGCAGTTCTGGTTCCATGCTATATCTTTCAATCGATCAACACGGAAACCAGTCCTCTGCCTCATTGATGTACAAACTCCACACAGCACTGGGGATGGGGATTGACCTAGGTCACGACAGCTGAGAGGCAGGAGGTCTACCCGCCATGCCACCGTTCAATCTAGCTGGAATTGAAACAAGACTTTCCCAGAGTAGACCGGGACGAAAATTGCAAGCAAAGAATAAAAACCTTGTTTTATCACTTGCTGAGTTTCCCTGCTATCTTTGAGATTGTATTCAGCTGCCCATTCCCTTTTCAGTTTAGGTTTAGAGTAGATTGAGGGATACAGCATGGAAACAAGTCCTTTAGCCCATCGAGTCCTCGCTGACCAACTATCACCCGTACTCTAGTTCTATGTCCCACACACTGGGAGGCCAATTAATCTACAAACCCACACGTCTTTGGAACGTGTCAAAGTATTACAAGTAGTATGATTACAACAACTCATCCACTCCGCTAACAGAGGGTTCAAATCCTACCACATGCACAATATATCTTGAGATATGTGATCTCATATAAAAAATATTTAGCTGGTGGATGTTGGAAAGGCTTGGATAGAGCAGAGGATTTTCTAGTCATGGGAGAGTCTAGGGCCAGAGGACACAGCTTCAGAATAAAAGGACGTGCCTTTAGAAAAGGAGATGAGGAGAAATTTCTTTAGCCATAGCGTAGAATTCATTGCCACAGACGATGGTGGAGGCCAAGTCATTAGGTATTTTAAAGTGCAGAGTGATGAGTTCTTGATTAGCAAGGGTGTCAAAGGTTACAGGGAGAAGGCTGGAGAATGGGGTGGATGAGGAAAAATAGATTGGCCATGATTGAATGGATCAACAGGCTTGATGGGCCGAATGGTCTAATTTCCCAAATTTCGTGCTTCAGCACAATTCACAATGATTGGTTAATTTCCTCTTTTTGCAACACACATCATCATGAGTGTTTTATTGCCAAATGAAGGAATGAAATTCATACTTGCAGCAGCACGTCAGAGATGTAAATATGTTACTCTGTAAAACCTGTAAATAAACAAACAAAAAGTTCAGTATATATAGATTAAAAAAACAAGACAAATGAATAAACAGTAATAGTGCAGTGACACAAATAGTTTTCGCTGAGGTGTGAAAAGTGAGGTGTCTGTGCGGCATTAATAAATTATAGTCAGTTCACTAACAAGTCAATTGATAAATTCATGCAATTCTAGTTACACCATTTAATTGTTTCATGTATTTTTATTTAGATCATGTTGTATGTGAAGAAGAATTCAAATATGCCATGCTGGCGTTAAACTGCATCTGTCCAGCTACATCAACACTGATCACTCTGCTTGTACACACTTCCAGGAGCCAGTAAGTGCTTGATATATTATCATATATATATATTATCTTTGCATGATATATTAGCTTTCTTTCCTGAAATTCTGTGATTTTGACCAGACCCCTGAGTATACTGTATCAGTCCATCTAAACTACATCAGGATAGATGCAAAAAGCTGGAGTTGGGCAGCATCTTTAGAGAAAAAGCAATAGGTGCCGTTTTGGGTCGAAACCTTCTGCATGGGTCAGGGGAGAGTGGATACATCAGTATATGGATATGGGTGACACAGTAGTGCAGCGGTAGAGTTGCTACCTTACAACGCCAGAGACCTAGGTTCCAACCTGACCATGGGTGCTGTCTGTACGGAGTTTGTACGTTCTCCCTGTGACCATATGGGTTTTCTCCGGGAGCTCCGGTTTCCTCCCACATTCCAAAGATGTACAGGTTTGTAGGTTATAGTTGTGTAGGTCACCACAGATGAGCACCAGGCCATAATCTCACAGACAATTTCAGATTTCATCACTTCTGGCTGTCTGCCTTCCACAGCCTCCAACCTTATCTTTTCCCAGCCCCACACAACCCAGTTTTACCTGCTCCCCAAAATCCATAAACACAACTGCCCTGGCAGACCCATTGTTTCTGCCTACTCCTGTCCCACTGAAATGATTTTCACGTACCTTGACTCCATCCTATCCCCCCTGGACCAATCTCTCCCGACCTATGTCCAAGATACCTCACATGCCCTTCGTCGCTTTAATGAATTCCGCTTTCCGAGCCCCCACTCCCTCATCTTTACTATGGATGTTCAGTCACTCTACACCTCTATCCCCCACCTGGAAGGCCTTAAAGCCCTCCGTTTCTTCCGCAACCGCAGAACCATCCAATTTCCCTCTACTGACATTCTACTCCACCTAGCGGAGCTGGTCCTCACCCTCAACAACTTCTCCTTTGACTCCTCCCACTTCCTCCAGGTACAAGACGTAGCTAAGGGCATCTGCATGGGCCCCAGCTATGCCTGACTCTTTGTAGGGTATATTGAACAATCCCTGTTCCAGGCGTACACTGGAACTATCCCCGAACTCTATCTCTGTTACATTGATGACTGCATCGGTGCTACCTCCTGCACCCATGCAGAACTCATGGACCTCATCAACTTCACCACCAATTTTCATCCTGCACACAAATTACCTGGACCATCTCAGACATCTCCCTACCCTTTCTTGATCTCGCAGTCTCCATCACAGGAAATAAACTATCGACTGATGTCTATTACAAAAACCCACTGACTCCCACAACTATCTTGACTACACTTCTTTCCACCCTGCTTCCTGCAAAGATTCTATCCCCTACCCCTAATTCCTCCGTATACGCCACATCTGCGCCCAAGATGAGGTGTTCCATGCTAGAACATCCGAGATGTCCTCATTCTTTAGGGAACGGGATTTCCCCTCTCCCATCAGAGATGAGGCCCTCACTTGTGTCTCCTCGGTACCCCTCTGCCCTTGCACTCCTCCCCCTAGTGGCAACAGAGACAGAGTCCCCCTGGTCCTTACCTTTCACCCCTTCAACCGTTGCATGCAACACACCGCAACTCCCCAGTTAACTCATCCCTTCTCACCCAAACCACCCCCTCCCCAGATACCTTCCCCTGCAACCACAGAAGATGCAACACATGTCCCTATTTCTCCTCCCTTGACTCTGTCCAGGGACTCCAATGGTCCTTTCAGGATAGGCAGAGGTTCACTTGCACCTCCACCTGATCCGTTGTTCAAGATGTGGACTCTTATGCATCAGAGAGACCAAACGCAGACTGGGCGATCGTTTTACTGAACACCTTCGTTCAGCCCGCCTGAACCCACCTGATCTCCCGGTTGCTGGACACTTTGATTCTCCTTCCCATTCCCACATTGACCTTTCTGTCCTGGGTCTCCTCCATTGTCAGAGTGAGGCTAAACACAAATTGGATGAACAGCATCTCATATTTTGCTAGGGCACCTTACAGCCCAGTGGTATGAATATTGGTTTCTCTAACTGCAAGTAACCCCGGCATTCACTCTCTCTCTATCCCCTCCCCACCCAAGTCGCACCAGCTTCTCGTTTCCACTCAACAAACAGCTAACAATGGCCTGTTTCCTTTATCATCATCACATATTTGCATATCTTTCATTCATTGTTCTTTATCTCTCCCCATCATCATCCATATCTGTCGTTTCCCTTTCCTGTGATTTTCAGTCTAATGAAGGGTCTCATCCTGAAATGTCACCCATTCCTTCTCTCCAGAGATACTGCCTGTCCCACTGAGTTACTCCAGCTTTTTGTGTCTATCTTTGGTTTGTAGGTTAATTGGCTTCAGTAAAATTGTCAGTTGTCCCCAGTGTGTCGGATAGTGATACTGTACAGGGTAATCGCTGGTCGGCGTGGACTCGGTGGGCTGAACGGCCTATTTCCACGCTGTACCTCTAAAATCAAAAGTCTAAAGATATGAGGGCAAAATTTAGGCTGACATTGATGTGAGCTGCTGCAGAAAATGTTGCAAATGTAATTAGACAATGAAAATAATTTGTACTTGAAAGTTCAGGTGGATTTTTCAATCCCCAGCATTATTCAAACAACGAGGCTTAACTCTTGGTGATCTTGTTAATTTTCATGACAGTGAAAATGAAGTCATTTCTGTTTAATTGAGACTTTTAGTTGGAACAGGCTCTTTTATGATTGTATATGAAATAAAAGGCTCTGCATTATTAATACACTTCACAGTGTGGAATGCAACAGTGAGTTATCGAGTGAGAAGTAACAGACGTAGACTGATTGCACATCATTTCATCATTTTTAGATCAGCGCCATGGGAGGCATTTAGACAACTCGCAGGAACGAAGCAAGCCATAAACAGGTGAAATACGTGCTTGTGTGCAATGATGTATCTATCAACTGTGTACCTGTTGTCTATGGAACTACCAGGATTAATTCTCCACATAAATTAGGGTACTGTCTGACCTACCTCTACCCCATTGCGGACATTGGACTTTGTCTGTGGAAATGATGCGCTACAATGCTGTTATGCACTCTGTATCTTCTGCTTTGCTCTATCTACGGCACATGAATTTGACTTGACTGTGTTGATGTATCGTATTATCTAACCTGTTTGGATAGCATGCAAACAAAGCTTTTCACTGTACCTCTGTACATGTGACAAAAATAAACCTAAACCGCAAATAGTGACCAATTTTTTTACAAGGCGGCACAGTGGCACAACTGGTAGAGGTGCTGCCTCACAGTGCTGGAGATCCGGGTTCAATCCTGACTTCGGGTGCTATCTGTGCAGAGTTTGCACCTTCTCACTGTGACCGCGTGGGTTACCTCCGGGTATTCCTATTTCCTCGCGCTTCCCAAAGACGTGCGTGTTTGTAGGTTAATTGACTTCTGTAAATTGTCCCTAGTGTATATAGAGTGGTTGAGATAGTGTGATGATATAGAACTAGTGTAAATGCATGATCGATGATCGAGACGGACTCAGGGGCCGAATGGCCTGTTTCCATTTAGTCTCTACACTAAACTAAACTATATTGACTATGATATTTACTTGCAGATAATTTTTGTTGTGGGTTTATTTTTTCAGGGATGGTCACCAAACACACGAGCAGTGGCAAACGATGTACGGCAAATGTTCAGGCAATGAAGTCTATCACATTAAAATGGAAGACAGCACCTTCTTTGCTGAATATGAGGGCAAGAGCTTCACCTACACTTCATTTCATGCACATAAAAAGTAAGCATGTTTGATCCTGACTTTGCCTTGTCCTGTGTAAGAAGGAACTGCAGATGCTGGTTTAAACCGAAGATAGACACAAAAGGCTGGAGTCACTCAGTGGGACAGGCAGCATCTCTGGAGAGAAGGAATGGATGACATTCCGGGTCTGAAGAAGGGTCTCGACCCGAAACGTCATCCATTCCTTCTCTCCAAAGATGATGCCTGTCCCGCTGAGTTACTCCAGCTTTTTGTGTCCATGCTTTGTCCTGCATCATTACGGCAGATGTTTTATCTTCTCATAGAGTCATAGTCATGGAGTGATACAGTGTGGAAACAGGTCCATTGTCCCAATCTGCCTACACCAGCCAACATGTCCCAGCTACACTAGTCCCACCTGCCCATGTTTGGCCTATATCCTTCCAAACCTGTCCTTTCCATGTACCTGACTAACTGTTTCTTGAACGTTGAGACAGTCCCTGCCTCAACTACCTCCTCCGGCAGCTCGTTACATACACCCACCACCCTTTGTGTGAAAAAGTTACCCTTCAGGTTCCTATTTAATCTCTTCCCATTCACCTTAATATCCTCTTGTCCCCGATTCATCTACTCTAAGCAAGAGACTCTGTGCATCTCTATATTTTTAACTTTTCTGCAGGTGACCCTTCAAATGTTGAATTGTAAAAATTGTAAATGGCAATGAGTAAAATAATACTACAATAACATTTAAATGTTTAGTTTAGTTTGCTATTATCACATGTACCGAGTTACGGTGAAAAGGTTTTGTTTGCATGCTATCCAGTCAAGGAAAAGACTAGATGATTACAATCAAGCTATCCACAATGTCCAGATAAAAGGTACAATATTTAGTACAAGGTAAAGTCTGATAAAGTCCAATTAAAGATAATTCAAATGTCTCCAATGCGACACTCCCATTGGTGAAAGGATGGTTCACTTGCCTGATAACAGCTGGGAAGAAACTGTCCTTGAATCTGGAGGTTTAAGAAGGAACTGCAGATGCTGGAAAATAGACACAAGGTAGATGTTCTACCTTCGATTTTGAAGGGTTTTGACCCGAAATGTTGCCTATTTCCTTCGCTCCATAGATGCTGCCTCCCAGCTAAGTTTCTCCAGCATTTTTGTCTACCTTGAATCTGCAGGATTGAGTTTTCACACTTTGCCTAAACCAGTTTTAACAGCGTGTGGCTCTGAATCATTCAAATGTGAATTATGAAGTTATACTGATTATTCAATTACTTTCACAGATTGCTAAAGTGTTGAGAAATTTCTGTCAGCGAAATTAGCGAAGTCTGAGCGAAGAATTTACAACTTAAATGTTTATATATTCAGAATGTTTTTGCTATTTCTTAAACAATGCTATTGCAAAAGCATATTGAAACCATTACACACTGTGGAATAATGATTTATGGGAATGCAGATGTGTTCCGAGAACAGGCATTTACTGGAAGGTTTAAATGGCCTCCCGTGTCAGGAGGAACTGTATGGGATTAGTATGTTTAATTTGGAGATACAGCATGAAAACAGGACCTTTAGTCCACTGAGTCCACCCCGACCAGTGATCACCCATACACTAGTTCAATCATACACACTAGGGATAATTTGCAGAAGCCAATTAACCTACAAAGCTGCACGTCTGGTTTGTAGGTTAATTGGAAACTGTAGCACATGCAGTCACAGGAAGAATGTACAAGCACTGTACAGACAGCACCCATAGAAAGGATCGAACGCGGGTCCCTGGCGCTGTAAGGCAGCAACTCTACCGCTGTACCACTGTGCCGCCCAGTGGCTGTGAGGTGAAAGTTCTGCCATGGCCTTAATGAATGGAGCAGAGAAGTTCAAAAGTCTGCTCTGGCTTCTATCTGTTGCAAAAACCCAGCAGACCACTGGAGCGCCGGAGGCTGCATGGTCTTATAGAGGTGAAGAAGGTCATGAAGGGGGATAGATAGGGTGAGACTTTTACCAGAGTAGGGGAATCAAGTACCAGAGGACATAGATTAATGGTGAGAAGGCAAAGATTTAATAGGAACCTGAGGAACACGTTTTTCATTCAGAGTGAGGTGGGTGTATGGAACGAGTTGCCAGAGGAGGCAGGTACTATAACTGGGGTGACGCAGTGGTAGAGTTGCTGCTTTACAGCACTTGTAGCACCAGAGACCCTTGTTCGATCCCAACTACGGGTGCTGTCTGTGCAGAGTTTGTACGTTCTCCCCGTGACTGCGCGGGTTTTCGCCGAGATATTTGGTTTCACACTCCAAAGACGTACAGGTTTGCAGGTTAGTTGGCATGGTATAAATGTAGATTGTCCCTAGTGTGTGCAGGATAGTGCTAATGTGCGGGGATCGCTGGTCAGTGCGGACTCGGTGGGCCGAAGGGCCTCAAAACTAAATTAAACCAAAATAAACTAAACAGCATTTAAGATACAGGATAGGTTTAGAGGGTTATGGACCAAACGTGGGCAGGTGGGCCAAGTGTAGATGGGACATCTTGGTTGTGTGGCTGAGTTGGGCCGAAGGGCCTCTTTCTATGCTGTATGACTCTATGACTCTAGATCAGGCAGCATCTCTGAAAAGAAAAAAATGAGTAAAGGGCCTGTCCCACTTTCACAATCTAATTCACGATCTTTTTTACTCGTGGACATTTTTCATCATGCTAGAAAAAACGCCCTGACCTACTTGATGCCACGAGTACCTACGACTAGCATCAGGGCCTGCTACGATTTACCTATGACCTCCTATGACCTCGTGACGACCATGCCGCGAGTATGAGTTAAGGGCAAACTCGGCAGATGTCGTAAATTAGGTTGTGAAAGTGGGACAGGCCCTTTAACGTTTCAGGTCGAAGACTGAGTGTTCCCAGTATTAGCTGCTTTTGTTAAACTTTACATTAGTATTTATCAGATGTTAAAAAAGTAAAATCAACGTCTATCAATCCTATGAAGTATTCAGTCTGAAGTCGCCTGGTGTCGCCTGTCTACAGTCTAGTCCTATAGTACCTCTAGTACTAGTACCTCTAGTCTACAGATGCTGCCTGACCCGCTGAGTTCACTGGTTTATTTATTGTTTTGCGTCCAGAATCACAGTGAAAAGCTTGTTCTGCTGCTATCCAATCCACTTATACTGTCCATGCGTACAATAGATCCATTTCTGAAACAGCATGCAGAGAGCCGCTTGTTCTGGAGCCATCTTGCAGGTTCCTCCAGCACGCTGTGTTTTACTGAAATGTTCAGAAGATTGAGGGGGGATCTGATAGAAACTTACAAAATGCTTAAGGGATTGGGCAGGCTAGATGCAGGAAGATTGTTCCAGATGTTGGGGAAGTTCAGAACAAGGGGTCACAGTTTAAGGATAAGGGGGAAATATTTTAGGACCGAGATGAGAAAAACTTTTTTCACACAGAGAGTGGTGAATCTCTGGAATTCTCTGCCACAGAAGGTAGTTGAAGCCAGTTCATTGGCTATATTTAAGAATGAGTTAGATGTGGCCCTTGTGGCTAAAGGGATCAGGGGGTATGGAGAGAAGGCAGGTACAGGATACTGAGTTGGATGATCAGCCATGGTCATATTGAATGGCGGTGCAGGCTCGAAGGGCCGAATGGTCTACTCCTGCACCTATTTTCTATGTTTCTATGTTCAACCTCCCTTTTTTCTGATCTTCTACAGGTACGGAGCGTGTCTCATAGCTGTGAAGAGAGAAGAAAATAAAAATATTCTACTTAATCCCGGTCCTCAGTTTCTCATGAGTTCCACTGATATCTGTTTTTATATTAACATTACCAAGGAAGAAAACTCTGCTTTTATAAAGCAAAATGAACAAAGCATAAATAGTATTTCAAATACGATGTATCACGGAGCTTCCAGACTACCTGTTCACAGCATCATCGCCAGTATGGGTACGTACATCAACCTGCTACATTCTCTGCTCATTTAGCATAGCACGGTGGCGCAGCGGTAGAGTTGCTGCCTTACAGCGCCAGAGTCCCGGGTTCGATCCTGACTATGGGTGCTGTTTGTACGGAGTTAGTATGTTCTGCCCGTGAACTGCGTGGGTTTTCTCCGTGATCTTCGGTTTCCTCCAACACTCCAAAGACGTGCAGGTATGTAGGTTAATTGGCTTGCTGTAAATGTAAAATTGTCCCTAGTGTGTGCAGAGTAGCATTAATGTGTGGGGATCACTGGTCGGTGTAGACTTTGTGGGCCGAAGGATCTGTTTCCGTGCTGTATCTCTAATCTAAACTAATCTAAATCTGACCTCACAAGGTGCAAAGCAAGAGTTAGGCAAGTATCAAGAAAGTTTAGTCCATACACTTGTGAGTCTGAGAGCGGCACAGTGGTAGACCACTACCTCACAGTGCCAGAGACCCGCGTTCGACCCTGACTACAGGTGCTTCTGCATGGAGTTTGTACGTTTTCCCTGTGACCACTTGGGCTTTCTCCAGGTGCTCCGGTTACCTCCACACTACAGGTTCGTAGGTTAATTGGCTTCAGTAAAAATTGTAAACTGTCTCTAGTGTGTAGAATTGTGCTAGTGTATGGGGATTGTTGGTCGGAGTGGATTTACCGAACCAAAGGGCCTGTTTCTGTGCTGTATCTCTAAAGCAAAATAAAGTTTACAGTATAGGTTAATCGACCCTCTGTCAATTGCCCCTAGTGTGTAGGAAGTGGATGAGAAAGTGCGATAACATAGAACTAGTGTGTACAGGCGATTGATGGTCAGCGTGGGCTCAGTGGGCAAAAGGCCTGTGTCCGTGCTGTACCTCTGAACTGAAACAGTAACATTTTGCCTTCCAATTCAATCACAAGAAAATCACTTTTACATGAAATGTTTAAGTTTAATTTAGTTCAGCTTATTAATGCCAAGTGTACTCATGCAATGAAAAGCTTTTTGTTGCCTGCTATCCAGTCAGTGGAAAGACTATACATGATTACAATCGAGCCACCCACAGTGTACAGATACAGGATCAAGGGAATAACGTTTAATGCAAGGTAAAGTCTGATTAAAGTTAGTCCAAGGGTCTTCAGTGAGGTAGATGTTAGCTCAGGACCACTCTCTGGTTGTTGATAGGACAATCAATCCGAAGCCTCCTTTTTTTCCCCTGGAGTAAGACAGTTGGTCGGGCAGCATCTGTGAAGAACATGGATTGGTGACTTTTCGGGTCAGGACCCTTCTTCAGAGTGATTGTGGTGGTGGAGGAAGTGAGGAGAAGGGGGAGAAAGTTGGAAGAGGTAGGGGCGGCAAAAGTCTGGCAAGTGATAGGTGGATACAGATGATGGAGGGGTTTTGATTGGTGGATGGTTGGACAAAGGCCAGAGATGAAAAGATGGAAAGTGTGAGACAAGAAGAGAATTGTGGAAGTGTGAAATCTCAAACTTTCAAGTGCAAACTGTTTTGCAAAACTTTAAAAAACGATCAGATTTCAACTTCAAATCTAATTGGGAGAAGGCAGGAGAATGGGATTGAGAGGGAAAGATAGATCAGCCATGAGTAAAATGGCAGTCTATTTGATGGGCTGAATGGCCTAATTCGGTTCGAACAAGTTATTATGAACTTATAATATATTTTATCTTTACTCGTTCCTGTTTGTTTTTTCCTTTGTCTTGCTTCACCCATTGTCCATTCTTTCTGCCTCCACATCTTTTTCTCTTTAATTTGACACTGAACATCCAATGCTATGTTACCCTCACACCCTTCTCCTTTTTATTACACTATATTTTTTCTCTTATCAGTGTGGTATAATCTTGTCTGTTTAGTTTTGTTTAATTTAGAGATAAAATGCGGAAACAGGCCCTTCAGCCCACCAAGTCTGCGGCAACCAGTGATCACCCCGTACACTAGCACTATCCTACACACACACACACACACACACACACACACACACACACACACACACACACACACACACACACACACACACACACACACACACACACACACACACACACACACACACACACACACACACACACACACACACACGAGAGACAATTTACAATTTACAGAAGCCCACAATTAGCCCACAAACCTGCACGTCTTTAGAATGTGGGAGGAAGCCGGAGCAACTGGGGAAAACCCACGCAGGTCACGGCGAGAATGTACAAACTCCGTACAGACAGCACCCGTGGTCAGGATTGAAACCGAGTCTCTAGCTCTCTGAGGCAGCAACTCTATCGCTGCACCACTGTGCCTCCCTGTTCCTCGTACTGCTGAAGTCCCAGATGGCCTGTGGCCTTTGCTCTTCATGCTTCAAATCACTGGTGTAAAACACCCAGCAAACACACGGCAGCAAACACACGGACTTTAAAACCTACGATTTACAACTGTTGCCAAACGGAGCATGTCATGAGATCTTCTGTTTCAATAAAATGTGACCCACAATGAATAGTTCATCAAGCAGCAAATGCAAGTTGCCATGAATCAATTTTAAAGTCGTTGGAAAATCATTTTTTGGATGCCACAGTGTACACATCATTAACCAAAAAAAGGCAAACATTGCTGGGATAACTCAGCGGGTCAGGCAGAATCCCTGGAGAACATGGATGGGTGACATTTCCGCTTAGGACCCTTCTTCACACTGATGCATCAGTCTGAAGAAAGGTCCTGACCTGAAATGTCACCCATCCAAGTTCTTCAGAGATGCAGCCTGACTCGCTGAGTTACTCTAGCTTCTTTTGTAAACCAGCATCTGCTATTCCTTGTTCCTACATTATTTGAAGGCTGTTGTAAAATCTATGTTCATATACCACATTGTACATTACCACAAAAGAAGACACAAAGTGCTGGAGAAACTCAGTGGGTCAGGCAGTATCTCTGGAGATAAGGAATATGCGATGTTTCGGGTCAAAGCCCTTCTTCAGAAGGGTATCTTTGGTGTAAACCAGCAACTTGCAATTCCTTCCTACGCTTCTCCATAGATGCTGCCTCACCCGCCGAGTTACTCCAGCATTTTGTGTCTACCTTCGATTTTATCCAGCATCAGCAGTTCTTTCTCACACATTTTGTCCACTCCACTGCGAAATGTCCTCAAGGTATGTCTACTTTGATTCATTTGCAGGTTGTTTTAATAATTTTAATTACTTTTAGGCACAGTAGCCATAGACGTCCAGGATACAAGGTGTCGACCTCCGACTGGCCCTACTTTGACCCTCCCGCCTGCTGGCGATAAAGAATGCAGGAGGTCCAGCATCGCCCCGGTTTTGGAAGTAGCGGATGTCACCTCCATCCAAGCTAGTGAGCTTCTAAGCGATCAGTCGGAAGATGAAACCAACCCTTCTGATGAAGAATCATCCTCAGCCATGGAGTTAGGTTTCGCTAGTTCAATACTCCACTGTGCGGCAAACATTATATTTTGGAACTTTCTAATTAGAGCTGTTTAAAAATGTGATTAAAGATGTGTTTACAAGAAATGCAAACCGATTACATGCTTTCATTTAACATTTTAAAGAGGATAAGATATATTAATGAGAGATACAATCTTATTATTTTTAATGTGTTGGTTTGAAGCAGTCTCCCTGAAGGTGACAGCATTAATCTCTCCCTGTTAGTTATAACTAGCAGATTCATTGCTTCACTTTAATCAGCTTTTTTTATTTGAACCCGTGTAGAAAGTGTCTGAGAATATGTGAGATCTGAATACTCTGGTGCATCACCTGTTGATGAATTAAACAAATTATATCTCAAATAACTGGCTGTCCATGAAAATAGGACTGTATAATATTCTTCGCACTGCCTTTTGTAAGATCAGAGCATAATTGATTGATTGAGAGATAGATATGGAAACCGGCCCTTCGGCCCAACGATTCCATGCTGATCATCGATCACCCGTTCACACTAGTTCGACGTTATCCCACTTTCCCATCCAATCACCTACACAATAGGAGCAATTTACAGAGGCCGATTAACCTATCAGCCCGGCACTGCTCTGGGATGTGGGAGGAAACCAGAGCACCAGGAGGGAAGACACATAGGGGGAACGTGCAAACTCCACACAGACAGCACCTGAGGTCAGGATCGAACCCGGGTCTCTGGCGCTGTGAGGCAGCGGCTCTACCAGCTGCGCCCAAATAACAAATACGTTTATAATTAATGAGAAAAACAAGTACAAAATGCAAGTGTTGCATCCTAATTAATGGTGTGCTCAGTGTTGGGTTTGTTCAGTTTGTTGATTGTAAACTCCAGCAGGCATTATGTTCATTTGTCTTTGGTTTCAAGCTATAGAACTTTGTCACAAATTGATTCAAAGTTGGAGCGGTTGAGTTGTTGTCCTGCCGGGGACCTTTTAGTCAGGGAGACCTCTCCTCCGCTCCTTACCGCTGGCTCACTGTGTCTTCAGTAACCTGCTGCGCTATGTGCTTTGATGCAGGAAGATTAGGAGGTATTAGCTACAAGGAGACATTGGACGGACACAGAACATAGAACAGTACAGCACAAACTTTAGACTGTAGAGAAACAGCTCAAAAATAGGCCCTTCAGACCAACTTGCCCACACCGAACAAGATGCCCCATCTATACCAGTCCCACCTGCCTGCTTTTCACCCACATCCCTCTAAATCTTTCCTAACCATGTACCTGTCCAAATGTCTTTTATCTTTGAGACTTTAGAGATACAGCGGGGAAACAGGCCCTTCGGCCCACCGAGCCCGCGGCGACTAGTACTATAGCACTTTCCTATACAGTAGGGACAAGTTACAGAAGCAAATTAACCTACAAACCTGGGAATGTGGGAGGAAACCGGAGCACCCAGCGAAAACCCACACGATCACAGGGAGAATGTACAAGCTCAGCACAGACAGCACCCGTAGTCAGGATTGAACCCGGGTCTCTGACGCTGTAAGGCAGCAACTCTATCGCTGTGCCACTGTGCTGCACCTTGGCTTGGATTGTTTTCTCTGGAGCGTCAGAAGCTGATGGGAGAGCTGATAGCAATATATAATTACTCACTAACTTAACTAGCCATGATCCAAATCTGTTCTTTATGCTTGCATTATAAAGAGGGATATTGGCATAGTGCAGGCAAATGGGACTGGCTTAGATGAAGGACCTTGGTCAACGTGGACGAGTTGAGACAAAGGGCCTGTTTCCATGCCGTATGACTATGATACTATATATTTAAAGTACAGGACTATGCTGTATATACAATTGATACAACGGTATCTCATCAGGAGGATGGCTGCTGACCATTTATTAATACTTTACCTGCACAGCTGTTAAATGTATTTCCAGAAAAAATAAAGATTTTAGAAATATTTTAAGATTTTCAGCTTAAAGTGACTGATGCTATTTGTTTTAGGTATGTCAAAGGCTACCCTCCAAATTCACCCTACATTGGAAGTTCACCAACTTTGTGTCACTTGCTTCGGGTGAAGGTTACATTCTGCTGTCTTAGACTGGATAAGGTAGGATTTCAGACATTGCCTTCTCTTATAGAACATGCTATCTTTTGATCTTTTGTTGAAGAAATGGTTTCAAATCCGGCATTAGCAAAGTCACACATGCAGGTCCACCACCGATTTTCCGGCACCCTTGGTTCCTGAGCCTTTCTGGATTATCCATTTTTCCAGACCAACAGAGGTCACGGCCTCAGAAAGAAGTCCAACGATACCTGAACGGTCCACCCAGGCCGCTGAGGGGCCGAGATACTGGTCCGCAAAGTCAGTCTCGGAAATTGGCTATGGGAACGGATCAGGGCCAGAGTTGTAGAACCCCGGCAACAGGATGCAAATTTGACCTGCCGATCGGCTGCGGAAATCCTAATGAGGTTGTGATCACCCGGCATAGACACCACATTTTCGGGGGACTTGTGGTGGGGAATTCGTGGGCTTTTGGAATTTTGTCCGGATTAAAGGAAGTGCAGACCACCAGTTGCTGGAAAGTCAGTGGTAGACCTGTATCTGCTTTCTTGAGACCAGTTTTCATGACGGTGCGTGCCTGTATCGTGTGCTGGCATCTCCACTGTTAAAAACTAGACTTTCAATGTTTTAATATTGCAGAAAGATTACTGAAGTTGAGAAAATAAAATGTACTAATTAAGATGCAGATGCAAAGAACTGCAGATGCTGGAATCTAGAACAAAACGCAAAGTGCTGGAGGAACTCAGTGGGTCAGACAGCATCTCTGGAGCATGACCAGATGATGTTTCTGGTTGGGACCCTTCTTCAGACTGATGGAGTAGGGGTGAATAAAGCTGGAAAAGAGAGATGGGACATGGCAAAGGCTGGCAAGTGATAGTTGGATACAGGTGGGGGGGAAGGGGTTGATTAGCAGAAGGGTAGAATTAAGGGCCTGTCCCACGAGCATGCGACCTGCATGCGGCGAGCGCAACCAAACCGGAAGCGGGGGCCGCGCGGCGGTCGAGTGAGTGAAGTGAAGTTCGAGCGAAGTCTGCAGGAAGTTTGCCCGTGACGTACAGCGTCAAGACGTGCGTACAGCGTCGAGACGCTGCGCATGCCCGTCGAGACGGTTCGTACGGCATCGAGGCGGCTGCGGGCCGGCAGGCCATTGTCGCGCGGAATTTTTGAACACGGTCAGTTTTTCGGAACCCAGCGCAATGTCGAGACCAGCTCCGCACAACTCCATACGGCTCCGGCGATCGAAGTGGGACCGGCTCCGCGAGGCCGTACGGCTCAAGCGACCACGTTAGGTCACGCTTGCCGCATGGAGTCGCATGCGCGTGGGACCGGCCCTTTAATGACAAAGGCTCAAGATGGAGCTTCGAGTTTAGTTTATTATTTTCATGAGCACCGAATTACAGTGAAAAGCTTTTGTTGTGTGCTATCCAGTCAATGGAATGACTATACATGATTACAATCATGCCATCCAAGGTGTACAGATAAAGGGAATAATGTTTAGTGCAAGATAATGTCCAGCAAAATCCAATTAAAGATAGTCTGAGTGTCTCCAGTGCGGTAGATGGGAGGTCAGGACTGCTCTATAGTTGGTGTGAGGATGGTTCAGTTGCCTGATAACAGCCGGGAAGAAACTGTCCCTGAATCTGTAGGTGTCCGTTTTCATACTTCGGTACATCTAGCCTGATGGAAGAGGGGGGAAGAGGCAGTGACTGGGGTGAGACTGGTCCTTGATTATGCTCGGGACCTTACCAAGGCAGCGTGAAGTATAGATGGACTCAATGGAAGGCAGGCTGGTTTGTGTGGTGGTCTGGGCTACGTCCACAACTCTCTACAATTGTCTGACCCTCGAACGGCTTGAGCATCGGCTAGGACATCGATCTATCGTAGACACCACTATTAAGGAACAATGTGCTTGCTGGCACCATTCTGTCTACAAAAAATACACTACTTAAAATAAATGCTTAAATAATTGTAATTCTCACCCTTAACCAACCTAATAATTCTGTAGCAAATGGAAAACAATTTCTTATTCCCTTAGGCATGTTTGAAAGTTTGTATTTTACATACCTATTTAATATGAAGGGAAGTTGACGATTTATTTTCTTATTGTAAATGCACTGTATCCTCTCACACGATTGCCATACTTCTTCTGATATTCCTACATGGAAGTTGGAAAACAAAACAAACATTTGTCTTTGTCATATACCCTATTCTAGTTTTCACAAGAGTGGCATTGGAAAGCAGCAAAACTGTTTCAGAGTAAATCACAAAGTACTGGAGTAACTCAGTGGACCAGGCAGCATCTGTGGAGGAATGGATAGGCATTTTTTTCAGATGGTGACCCTCCTTTAGACTGTTCTGGGTCTGAAGAATGGTCCCGACTTGAAACATCGCCTGTCCATTCCCTCCACAGATACTTCCTGACCCTCTGAGACTTCAGCACATTTTGACTTACACAAGATTCCAACATCTGCAGCTCTTTCTGTCTCCAAAAATCTTTAAGATTCATTAATCTGATGTTATATGTTTTGGAAGAAATATTCTAAATAACTTGAGGTACTTTGTAATTTCCTCCTTGTTATGTATTTGGGATGCTTAGCACACTTGAATAAAGGCTCGGACACGGGAGTAATCTTACAAGCTTCTTTACTACAGGACGCCACCTTGAGTCTCCCACACATGCGTACTTGCACAACATATGACAAGACACTCATTACATATGCTAATTACATATGCTATTATCACATACCTAACACTCCTAATGTGAGATTTTTTAAAGGTTTCCCATAATGAATGCATGCATAGTAGGTCAGGCAGCATCTGTGGAAGGAATGGACAGACATTTCAGGTCAGGACACTTTTTCAGACTCAGGACAGTCTGAAGAAGGTCCTGGCCTGAAAAATTGCCCATCCATTCCTCCACTGATGCTGCCTGACTCACTGAGTTCCTCCAGCACTTTGTGAATAACTTGGCATCGTGTTTGGCATGAACATTGTGGGCCGAAGGGCCCGTTCCTGTGCTGTACTGTTCTATGGTCAGGCAGCAGCTGTGGAGCGAATGAATAGGCAACGTTTTGTGTCGGAACTCTTCTTCAGACTGAGACCACGTTTCGAGACCACGTGACCTATCTCAATCCACTTCCCTCCACAGATGTTGCCTGACCTGCTGAGTTCCTCCAGCACTTTGTGTTTTGTTAAAAGTTCCAGTTTCCTGTGTCTCCAATCTGCAGCTGGTCCCTTGCAAGGAAGCCTCATACACCGCATCACTATTTATCTACTGCAGTTCCGTAATCCTGACATGAAGTTGCCTCCCTTTATGTCCTGATGCACGCACTTGGATCTAAATTATCATCCCCACCAAATCATTAAACGGGTATAGACACAAAGTGCTGGAGTAACTCAGCGTGTCAGGCAGAGAACAGGTGATATTTCAGGTGAGGACCCTTCTTCAGACTGAAAGTAGAAGGGAGGGAACCGGAGATATGAAAAGGCCAGAACAAATCAGGGTCGGCAACAGATGACCAAGGAAGGGTGGAGCCCACAATGGTCCATTGTTGCCTGGGGAAGAGGTGATAGCTAAAGGGAGACAGGGATGCAAACAGTGGAACTAGTGGGATGACTAGGATGGGGGAGGATGTGTTATGGAAATCAACGTTCATACCGCTGGGTTCTAAGCAGCCCAAACGAAATATGAGGTATTCTTTCTTTCTTTCACTTTTTGCATTACTTTATATTTTCAAAGGAGTTAAGGATTTGGTTTTGCAAAAAAAAAAGATTGCTTTTTTAAATTAATGACAGCAGACTACCTTCACTTAATGTTAGTAAAACTAAAATATGTTCCTATTTAAATAATTGAATGTAATCTTTCTTTATCCCTCCAGGGGTGCCAGCATAATTACTATCAAGATGCAAAAGCATATGGTTTCAGGAACAAACTTATCATTGTCTCTGCAGAAACTGCTGGAAATGGATTGTACAACTTCATTGTCCCTCTTAGAGCTTACTACAGACCGAAAAAAGAGTTGAATCCCATCATACTGCTTCTGGATAACCCGTAAGTACTTACTCCTACTTTTGTCATTGTTTGATGGTTTACCATTGTCATCGTTTAGTTTAAAGACACAGTATGGAAACAGGCCCTTCGGCCCACCGAGCTCACGCCGACCATTGATCACTAGTTCTATGTCAGCCCACTTTCTAATCCACTCCCTCCACACTAGGGGCAATTTACAGAGGGCCAATTAACCTACAAACCCACACATTTTTCTGATGTGGGAGGAAACTGGAGCACCCGGAGGAAACATGCGCAGTCACAGTGATAACGTGCAAACTCCGCACAGACAGCACCCGAGGTTAGGATCGAACCCATGTCTCTGGCGCTGTGAGGCAGCAGCTCTACCTGCAGCACCACTGTGCCACTCGTACAATGAATTGGAAATCTGCAGGAAGCCAAAGGTGGAGGAGCAGAGGGACATTTATCTTTGTAGAACTGGTGGAAGGTTTTGTGAATGGAGAAACGGATGCACCCTGAGAGTGGGGATGGCTCTAACATCGATGGGTGTCAGTGCAAGTTCAGATCCCTCAAAGGACCATCCTTGCTCATAAACTCAAATCTGAAACTAATAATGGAGCAGACACAAGGGTCCGAAGGTTCCCAGCCCAAAACGTCACATATCCATACTCTCCACAGATGCTGCCTGACCAGCTGAGTTACTCCAACACTTTGTGTTTTGCTCAAAGTCCCAGCATCTGCAACAGCACACAAAGTGCTGCAGTAACTCAGCGGGTCAGGCAGCATCCCTGGAGAACATGGATAGCGGACGTTTTGGGTCGAGACCTTCCCTCACCAGTGAGTTACTCCAACACCAATGTGTCCTTTTTTTGCAAACGAGAATCTTCAGTTCCTTGTGTCTACAATCCAGTACCTGCAGTTCCTGGTGTTTCCATTATAATAGTTGAAATCTCACCTGGTCTCAAGTATTTTGCAATGCCTTTTGATCACGTACGATATAATATAATTTTGTAAAGATTATAATGTTTTGCTGACACTAATTGGTGTAATGCTTTTAATAACCTGTTAACTTTAGATTCCTATCTTTGTTATTTATACCTGTGTTTGTGTTGAGATAGAATGGTTGAATGATGAGAGATAACTATGCTTTGCTTGGGGATATTGAAGATTAAAGGGCCTGTCCCACTTGGGTGTCATTTGCGCGTCATGCAGATGGCGCGCCAAGATTCTGTACATCCCAAAATCCTGGGGCGCCGCGCACGAACCGCGCGTCGTTGCCTACATCACCATGCACCATGCACGCGTAATGCACACCATGCACGCATCATGTGCGCATCACGACGCGTAAATGATATTGCGTAAATGACGCACAAATGACGCCCAAGTGGGCAGGCCCTTAAGGCACACAAGATGCTGCTTGACCCGCTAAGTTACTTCAACACTTTGTGTTGTTTAAGAAAGATTACTCTGCACTTATTAGTGAAGCAGCCCCATTCTCCTGCCTCAGACTAGCCGTCAAGATCCGGAGCAAGTTCAGCGCGTTTTTAATTTGATGAGCTGCAAATGTAATTAAGATGCATTTCACGGCCACCTTCATCGATGCCCTGGCATTGACAGTGATGATGTGCATAAATAGAGCAGGGCTTCAGATTCTCCCTAGCTTTGCAGTGAAAATGGAGCATTTAATGCAGAAAAGGATGCCCTAAATGCACTGGTCCCCACATAAAAACATCTTAAATTGCTATGTTGCAACTGTGCTGCACAGATGGACAATTTTGAACAACTCACTGCTTACTCAGTTCATGCCAAAGTCCAAAGGAAATATTTAAACTATGTACACTTATTGATGTTGACAACCATGCTTTATCCATTAGTTCTCTTTTGTATTGTGAATACTGATAAGTTTGTCCTTAAATAGCAATTAAAATAATTATTAGGGAAGGGTTATACCTTCAAAACATTTTTAATGAAGCAATTAATTTGAGGTTTGCCTTCCCGTTCATTTGTCAAACCAGCCCTTTTAAGTTGAGTTTAGTTTCGAGATACAGCCCATTCGGCCCACCGAGACTACGGTGAGCATCCTTCACCCACTCACACTAGTTCTATGTTATCCCACTTTCACGTCCACTCCCTACACACCAGGGGCAATTTACAGAGGGCCAATTAAATGTCAAGCTCTCACGTGTTTGGGATGTGGGAGTGGTGATGCAGGATGCAGGGTGGTGGGGTGGGGAGGGGTGATACGGGAGGCGGAGGGGCAGGGTGGTACGGGGTGGGGGTGGGGAGGGGCAGGGTGGTACGTGGTGGGGTGCGTTGGGGTGGGGAGGGGCAGGTTGGTGGGGTTGGGAGGGGTGATACGGGGTGGGGGGGGTGGGGGGAGGGGCAGGGTGGGGAGGGGCGAGGAGGTGCAGGGTTGTGGGTGGGTAGGGGCGGGGTGGCGGGATGGAGTGGGGAGGGGCTGTTGCCACAAGCAGTAGATAGGAATGTTCAGTGGACCTTTATCACTTTGTTGGCACCAAAACGTGGCCACATTTGTGTACTGCCTAGGTGAGATCTGCTGCATGATTTTACCAGGTTGTATGCAAAACTGTCCTGTCCCTAGGTGCATGTGACAAAAGGTATAATTGAATCGGACCAATTTTCTTTTTGTGAGACATGGGAATAAAGAGATAACATAAATAATCCAGAGTAATACACTTTCATTTCCGATTTACATAACATCTGACTAATACTGGGGTCTTCGGGATGTACCTGTAACCCTTACATAAGTCAAGGAGCATCTGTGTTTAAAGTGAAGGTAGACATATTTTTGAAAGAGTGTGGTGTTGAAGAGCGGCTGTTCTGGCACAGAGCAAGAGGCGAAGTCTGAGATAGATCAGCCACGATTACATTGAATGACGAACTGGTTTGAAGGACTAGGATTCTAGAGATACAGCACTCGGCAGGCCTTTCGACCCACCGAATCTGCGCCGACCAGCGATCCCCGCATACTCACACTATCCTGCACACACTAGGGACAATTTACACTTATACAAAGTCAATTAACCTACAAACCTGTATGTCTTTGGAGTGTGGGTGGTGATATTTCGGATCGGGACCCTTTTTCAAACCCTTGTGTGTGTGCCTTGTAACTTCATTATGAGGCAGCAACTCTACCCAGCTGTGTGAATGATTTGGAAACGAAAGCGCACGTGTGAAGTATCCATCATTTATATTTCCCTTGCCTTGGCATGTGCCGTTTACATATTTGTTATTAAAAACATCACTTACATTGACACCATGTACAAAATATCACACGCTCTGGCTGATTCAATAACCTTCTCAGACCTTGTTAAAGTGTAACAGCCTTAATTACTAAATCTTTTCTAATTGCCAATTTTAAAATCTCAGTTGATTATAAATGCCTTCCTGCTTGCAATGATGATTATTCAACTAGTATTGTTGAAACTAGGTGCTGGGCTGCAGTCAACATTGTCAATATATGTGTAGCTCAGTGGAGGAATCGTTGAGTGACTGGACACTGGGCATTTGTTCCTTGTAGCTGCTCAACACATGTCATGTTTTCATCAAATCCAACTTCATGTCGTTGTTGGCGATCCTGATTATGGTTCAATGGTTCATAAATTAATAAATTATAGGAGCAGAATTAGGTCATTTGGCCCATCGAGTCTACTCCGTCATTCAATCATGGCTGATCCATCTTCCCCTCTCAAACCCATTCCCCTGCCTTCTCCCCATATCCCCTGACACCCGTACTAACTAAGAATCTATCTCAGCCTTAAAAAATATCCATTGACGGCCTCCACAGCCTTCTGTGGCAATGAATTCCACATATTCGCCTGACTAAATTAATCTAACTAAAGAGATTCCTCCTCATCTCCTTACTAAAGGAATGTCCTTTTATTCTGAGATCCTAGACTCTCTTAAGGGCCTGTCCCACTTAGGTGATTTTTCAGTGGACTGCTGGCAACTGTCAAGTTGCCAGCACTCGCCTGAAGAACCAGGAACTGGAAAGGCAATTGTCAGAGTGGAACACACACACACACACACACACACACACGCACATGCACACACACACACACACATACACACACACACACACACACACATACACACACAAACACATCGCAAAGGCGGGGGCCAGGGCAAGCGGGGGGAGCATGTCTGAAATTCACACGGTGCAAAGCCAAGGTGATACAGACCCACACTGCGATGAACAGGAATGTTAAGACAGCTAGCACAGTGTACTGCAAGTCCTTTAAAAGACGGGGGAGGGAAGAAGGGGGGAGAGGGGGGAGAAGGAGTGGAGACACTTTTAAGAAGACAGACAACTTTTAATAATCCATAGATACACAGCTGTGAAGTTCGGCGGACATTTAACATTACTGGTCGGTTATCCTTGGTTCTGAAAACTCGAGCTTACTTTTTTTCCCTCAATGAGCCAATGAAAATGACCGGTCAGCAAAGGCCATTAATTAAAACTACCTACGACTACCTCGACTACCTACAACTAAATGGCGACCCCACTACAACTGCACCTACGACTACAGGATTATCGATTATCTCCGTGACGACCAATTTTTGGTCGCAGAACATTTTTCAACGTTGAAAAATTTGTGGCGACCATACTGAGGCCGCTATTAGGTCCCAGAATGCGGAAACTCCTTATGACCATGAAGGAGACTCACCAGAGACCACCAGCAAACATGTGGCAATCATGTGGCGAGCGCAGTCTCCTGCACTTGCCTAAGAAGTCTAAGTGGTGCAGGACCTTAAAAAAATTCCAGTGGGCAGTGAAGAAAGCGAATGGCATGTTGGCCTCCAAATTTGAGGAAGGACATTCTTGCTATTAAGGGTGTGCAGCGTAGGTTCACAAGGTTAATTCCCGGTATGGCGGGACTGTCATATGCTGAGAGAATGGAGCGGCTGGGTTTGTATACTCTGGAATTTAGAGGGATGAGGGGATCTTTTTGAAACATATAAGATTATTAAGGGTTTGGACACTCTAGAGGCAGGAAACATGTTCCCGATGTTGGGAGAATCTAGAACCAGGAGCCACAGTTTAGAATAGAATGCTATTTATTGTCATTCAAACCTGGGTTTGAACAAAATATAATTTCTACAGTCTTTTACATTACAAAACAATCCAAGACCCACACTTAACACAGTTTACATAAACATCCATCACAGTGAGTCTCCAACATCTCCTCACTGTGATGGAAGGCAAAGTCTTTATCTCTTCCCTTTGTTCCTTCTCCCGTGGTCCAGCAGTCCAACTGCAGTGTCGAGGCGATCTGGGGCTCCGATGTTAAAGCCCCCGGCGGGCAATGGTAAGTCCTGAGGCCGTTTAAGCCACGCCGGGTGATGTTAGGCCCCGGCTCCATTTCCTTAAACCCGCGGTTCCAGCGGGTGAAGTCGCCGTTGCGGAGCTCGGAAAAACGGTCTCCCACCAGGGACCTGCGAGCTCCCGATGTTCCCGTCCACCGGGTCTGCGGCCGGTGCCTCCGAACTCCAAAAGTCGGGTCGCAGCCGCACGCCACCACAGCTCTTCCCGCTCCGAAGTTGGCCAGCTCCGCGATGTCAGTTCCGCAGGCTCTGCAACTGGAGCCCTCAGGTTAGTCCCGGCCGGAGGTCGCCGCCGGCTCCACGATGTTAGGCCCAACGACATCCGAGACCCGACAGGGAATAGTCGGGTCCCCACACAGGGAAGAGATTTAAAACGGTTTCCCCCACAGCACCCCCACCACCCCCCACACACAGCTAAAAAAAAAAATAAAAATGAACTCAAGACATACATTTAACAAGACAAAAATAAAAAAAAGACAGATGACTGTAGTCAAGCCGCTGCCGTTAGGCGCCGCCACTCCCACTAAGAATAAGGGGTAAGCCGTTTAGAACAGAGATGAGGAAACGCTTTTTCACACAGAGAGTTGTGAGTGTGGAATTCTCTGCCTCAGAGGGCGGTGGAGGTTGGTTTTCTGGATACTTTCAAGAGAGAGCTAGATATGGCTCTTAAAGATAGCGGAGTCAGGGGATATGGGGAGAAGGCAGGAATGGGGTACTGATTGTGGATGATCATCCATGATCACATTGAATGGCGGGCGGTCCTGGCTTGAAGGGCCTGATGGCCTACTCCTGCACCTATTGTCTATTGTTTTATAGAGGTATATAAAATCATGTGAGCAATAGATCGGGTAGATGCACAGTCTCCTGCCCAGAGTAGGTGAATCAAGGACCAGAGGACATAGGTTTAAGGCGAAGAGGAAAAGATTTAATAAGAATACGAGGGGTAACGTTTTTACACAAAGGGGGTTGGTGGGTGTATGGAACAAGGTACCAGAGGAGATAGTTAAGGCAGGGACTATCCCAACATTTAAGAAACAGTTAGACAGATACATGGACAGGTTTGGAGGGATACGGACCAAACGCAGGCAGGTGGGACGAGTATAGTGTGGCTGGTGTGGGCAAGTTGGGCCGAAGAGCCTGTTTCCTCTCTGTATCACTCTGCGACACTATGACTGTGACATGATGGGTGAATCAGGTGAGATGAGTATTTGGGGTCAGTCAGTCTGAGACTGGCAGCTGCCAAATAGTTTGCAAGAAATCCTGAGGAGAAATGTAAATCAATGTTTGGCGAGCCTCAGATTAATCGGGCATGGTGTTGGTTTATTAAGGGAAGGTCAAGCCTGATTAACTTCATTGAATCTTTTGAGAGGGTAACAGGTGTGTCAAAGATGTTGGAGCAGTAGTTTAGTTTAGTTTAGACATACAGAGTGGAAACAGGACCAATGGTCCATTGAGTCTGAGCCGAGCAATGATCACCCATACACAAGCTCTATCTTACACTCTAGGGACAATTTATCGAAGCCAATTAACCTACAAACCTTCACTTCTTCATTTCAAAATGGCCGGACAACAGATGACCTCAGGAAGGGTGGAGTCCATAATGGCCCATTGTTGGCTGGGGAAGATGTGATGATGACTGGGGTACAAAGATGCAAACTGTGGAACTAGCAGGATGACTAGGGTGGGGGAGGGAGAGGGGAGGGAACAATATGGAGGAGTTAAATGAAATGAATGAAACCAACATTTAAACCATTGGGTTCTCAGATGCCGATGCTTAGTTATTATTATTAAGCTTAATATTAGTTAAGCCACAGCTAGAGTACAGTAACATAACAGGACAAAGGTGATTGCTCCACTGATGCAGAGGATATTTATGGGAATGTTACAGGGGTTAGGGAATATATTGATAAGAAGACAATGATAAGTATCTAAACTCAGAGAGTATCCATTGGTAGCGAGGAGATGGAGGGAAAATTTAATTGAGTTGTATAAAAATATGAGGGGCTTGATCAAGGTGAACGTGAAGACCTATTTTCATTCCAGACAGCAGACCTAATGATCAGAGATTTAATTAATGGTAGGAGTGGTGGGTTGTTGAGAGAAAACAAATCATTGGACTCGGAGAGTGGTTGGGACTGGAACTACTAGCTGAACAGGTCATGGATGTTTGCAGAGCTGTGACCTTTTTTGATTTTTTTGTCTTAGAGATACAGCGTGGAAACAGGCCCTTTGGTCTATCGATTCCGCGCCGACCAGCGATCACCCCGTACACTAGTTCTATCCTACACACAATTTACAGAAGCCAATTAACCTACAAATCTGTGCTTTGAAAAGAATTCAAAATCTGGGGGGAAAGTGCTTGAAATTTCAATGAATTTTCTTTTTTCTGAATTATCACCTTTAACAGAAATATTAAAATACCACATCTGTTAGCTTATAGATACTTAAGATATACAGATGGATCTTGTAATTGGTGATAAGATGATTTCTGTCAAGACAGGAGTTGTGATTACTTGAGCTGGACTGATCTCTGTGTCTCAAAGCCTTCTCAATGTTTAGGTAGCATCTGCCATCTACTGACAGTAGGTTGTATTGAACTACAGTCTTCTCACCAATTTGCTTCTCAAACCTCACAGAGATTTTTAATAATTTTGGCGGCACTATGGCACAGCTGGTAGAGCTGCTGCATCACGGTGCCGGAGACCCGGGTTCGATCCTGACCTCGGATGCCGTCTATGTGTAGTTGAATCTCTTTCAAGAGACTCGTAGTTACTCCTACTGCATGGCTTTCCTCTGGGTGACAATAGACAATAGATAATAGATGCAGGAGTAGGCCATTCAGCCCTTCGAGCCAGCACCGCTCCAGTTTACTCCCACATCCCTAAGACGTGCAGGTTTGTAGATTAATCGTCCCTCTGTAAAATTGACCCTTGTGTGTAAGAAGTGGATGAGAAAGTGGGATCACACAGAACAAGTGTGAAAAGGTGATTAATGGTCAGCATGGACTTGATGGGCCGAAGGGCCTGTTTCCATGCTGCATCTTTCAATCAATCAATTATACTCTAATGAATGATGATTGGCATGGATTCAGTGAGCCAAAGGGCCTGTTTCCATGCTGTATCTCAAAACTAACCTGAACACAGGAACCCACAATGTCCATGCCGAATATAATTTGAAAGTGGGATAACATAGAACTAGTGTCAACAGGTGGTCAATGGTCACCATGTGGCCAAGGACCCTGCTCCCGTGCCTGTCTCTCTAAAATAAACTAAATAACATTGAGCAAAATTGTTTAAGCTATCCTTTTCTGCTTTATTATGTCATCAGGCAACTGAACCATCCCACAAACAAGTAGAGAGCAGTACTGAGCTAATCTCTACCACATTGAAAACCCTCGGAGTATTTTTGATCGGACTTTACTAGACTTTATCTTGCACTAAATGTTATTCCGTATTTTTCCTTTATCCTGCATCTACACACTGTGGATGACTCGATTGTAATAGTGTATTGTCTTTCCGCTGACTGGATAGCACGTAACAAAAGCTTTTAACTGTACCTCAGTACACGTGACAATAAACTAAACTCAACTCATTATGTTCAGAATCCGTGATTGTGATCGGCGTAATTTGTATTCACACCGTAGCAAATTAAAATACAACTCGCTCTTTAGTCATATTTAAATAAATGAAATCTCCCTTGGGTGAAGCCCTGAAGAATAATGGAGGAAATGAGTACTTGACGATTCACCTTGACCTATGTGATGCACTGGTGCAGTGGTTCCCAAAGTGGAGGCCTATGGGATTACCTGGGCGGCACTAAGAGCAAGGGGGTGGCAATACAGTGCAGGGCATTGGGCAAGACAGATGTCAGTGTGCACATTAGGTGCGCTCCACTGCCCTTCTTTCTAAAACTGGTAACCGTTTTGCTAGATAGTATTTCCTCTTTGAAGTTTTCAAAGTTATTACTTGCATATTAGACTTTACATGTAGAAACAGCCCCTTCTGCACACCGAGTCCGCACCGACCAGCCAGCACGATCCTACACTCTAGGGACAATTTACAGAGGCCAATTAACCTGCACATCTCTGGAGTGTAGGAGGAAATGAGAGCACAACAGGCGGTCACTGGGAGAACTTGCAAACTCCGTACAGACAGCACCGGAAGACAGGATCGAAGCCGGTTCTCTGGTGCTGGGAGGCAGCAGTTCTACCACTGGGACACTGTGTCGCCCTTAAATAATGATTTGTGCATGATTAGTGTGGCAGTAGTCTACGCGGTGGTGTTAGCGCACTGTGTACGAGTCATTTCCGCTGGCCTTAGTGGGTCGTGCAAACCGCTCCTCTGAATATTACTTTTGGTAGGGTAGGGTAGGGGGCAATGGGGATGGGTTTATGGAGCCAAGGGGGTGGAATTTGAAGCCACCTCTACTCCAGCGCCGTCAATATATACTGCGGTATTTTGCCGCTTCACTTCCTGAAGTCGATCACAACATCCTTTGTCTTGCTGACAGTGAGGGAGAGTTTGTGCCATTGTGCTGCTCGTTTTAATGTAGGGAATGTAAACCCATAATTGCCTGTACATGACTTCATAAAGCCTAGCGCGCACGAGGGCTGAAGAACAAGAACGGGCCAAGAACAAGTCCATGCCTTTGCCACCCTGGTTAATTCATGGCCCATGAATAATTCACTCATTCATTTTGAAGAACGGTCTCGACCCAAAATATCACCTATTCCGTTTCTGCTGTCTGACCCACTGAGTTACTCCAGCTTTTTGTGTCTATTTCCGGTTGATTGAGACTTCCACTGTGATACCCCGGTTGATCGATGCCCCAACTCCACAATCTGATTTGCTCCCTCCACTAATACCTTTGATGGATTTTTGCAAACTGTAATTCAGCTTTAAAATCAACAACCTATCTCACATCGATTGTTGCTGCAATTCGTAGAACTTAGCTTCAAACTTCTGCTGCTCTCTGCATATTTGTAAACTTAAATCATGAAGGGTCTGCCTCTAATCTCCATTCTTCATTCTGTTCCCACTTGTTCTCAACTCCTCAATCAATTAAAGTAGATACTACCTGTCCTATCAGTTCCCCTTTCTAGCTTGCAAACTTTGATTTACTCTTTAACCTAAATTCCAGTGAATAAAATATTAGTTTGTACAGGTATTTTTCTTGTTCACTTCATCCATTGTGTATCAGTACTGCTATTGCTTCCAAAGCCAATACATCACTGGCTCTTCTGTTTGCCCAGGTCTGTTTAAGGTGGCTGGTCTGTCTGAAGAAGGGTCTCAACCCAAAAAGTCAGCTGTCCATTCCCTCCACAGCTGCTGATTGACACAGATGCTGAGTTTAGTTTAGTTTTGAGAGACCATATGGAAACAGGCCCTTCGGCCCACTGAGTCCATGCTGACCATTGATCACCCGTTCACACTAGTTCTATGTTATCCCTCTTTCTCATCCACTCCCTGCAAACTAGTGGCAATTTACAGAGACCAATTAACCTACAAACCCGCACGTCTTTGGGATGAGGGTGGAAAACGTAGCACCCACAGTCGCAGGGAGAACGTGCAAACTCCACACAGACAGCACGCAAGGTCAGGATTGAACCAGAGTCTCCTGCGCTGTGAAGCAACATCTCTCCAAGCTGTAAATTGTGTTCAGTTTGGCCACCCTGCGACTGGAAAGATGCCATTAAGTTGAAATGAGTGCAGCGAAGATTTACAAGGATTTTGCCAGGAATCGAGGGAGAGGTTGAGCAGGTTGGGACTTTATTCCTCAGAGTGTAGGAAGCTGAGGGGTGATCACCTGAGAGGTGTATAATATCACGAGGGGAATTGAAAGGGTGAATGCACAGTCTTTTTTCCCAGGATAGGAACATGAAGAACCAGACAGCATAGGTTTAAAGTGAGAAGGAAAAGTTTAATAGGAATCTGAGGAGCAGCTTTTTCACACAGAGGGCGGTGGGTATATGGAACGAGCTGCCAGAGGAAGTTAATTCCAGTACTAACTGTGACAGCGCCCCCACCCTCAGATGCCACTCTGATCCCTGTCACAGGTTGACTGACCAGGAGAGGCCAAGACCCAACATCGTTGATAACAACTGGGTCTACCAGAACCTTGTCAGACCAGTCCATACAAAATCCAGGGATCCTAGCCAGAGGGGAGAAGGGAGAGGATGAGTGAGGAAGAGGAACTGAAGACATAATGGGGGCCCTCCCTCCCTCCTAGCTGAGTTCCCCTATCGCAGGTTCTGGGAACACTGAGCCACTGGGACTAACCCAAGGCCACCAGCGCCACCGTGTGGTGAAGACTGGACTGCCGGAATGAAGCCCAAGAGAGCCAATGTCTCTACTGAGGCCAAGACTGAGTGGCTGGAGCAAACCTGAGTGTGATGAATCTGTGGAATTCATTGCCACCGACAGCATTTGAGACCAAGTACTTGGGTGTTTTTAACATCGATATTTACAGATTTGTGTTTAGTAAGGGTGTCAAAGGTTATGGGGAGAAGGCAGGAGAATGGGGTTGAGAGGGAAAGATGGATAAGTTATGATTGAACGACAGAGTAGACTCGATGGGCTGAATGGCCAAATTCTGTTCCTATAACTTATGAACTCCGCTGTTTGCAACACAACACAAGTAAATCTCTACAACTTGATTGTCAGTCCATTATCCCTGACCTCTGCTCCTTCCAGCTCAGCTAATTTACTAAACGGGTCAATAATTTGCTTTCAATTCGATGAGATTTGATTTATTTAATCAAAAGCCCTCTAGAAGTCCACATAAATGTAACTATGTGTTCCTCATGCACTATTTTAATCAACACTTCAAAAAACGTCAATGAGTTCCATTGGGGATGACCATCAGTGTGCAGCTGACTTCCCAGTGTGCAGTGTTTAATTATGGACTTGAGATGAGTAATTTTGTGGTACCATCTGTTAAACAAGTATCTTTGAAATTCCCAGTTTACCTCCTTTCAACATAAATTGTAGGCAGTTTAAAATTAGGAGAATAATCTGCAAATCATTAAGGTTGACATTCAAACAAGTTCAGTGCTCCAATCTACTTTATTTAATTCATCCATGAATGTTAAGTGGCTTTGCATGCAGGTGGAGCAGGCTAGTGTGACTTGGCCCAGTGTTCAGTACAGACACCGTGGGCTGAAGGGCCTGTTCCTGTGCTGTACAGTTCCATGTTCTGTTACTTGTATGACATTGAAAAATTTGCAGTATGTCAATACTGGAAGATTTGATTGAAACTCCAAGTAATGGCTTCTCAGTTTAAAACAAAATTATTTAACAAAAAACCCAATTTAATACTGACAATTTGTCCATTGAGATCCCTATTCTATTTTCTACTATTTCCACCTTTGGCTAACCAATCCTGAAAAGGCAGTGTTTCCCCCTGAAAATGTGGCGCCTAGGCCGGGTGATGGGGCCGATCATGACCTCATCGGGACTTCCGCGCCAATTGGCGGGTTGAATTTGCCCCTTGCCGCCGGGGCTCTGTAACTCCGATACAGTTGGATCCGGCAGATCCGTTCCCATAGCCGACATCCCAGTCTGACCATCCAGGCCGGTATCTCGGCCTCTGGGCGGCCTCGGCAGACTGTTCAGGTACCGTTGGACTCCTCTCGGAGGCCGTGACCTCTGTTGGTCCGGCAATACGGATAATCCTGAAAGGCTGAAGAGTATATGAAGAGTTCAATAAAGCATTAGGCCAAGAAGAACCAAGATTCCTGATTAGGCACAACTAGCTGGGGTAAGTCAACGAGTCAGACAGCATCTCTGGAGATCAGCATCATTCCAGAGATGCTGTCTGACCTGAGTTATCCCAGCTTTTTGTGTCGATCTTTGGTTTAAACCAGCACTTGCAGTTCCTTCCTACACAAGATTCCCGACATCCCTTTTTGATTGAAAGATACAGCATGGAAACAGGCCCTTCGGCCCACTGAGTCCACACCCATCATTGACCACCTGTTCACGCTAGTTCTATGTTAACCCACTTTCACATCCTGCACAATAGGGACAATTTACAGAAGCAATTATCCTACAGACCCGCACGTCTTTAGAGTGTGGGAGGAAACCGGAGGAAAGCCATGTGGTTACCGGGAGAAGGTACAGACTCCACACACACAGACAGCACCCAGGGTCAGGGTCAAACTCCAAGTCTCTGGCGTGTTGTGTGAAGCAGCAGTACTACCAACTGCACCACTGTGCTGCCCTTAAAATGCATTCCTCAAAATATTCTAAAGTACAGTTTTTTTTCCTGATCAATATTTCAGAAGACAACTTCATGTGTTGGAACCGTTCTGTTTAAAGTTAACATTGAGCTGCAGAAATGTTTGTTTAAGATGTATGTAAAACGCATTCTCTACGTTATGGCTTTCCCTCCAGGCCAAACGTACAATTTCTGGAAGCAATCTGCTGGTTTCCAATGGTATACTACATGGTTGGCTGTATTGACAAGTATGTAAGACCAAGAGGCATGGATATGTGGCAAAAATAAAAGCTTGTGTGTCCTGTGAACAGCAGTAGTTTTTATTTTGGCATGAGTATTGTTCTTTGTATTTTTACTAGCAGTTTTGTTTGGTTAAAAAGAATTGATTGGATTGCTGCATGAATTGCATGAAGACCTGTTGTGTTTTTGTCCTGTGTTTTTGTGGATTGTCACTCGTATATATTATTCACGTCCATTCCACTAAAAAACAGATTGATCCAAAGTAGCGCCGGCAGGAGATACTGAGGCAAACGTTAATGCCCCGTCCCACTTAGGAAACCTGAACGGAAACCTCTTGAGACTTTGCGCCCCACCCAAGGTTTCCATGCGGTTCCCGGAGGTTGCAGGTGGTTGCCGGGGGTTGCAGGTAGTGGAAGCAGGTAGGGAGACTGACAAAAACCTCCGGTCACTGCACGGAAACCTTGGGTGGGGCACAAAGTCTCCAGAGGTTTCCGTTCAGGTTTCCTAAGTGGGACAGGGGCATTACTCACTGCCTCTCGTCTTTGGCAAGAGTTGAGCATTAGAGACTTCTGAGAGGAAATCCAAACTAAATACATGATTTCAGGATTTGGTGAACATCTTGTTCATCCCATCTACTGCATCCGGTGTTCCCGATGTGGCCTCCTGTACATCAGCAAGACCAAGCATCAATTCATCAAATGCTCACCCGCCACGCTGATCACTTGCGCTCAGCCCACCAAGGCCTGTTGGATCTCCCGGTTGCCAACTATTTTAACTACTCACCCCTCTCTTCACCCTCCATTCATATCTTTCTCTCTCAATCCTATTCTCGTGCCTTCTCCCTATAACCCCTGATACCCTTACAAATCAAGAATCTGTCAATCTCCGTCTTAAAAATATCCATTGACTTCGCCTTCACAGCCATCTGTGGCAATGAATTCAAGAGTCAAGTTAAGGGTGTTTTATTGTCATATGCTCCGGATGGGACAATGAAATTCTTACTTGCTGCAGCACAACAGAATATGCGAATATGTAAACATTATATATAATGGGGGGGGAAAAGAAAAAGTTCAATAAATAACAAATATAGTGCAAATAACAAATAATAATATAGTCTTTTGCAGTTCAGAGCTCAGAACTTATTTGTTGTGTTTAATAGCCTGATGGCTGTGGGGAAGTAGCTGTTCCTGAACCTGGACATTATTCCACATATTCACCACCCTTTGACTAAAGAAATTCCACCCCATCTTGTTTCCATTCGGTCCATCGAGTCTGCTCTTTGATTCAATCATGGCTGATCTATTTTTCCCTCCCAACCCGATTTAGTTTAGTTCAGAGATATTTTCTTGCCTTTGATATCCTTACTAATCAATAACCTATCAGTCTCCACTTTAAAAATACCCAATGACTTGACCTCCACCACCGTCTGTGACAATGAATTCCACAGATGTACCACCCTGATGGGACAAGTGTTCCTAGCATCCCCACCATGAAAAACGTTAACAAAATCACCAAAACTGAGAAATGTTAAGGTGCTCTTTGTCCTCAGAAATTTAGCTGGGCCACAGACGTAAATGGATTTCAATCTAGGTAGCAAGTTTCCTTGAACCAGTTGCAATCTCCATTCCTGGAGTCCAAGGGAGAACAAGAATCCAGAATGGTTTCCCCCTTCAATGGCCGTTAATTTATATTAAGACATAACTGCGAGTTGTACTCTTGCTTTGACTGACAAGTTTGCAGTATCGAGTGCCATTGGAAAGGATATTAATTACCTTTCTCAACACAAGTCATGAGCGAGGGCGGAAAGAGTTACTGGGAAATAAAACTTGCAGCAATTGTTCAGGTCCTTTCAAGATTTATCAAAGTAACACATGTGATTATTCTACTAATTGTGAATTGCAGTTCACGATTTTGGAAAGGACTTTTATTTCCACTCAACCCCCTTTTCAAACTTAGATGTGGAAACTGGCCACACTTAGCATTTTCTGTGAGATTATAAAGTGTCCACAAGGTGTAAACGTGACTTTCCCAATTGCTGAAATCAGTCCAGAAAACTACCTGCTTTGTTATTCAGTTTGGTAGATGTTGATTTTTATGTCGACACAGTGCAGTGCATTTCAACCCATAAACCTTTCTTCAGTAAATACAAAATTGATTTATTTCCATTATAAACTTTTTTTTCTCCAACTTTTGGTATCCAACAACTACAATATTTAATTTCTAATTATTTAGTTAGTGATCACTATAGTCTATGGTTCTATTTCTGCACACCACTCTTTCTCAGGTTATTTAGTTTCTGAATTGGGGATACATCATGAAAATAACCCTTTTGGCCTCCGAGTCTGTGCTCAATCACACTAGAGTCACACAGCAGGGAAACAGGCTCTATGGCACAACTTGTCCACGCCGACCAAGGTGCCCCACTGGTTAACATAGAACATAAGGAACGTGGAACAGGTCCTTGGGCCCACAATGTCCGTGGTGAACACAATGCCACATCTCCTCTGCCTGCATGCGATCCATATCCTCCCTCCATTCACCAGTCTGAAGAAGGGTCCTGACACAAAACCTACAGAACAGTGGAAGGCCAGGTGGAGAGGATGTTGCCACTGGTGGGAGAGTCTAGAACCAGAGGGCACAGTCTCAGAATAAAAGGACGTACCTCTGGTGTGCAGTTGAAGAGGAATTTCTTTAGGCAGAGGATGGTGAATCTGTGGGATTCATTGCTACATTCGCTAAGAGGCCAAGTCATTGGGCATTTTAAAGTGCAGATTCTTGATTAGTAAGGGTGTCGGGGTTATGGGGAGAAGGCAGGTGAATGGGGATGAGAGGGAAAGATGGTTCAGCCGTGATTGAATGGCAGTGTAGACTTTATGGACCAAATGGCCATCTACTCCTATAGTAGGATTGATGGGCCAAATGGCCTAATTCTGCTCCACTGACTTATGAACCTATGAGCTTATAAAACATCACCTACCCATGTCCTCCAGAGATGCTGCCTGACCCGCTGAGGTACTCCATCACTTTGTGTCTTTTTTTTGTAAACCGACACGTGCAGTTCCTTGTGATGTGAATGTTAACTCTCACTTTTTACTGCCCTAAAGCCTGGACGATCTACTGCGGTGTGGAGTGACCTTTGCTGCTAACATGGTGGTGGTGGACAAGGAGAGCACAATGAGTGCTGAGGAGGATTATATGGCGGATGCCAAAACCATCGTCAATGTGCAAACACTATTTAGGTAAGTGATCCAATATGATTTAATTAATCTTCAGTCTGACTTGATCAAGTAGATACAGCGTGGAAACAGGCCCTTCAGCCCACCGAGTACGCGCTGACCGGTGATCACCCCGTACACTAATACTAACCTGCACACTAGGGAGAATTTACTATTTTTTACCAAAGCCAATTAAAAAGATAGGCACAAAATGCTGGAGTAACTCAGGCAGTGTCTCTGGAGAAAAGGAATGGGTGACGTTTCGGGTCGAGAATCTTCTTCAGACTGAGAGTAGTGGAGATGGAAATTGAACTCCAGGCTCAGTTCCAGCCTACAAACTACTATTACTAATTAAAAAACATTAATTTAAAAAATAGCCTACAAACCCGCACGTCTTTGCAGTATGGGAGGAAACCAGAGCTCCCAGGAAAAAAACCCTTGCCGTCACAAAGGGAACATACAAACTCTGCACAGACAGCACCCAAGGTCAGAATCGAACCCGGGTCTCTGGCACTGTAAGGCAGCAACTCAACCGCTGCGCTACTGTGCAGCCCTTCCTGTACTTCCGGTTATTACAAACAGAGCCAGACGTTTGGTCAGGCAATCAAAGTTGTTGTCTTCAAAAGGGCAGTAACACATTTCTTACCCTGCCCCTGCTTACAAAGTTTTCTTGTAATAAAAATGAACTGCAAATGCTGGTTCATACCAAAGATAGACAAAAAATTCTGGTGTAACAGTCTGAAGAAGGGTCCCGACCCACTGAGTTACTCATCATCATCTATCCATGTTCTACAGCAATGCTGCCTGACCCACTGAGTTACTCCATCACTTTCTGTCTACCAAAATTTCTTTCTATTTTCCAAAGAAGGGTCCCAACCCAAAACATCATCGTTTATCAGCCTGCTGCTAACAATGATATTATTCTTGTTGGTTACAATGGGAGAGAATTATTATATAGCTTAATAACTGACAAGTGAGATAATAGAGAAACTAAGAACTGCAAATACTGGTTTACAATGCTTTTTTTGTAGACAAAAAGGTGCAGATATGCACATCATAGAACACAGAACCATACAGCATAGGACCTCGGCCCACCTTGCCTGTACTGAACGTGATGCCAAGTTAAAATAATTTTGTCTGCCTGTACATGACTCGTATCCCTCTAAACCCTGCACTTCCATGTGCCCATCTAAAAACATCTTAAATGCCACTATCATACCACCAGCACCAACCCTGGCAATACGTTCCATGCACCCACCACTTCTCTGTGTCAAAAATAAACTGTATACACTGAACAAAGATTTGTGGCAAATGGAGGTAGAACTGGAGATTATTTATCCATTAATTCAGTGAATATATGGAAGATGGCTGTGCAGTTCACTGGCTTTTCATCCCTGGGACACTTTTCATATCCAGCTCAGAGTAATAGATTTGGAAGTCACTGATGGTTAAAAGAGTTGTTTGTGACCTGATTTGCACAATTCCAATCCAGTTCCTTGTGAAGGAAGGAACTGCAGGTGCTGGTTTGAACCGAAGATAAGACACAAGATGCTGGAGTAACTCAGCGGGACCAACTCATTGAGAGAAGGTGATGATTTGGGCCGAGATCTACAGGCCTGAAAAGTCGCCCATTCCTTCTCTCCAAAGATGCTGCCAGTCCCACGGAGTTACTCCAGCATTTTGTGTCTATCTTCAGTGCCTTGGGAACCCTGGTTGATACATAAAACTTTCCTGAAGATGATGCTGTACTTTTGAGTTGCCTCAATGTGAGGGAAAATAATGCATTGTCTTTCTGCTGACTGGTTAGCACACAACAATAGCTTTTCACTGTACCTCGGTACACGTGACAATAAACTACTCAAAACTCAAGCTAAAAATAAAATCACATTCCATATTCATGGTTGTCCTGAAAAAACTTCTTGGTCAGCCAGCAATGAAGCTTTATACTGCATATTTGTAGTCTTAAGGGCCTGTCCCACTGCACAAGGTATTTCAAGAGTTCTCCCGAGTTTTCCCTTGATTCGAACTCAGAGAATGTCCGTAGCGGGTCCGTAGGAGTTCGTGGATGTAACAATTTTTTTGATCGCTAGTATATTTTACTCGTGGACATTTTTCACAGCGTTGTAACAACGTCACAAGTTTACCGGATTTCCCGAGTACCTACCGTTATTCGTACGAGCCGCGGCGAAACATCCACGAACTCCTACGGACCCGCTACGGACATTCTCCGAGTTCGAATCGGGGGAAAACTCTGGAGAACTCTTGAATTACCTCGTACAGTGGGACAGGCCCTTTACCCAGTCCTTGCCAAGTTCGGGTCTCTGTGGCTGCAAGGTTTATGTTTATTGTTGTCACGTACTGGGGTACAGTGAAAAGCTTTGTTTTGTATGCTATCCAAACAGATCAGAATTAACATACATAGATACGAGCAAGTTAAACTCAAGTACTATCGGTAGAGGAATGGGGAAGGTACAGAGTGCAGAATATAGTTCTCAGCATTGTAGCGCATTAAAGATAGTTTAGTTTAGAGATACAGCGCGGAAATAGGCCGCCTGCACATTAACACTATCCTACACCCACTAGAGACAATTTTTACATTTACCAATCCAATTAAACTACAAACCTGTACGTCTTTGGAGTGTGGGATGAACCTGAAGATCACAGAGAAAACCCACCTAGATCACAGGGAGAACGTAGAAACTCCATACAGACAGCATCCAGAGTCAGGATCGAACCCGGGTCTCCGACGCTGCATTCGCTGTAAGGCAGCAACCCGACCGCTGCTCCACCGTGACCGCCCGATAGACACAAAGTGCTGGAGTAACTCAGCGGGTCAGGCAACATCTCTGGAGAAAATAGATGGGCGACGTTTCAGATCAAGACCCTCCTTCAGACTGAAAGTTGGGCTGAGCTGGAGGAGTGAAAAAACGAGGACAAATCAGCGCTGGCAAGAAATGACCTGGCAGTGCATTCCATGGCATTGCCTGGTAGACCAATCGTTGGCCAGGGAACGTGTGAGTCAAGAGGTAAACAATGTGGGGAACAGTGGAACAGGTTAAACGACCAGGGTGGAGGAAAGGGACAAGGGGGGAGGAGAATGTTATTGGAAGTTAGTGAAAATTAGAAAATTCAACATTGAGTTGCTCCAGCACTTTGTGTCTATCTTTGGTATAAACCAGCACCTGCAGATCTTTGGTTCTACATTGTACCGCATCAGTCCCACAGACAGCAGTGTCTCTACCTCCTGCACCACCGTGCCACTATTTTGCAGACTTCTCTCAGATTTCCCTCGTCTGCTTTCAGGAAAATGCTGCCGGTTTTCACTCCACGGAACTAAATAAACCGGGTTAGTCACTGCTTGCCCCCTCTTTAAGTACCCACGGGTAATCATAATACTCCAGATTCATGTTCATAAGTTTATAGGAGTAGATGGCCATTTGGTCCATAAAGTCTACACTGCCATTCAATCATGGCTGATCTATCTTTCCCTTTCAACTCCATTCTCCTGCCTACTCCCCATAACCATTGACACCCTTACCAATCAAGTATCTGTATAAATTCATGTCATAGGAGCAGAAGAAGGCCATTCAAGCAATATTTTGTGAACTCTTACCATAATCCCTTAACTCTCTTAATCTGATTTTATATTTGTATAGACACGGATATGGAGTGCCTTTTTAAAAAGGCTTCTCGATGGTCCTGCTATCTCCAAAGAGACCCACAGGTGTCTCTGTTGCTGCAGCTAACATTGTATGATTTACTTTACATTGTCTCTTCTCATTCTTTCTGCCACTGTGAAGCACTCCACATCATCCCACCTGTTCTTCACCACATGACAAAAAAACATTCAAAATTAAAATTATTCTATCATGAATTTTTGACTGTGTTAAATATATCCAGTCCTGGAAAGTGCTGCCAGGAGTGGTGGTGGAGGCAGATATGATGGTTGTATTTAGCAGGCCTTTATCATTTATGCATGGATTATGCATGGATATGCAGGGAATGGAGGGATATGGATCCCGTGCAGACAGAGGAGATTAGTTTAACTTGGCGTCATGTTCGGTACTGACATTGACGGTCATAAGGCCAGTGCTGAATTTTTCTATGTTATAATTACAAATAATTACTGATTCCAATCTGTTTGTTCTTTTCTAAATAAATCAGCCAGACTTTGTAATTAGTATATTAAACTGAAATACATCCCATAGCTGTTTTAACCCACTCCCAATTGGTGGGCAAGACTCCCTCGTTAATATGTTATAAATCTCTCCCGATAAAACTCCACTTACCTTACATTGGCTTCTCATCCACTTTTTCACATTCAAACGGTGAGGGAGCAGAATTAGGACATTTGGCCCATCAGGTCTACTACACCATTCAATCATGGCAAGACAAAAATGCTGGAGAAACTCAGCAGGTGAGGCAGCATCTATGGAGCGAAGGAATAGGTGATGTTTCGGGTCGAGACCCTTCTTCAGACTCATTTTCGATTTCTCCAGCATCTGCAGTTCTTTCTCAAACATTCAATCATGGCTGATCTATCTTTCTTTCTCAACCACATTCTCCTGTCTTCTCCCCATAACCCCTGACACCCGTACTAATTAATAATCTGTCAATCTCTGCATTATAAATATCCAATGACTTGGCCTTTACAGCCTTCTGGCAATGAATTCCAAAGACTCGCCATCCTCCGGCTAAAGAACTTCCTCCCCATCTCCATTCTAAAGGCACATCCTTATATTCTGAGGCTGTGCCCTCTGGTCCTAGACTCTCCCACCAGTGGAAACATCCTCTCCACATCCATTCTATCCAGGCCTTTCACAATTTGGTAAGTTTCAGTGAGGTCCCCCCATTTCCATGTTTTCTTTTCCTCATGAGTTCTCCATGAGTTTTCATCTATTCCCTCCTTGTAATTAGAGTCATCGAAACATAGTGCACGGAAACAGACACTTCAGCCCAACTTGTCCATGCTGTCCAAAATGCTCCATCTAAGCTAGTTCCCTTTGCTCACAGTTGGCCCATACCCCTCTAAACTTTTCCTATCCATGTACCTGTCCAAATGTCTGTTTAAATGCCGTTATGTTACCTGCTTCAACCACCTCCTCTGGCAGCTTGTTCCCACTATCTGGCAGCTTTTTGCCACTAGCCTCAGAGTAAAAACATTGCTCCTCAGGCTCCTATTCAATCTTGCCCCTCTTACCTTAAAACTATGTCCTCTGCTTATTGATTCCCCATACTCTGGGTGATAGGCACAGTACATTCACCCAATTTATTCTTCTCATGATTTTGTACACCTCATGAAGATCACCCCAGATGCTCCTGTGCTCCAAGGAATAAAGTCTAAGCTTGCCCAACCTCTCCGTAGAGTTCAGTCCCTCAAGTCCTGGAAACATCCTTGTAAATTCAATATGATTTGTGCTTGAACGTTTTATAATGGGGAAACTTTTGCACAATTACATTAATAGTTCTTTTTCATGAACAATGCAACTAAATTTTGTTTTTCACCTTTTGGATTGAGTGGGATAAGATAGAACTAGTGAGCAGGAAATAACTGCAGATGCTGGTTTGTGAAAATGTGAATGCATTTAAGCTTCATTTGGCTTTGCATAAGACCATATAAAAATAGGGAAATGTAGAGACAAAGAACTGCAGATGCTGGTTTATACCAAAGATAGACACAAAGTGCTGGAGTAACTCAACGGGTCAGGCAGCATCTCTGGAGAAAAGTGATGGGTGACGTTTCGGGTCGGGACCCTTCTTCAGACTGAAAGTAGAAAATAGGGCTAGTGAACCGGTGGACTGAGGGGCCGGTTTCCATGCTGTATCTCTAAACTAAACTGAACACAGATTGACCAGAGACAGAGAGAGAAGCACTCGCATTGCACTAAATGCCGATTTTATGTTTCCCAAAAGCTTATTTTTTTACGATGTGCAAGAAGCTACTGTTAATTTGTTGTGGGCCTGGCCAAATTTTAGAAGTGTTTTAAGGTGAATTATTGCTTTATATCTGATCAAACTTGTTTTGCTTGTGGACCTTAAGAGACGGTACACTCTCAGGCCATCTGTCTGGGCTGTGTGAAAATTGATCATTAGGATTCTGTTTGGTTAAAAGCAGAAATTAAAAGAGTAAATCCTTAAGCCCAGGTGCCCGTGAACTACTTCATCAATTTAAATAAAAATCCAAAACCTACATTCACCATTTGCCTTTCTCTCAAACACTATCTACTATCATGCAGTGCTGTGCATAATATCTAACAAAGCAATCAGCAATGTAAATATAAATTAATGGTATGCACCTTGCTGAAGCTTATGAGGGAGGTGTCACTGAAATCCAATTAACATGTCATGATAACATGTCCCTCTGGTCAGACTTGTCCCACTCCGGTCATTCCTCCTTTTCCCTGCTCCCATCCTAAAGAAGGTACAGAGGCTTGATATCGTGCATCAACAGACTCAGCAGCTTCTTGCCCTCTGTTATCATCGGGCTTCTGAACGTTCCTTCCATAATACTGGCCGATTCACCTCTACAACATTGTGGATATTGGACATTTGTCTTTGGAACTAATGTGCTACCATGATGAAAAGTACAGTGTATTCTGCACTGTATTTTATTTTTTGCTCAGAGTTCTGAACATAAGCTAGTGTACTGTCCGATTCGCTTCTACCCCATTGTGCACATTGCCATTTCTGTCTGGAACTGATGCACAATAATGCATCACCATTTGCTCAATGCTGTTTTTTTTTTTCAAAGAGACCAGGTAGAATAACATAGAACTGATGTGTACAGTTGATCAATGGTCAGCAAGGATCCGGTGGGCCAAAGACCATGTTTCCATGCTGTATCCACAAACTGAAAGATATGAAAGCGCTATATTGCAGAGAACAACTGTATTCTGTGCTCGGTATTTTCTCTACCATTGCTCTACCTGTTGTACTTGACTGTATTGATGTTTAGAATTATTTGATCTGATTGGGTAGCATGTAAAACAAAGCATTTCACTGTCACTTGGTAAACGTAACAATAATAAACCTAAACCTAAAACAACTTGTTTTGGTCAAACATCCACTTACAGAGTCCACAATTTCATTTATCTTTGCACTAACAAGAGATTATTCATGGAAGTCCAGTATCATCCAGAGAGCAAATTGTTTCCCTTTTCATAATTAATGGTATTAGACCTCCCCTCTTCCAATTTCCCCTCGGTCAGTAAGTAAAAGTGTACTTTCTAGTCCCTGTGAATTTAAAATATCTATAGGACTTAGGTCAGGCTGCATTTGGAATATTGCGTGCAATTCTGGTCGCCCCCATTACAGGAAGGATGTGGAAGTTTTGAAGAGGGTGCAGGAGAGGTTTATCAGAATGCTCTCTGGGTTAGGGTGTATTAGCTACATGGAGAGGTTGGACAAACTTGGATTGTTTTATCTGGAATGTAGAAGACCTGATAGAAGTATATGGAATGATGAGAGGCATAGATAGTGTAGACAGTCAGAACCTTTAACCCAGGGTGGAAATGTCAAAGACATTGGGGAAATCAGGAACCGGATAGCTTTGAGGTGAGAGGGGCAGAGTTTAAAAGAGATGTGCTGGGCAAGTTTTCTTCATGGAGGCTGGTGAGTATCTGGAACACGCTGCCTGGGGTAGTGGTGGAAGCTAATACGATAATAGCTGCATTTAAGAGACTTTTGAATGGGCACATAGATTTGGTGGGAATTGAGAGATATAGATTATATTTGAGCAAATAACATTAGATTCCGGCTGTCTACCCTATTTATGCCTCTCATAATTTTATATACCTCCACCAGGTCTCCTCCCCCCCCCACCAACCACTGGCATTCCAGAGAAAACAATCCAAGTCTGCCCAATCTCTCCTTATAGCAAATACCCTCTAATCCAGACAGCATACTGGAAAAGAAGGGTTTCGGCCCGAAACGTTGCCTATTTCCTTCGCTCCATAGATGCTGCTGCACCCGCTGAGTTTCTCCAGCTTTTCTGTGTACCAGCATACTGGTAAAGCTCTTCTGCATCCTTTCCAAAGCCTCAACATCCTTCCTGTAATAGAATCACCATCCTCCAAATGTGGCCGAACTAAAGTCCTGTAAAGCTGCATCATGACTTCCTGACTCTTGCACCCTGCACCCCGACCGATGAAGGCAAGCATTCCATACGCCTTCTGTACCACTCTCTTAAAAACAACTAACTTATCTGCCTCCACCACCACCCCTGGCAGTGCATTCCAGGCACACACCACACTCTGTGTAAAAATACCCACTCTGCCACACTCTCTACTTGTCTTGCCATGCAAATTGTTGCATTCTCCCACTTGCCCAGAGGAGGGGAACCAAGAACCAGATGACATAGGTTTAAGGTGAGGGGGGAAAGATTTCATAGCAACCTGAGCGGTAACTTTTCTACATGGAGGGTGGTGGGTGTTCGAGCTACAGGAGGAGGTAGTTGAGCCAATTACTATCACAATATTTAAGCAACAAGTACATGGATAGGATAGCTTTAGGGGGATATGGGCCAAACACAGGCAGGTGGGATGAGTGTAGATGGGGCATGTTGGTCGGAGTGGGCAAGTTGGGCTGAAGGACTTGTTTCCATGCTCTATGATTCAATGTCACTGTTGCCTTGTTAGAATACAATGGTGGAAGTTTCCTCAAGAGCAAATGTTGGCTTACTTTGAATCCTTTCACCCATGGGGACCTGTCATGTTGGCTTTCTGTCCAGACAGGCAGAAAAGGATTCATTCCCCGTGGTGAAATAGATAAGAATTCTGACTCTGTGAAGATCTGCACTGCTGCTCTCCGTATGGGAGAGGAATGATTCACTGTGGAGAAAATCCTTTTTATGTCAACTACAATTTTGCTCATTTATTTTATAAAGATAGCAAAGCACTTAGAAAGTTATGTTCTCTGAAAGTATTGGCTAAGCCCTTCATCCTTTTAATTTTAATTGCAAAAGTTTACAATGGAAGTATGAAAGACACTAAAGTGCTGCGGGCTGGTGGACAGATTAGTTTTCTTTGAAAGTTCACCACAACACCCTCAGTCAAGGGTGTAAAGAAATTTGAGATATGTACAAGAAATGAGTGCAAATCGGCCAAGTGCATGAAGCGTTTTATTGAACTTGAAATCGTTATATCTTTCAACACCTGCCAGGTCAAACAACCTTGATAAATGTTTTTGCTAAATTAATTAGAGAAGATTTCATGGCAGCCTGTTCAGCATGCAAAGCGGGATAATGTAATCAAGTTGCACAATAATCTTGAAGAGAGTCATTTGCAAAATGTGATTTAATAATATGTGAAGTGTTTATCTTAAGGCTCAAAGGTGTTATAGAATCATCGAGCATGGAAACAGGTCCTTTGGCCCACCCTGTCCATTCTGACTACGTTGATGTACTAAGCAAGTCCCTTTTGCCAGCATTTGGCCACAAGCCCTCTGTACATTTCCTATCCATATATCTGTTCAAATGATATAATTATACCTGCTTCTGTAGCTTCCTCTGGCAGTTCATCGCCTCAGTGAAAATGTGAAGTCCCTCTTTGATCTATCTCGTCTCACCTTAAGCCAGTGTCCACTAGTTGTAAAATATTGGGAATAAGACTGTAAGCCTTCACTTATCCGTGCCCCTCATGAACTTGTACATCTCAATTAGGTGCAAAAATGGGAAGGCAATTGTACATTGTTTCATTTTGCTGCCCAGTTGTCCAGCTAAGTTGGGATGGAGCAACAAGTAACAATGATGTAAAATCCTGAATATAGAAATTATACTCTTAAGGGCCTGTCCCACTTGCATGCGATTGCATGCGTCTGGCGCGACCAAACGTGGTTGCTTGAGGCGTATGGGTCGAGCGGGGCCGGTCCCACTTCCAAGCGCGGAGGCGTATGGAGTTGTGCGGGGCTGGTCCCGACATCGCGCGGGACTCCGAAAATCCCGCACTGTCCGAAAATTCTGCAGGCACATTGAGGGCGTACGGAGTGTCTTGACGAAGTCTTAATGGCGTACGCCCAGCGCGTGGCGTTGCGTGATGACGTCACCGCCCGACGCTGTGCGACGTTCAAATTCAGTCGGCCCGCCTCCTGCCCAACTGATTGCTAAGTATGACGCAAATTACGTCACGCACGAACATTGAGCGTACTTACCACGTACTTTGCGCGTACTTACTGCGATCTTAGCGCGAACTCGGCTTCCGTTTTGGTCGCGCCAAACGCATGCAGTCGCATGCAAGTGGGACAGGCCCTTTACTTTCACATTTTTCAACCAATCATTTAAACCAAATATTATTAAATATATAGATTAAATATTAATCTTATCTGCAGTGCCTTGTTTCTTTGGTGATGATGAGTGACGATGGAAATGAAACACAGAAATTGACAATGTTGCTCTTCCCTTTCTTTGACTGAAGGTTGTTCTCCAGTCTCAGTATTATCACAGAGCTGACACACCCGGCCAACATGAGGTTCATGCAGTTCAGGGCCAAAGACTGCTACTCACTGGCATTGTCCAAACTCGAAAAGGTGAGCATTTCGTCAGTTGCGGTCTACCACCCATTTTCCGGCAACTGGTTTAATCTGTCCTTTAATCTGGACAAAATTACGAGAGCGCAATTGAAATCCCCCCAGGAAGTCCTGCTGAAAATGTGGCGTCCAGGCCAGGTGAGGTGGCTGATCTTGACCGCATCGGGATTTCCACGGCCGATCGGTGGGTCAAATTTGCCCCCTGTGGCCAGGGCTTTGGAACTCCAGCCCAGCCAGAGCCGGCAGATCCGTTACCATTGCTGACTTCTGAGGCTGACCTTGCGGGCCGGGATCTCGGCCCCTTGGCGGCCTAGGCAGACCATTCCGATAGCGTTGGACTCCTTTGGTCCGGAAAAATGGGTAATCCAGTCTGGAACCAAGTGTGCCGGAAAATCAGTAGTGGACCTGTATGTTTTTCATTTTGCAAAATAAATGATTAATATGAATGTAATTTGAAATGCAGATAGGTTGCCAAGTAATAGTGATTCTTAATATTTGTTTTTCTTTACTGTACCATTATAGCTTTTCATTCCCAAACAACAATGCCCATACATACATAGGCACTGTGGGAATATAATGCTTGCAGCACATTCTGGGAGTCAATCAGAAAACTGCAAGGTTTTGTGTGTATGTCTGTATTCATGCTTAAAGGAAACAAACGCATGGTGTTGCAGTCACCTTGAAAACTCTGGCAATGTAGTCCTTGCTCAGTTCTGAAGTTGCACTTGTCTGTAGTAGGCAGCATATATGTCGTGCAAGCGCTACACACAGCTCCTCACTGGAGTTTGTACGTTACCCCTGTGATCGTGTGGGGGTTTATCTGGGTGCTCTGGTTTCCTCCCACATCCCGACAACGGGCAGGTTTGTAGGTTAATTGGCTTCGGTAAAATTGTAAATTGTCCCTAGTGTGTAGGATGGTGTTAGTCTGTGGGGTGATCGCTGATTGCCACGGACTAGGTGGGCCTATTTCTACGCCGTATCTCAAAAGTCTAAAAGTTAAGAATCTCTCTTGAACAAACATAATCTTTACCTGTGCTCCATCTATCCCCCCCGCTCCCCTTCCAAGATACATTTATGACTTTAAAAAGACATTTGAATGGCTATATGGATAGGAAGGGTTTAGAGGGCTATGGGCCATATGCAGGTAAATAGGACTAGTCCAAGAAAAGGGAAAATGGTCCCAATGTTGGGCGAGTCCAGAACCAGGGGCCACATTCTTAGAATAAAGGGGAGGTCATTTAAGACTGAGGTGAGAAATTTTTTTTCACCCAGATAGTTGTGAATTTATGGAATTCCCTGCCACAAAGGGCAGTGGAGGCCAAGTCACTGGATGGATTTACGAGAGTTAGATAGAGCTCTAGGGGCTAGTGGTATCAAGGGATATGGGGAGAAGGCAGGCACGGGTTATTGATTGGGGACGATCAGCCATGATCACAATGAATGGCGGTGCTGGTTCGAAGGGCCGAATGGCCTCCCGTGCACCTATTTTCTATGTTTCTATGTTTCTAAGAAGCCAACTTGTTTAGCATTGACAAAGAAGGCCGAAGAGCCTGCTGCCGTGCAGTACAGCCCTATAACCCTCTCCCCGATCAACCCCCAATGTTGAACCTGTACCTCTCCCAGCAGCTTACCCTGCTGTATGTGCCCTCTGTTGCTTTACCCACCTGGAACAAGTGCTTTTGAGCTTCTGTACCTTCTGCCAGATGGGAGCAAGGAAAAAAAGGAATGACCGGGAATGCGACGTTGCATATGTTGGCTGCTTTTCTGAGGCAGCGTGAAGTGTAGATGGAGTCAGTGGTGGGAAGTCTGGACTGTGTGATGGTCTGGTCTGCATCCACAACCCTCTGCAATTGCTTGTGGTCTAGTTAGCTGTTAGCAACCAACCTGCGATGCAACCTTACAGGTTGCTTTCTCTGGTGCATCTGCAGATATTTAGTGCAGGAGGCGGAGGGAACTCTTCTGGCAGCTGGATAATGTCCAGCTACGTGAAGCAAGGAGAGGATTTTGGGTGGTGGTTTAAGCTTCAAAGTGTCACCAAGTCAAGAATGCCATTGGAAAGCTCCTAGTACATTTACAATGCCCATGAAATCAATCTCTGTTGAATTCATTCCAGCTCCAATCCTGACCAAAAACAAGCAATTTGACTTTTTTGAAACAGTACGCTGTGTGGGCGGTCAGGCACTCGAAATCTATTATTGTGAGAGGAGAACAATTTAATAGGATCCTGGGGGGTAACCTTTTCACACAGAGGGAGATGGGTATAGGGAACGATCTGCCAGAGGAGGGAGTTGAGGCAGGTACTCAATATTGCAATATTTCAGAAACATTTAAACAGGTACGTGGATAGGATAGGATTAGAGGGATATGGGTCAAACGCAGGCCCAGCGGTAGAGTTGCTGCCTTACAGCGCAAGGAACCTGGGTTCGATCCTGACTAAGGGTACTATCTGTACGGAGTTTGTACGTTCTCTCCGTGACCGCATCGATTTTCTCCGAGATCTTCGGTTTCCTCCCACACTCCAAAGATGTACAGGTTTGTAGGTTAATTGGCTTGGTATGTGTGTAAATTGTCCCTAGTGTGTGCAGGATCGTGTTAATGTGCGGGGATCGCTGATCGGTGCGGATCGGTGGGCCGATGGGTCTATTTCTGCGCTATATCTCTAAACTAAACTGAAATAAACTAAGCCAGGGCTGTTCTGGGCTGTGATATAAAATATAGACAGTTTGTAGAAACAAAGAACTGCAGATGCTGGTTTATACCAAAGACAGACACAAGTGCTGGAGTACTACAGATCAGATTTTCCATGCATAGATACAATCAAGTCAAACTCAAGTACTATATGTAGGGAAAATACAGAGTGCAGAATATAATTCTCAGCATTGCTGCGCATCAAAGATAGACACATGTGCTAGTAACTCAGGCAGTATCTCTAGAGAAATACGATGGGTGATGTTTCGGGTCGGGACCCTTCTTCAAACTAAAAGTAAGAGGTGTGGGGAAGAGCTGGAGGGGAGACAAGAACAGGACAAATCAGGATTTGGCAACAAATGACCTCAGGCAGGGTGGTGCCCGATGGCCCCATTGTTGGTCTGGGAAGATGTGATCTCAAGAGGGATACAATGCGGCCAGTGGAACAAGGGGGGGAGTGTAAGAGAAATTACTTAAAATTAGAGAATTCAACGTTCACACCAGTGGGTTGTAAGCTTCCCAAGCGCAGTATGAGGGGCTGTTCCTCCAATTTACCTCACTCTGTCAGTGTGGGATTGGGAAGGGGAGTTGTAATGCTTGGCAACTGGGAGATAGCGAAGGGCAAAGTGGACTGAGCACAAGTGTTCAAAGAAATGAATGCCAAGTCTACGGTTGGTCTGGCCGATTATATAGGAGCTCATGCTGGGAGCACCAGAATACAGTAGACTAGGTCAGGGGAGGTGCAAGTAAACCTCAGCCTCACCTGAAAGGACTGTCGGGGTCCTTGAATGGGGTTGAGGGAGGAGGTATAGGGACAGGTGTTACATCTCCTGCTGGGTTGTAAGCTCCCCAAGCAAAATATGAATTGTTAGTTCACTCCAAAGAAGCAAGCTGGCTCACTGCAGTGAGATAGCAAAGCCGATTTCTTGTGCCATTATATGGGGATGAGTTGCACTGTTTGAACCCGGTGAATCTAATCATTGCTTCTCAGTGCATTTCCCTTCCATTCAGCGTAGCAGTTCAAACAAGCTGTGCCTCAGCTTGCGTTAATTAGGTCTACATGTGGAGAGATTAAAGGAATACATGTACGGGAGTCATGAATAGCAGTTCAGGTCACAACCAAGTGTTGTCATTACTGCCCTGGGCCTTATTATCTTACAGGAAGATTTACAACAGTGTGACTGAATTCCCATGTAAGTAAGATGGTCTGAACACTTACTTCAGACAACACCAATCTGGGACGGTGACTAATGAAGATTGGAATGTGTTACCGAATGTCTCTCCCAAAATGTCCTCCCCTGCACATGTATTAATATTCATTATTCTCTAATTGCTTTGGGAGATAATTTCAAATTGGGAAAGAAAATTTGTGGCTAAAAAAAATAATTCTAAGGATGTCTCAAAGCACCCACGGCTAACGAGGTACTTTGAAGATTAATTACTGTGGTAATGTTCGGAAAAAGTGTCAAGGATTCAAAGTCAGTGCACGAATTGAATACTCAAACTATTTTTTCTCTTCAGTACCTGCGATACTTAAAATAATGTGCCATCCAGGCTCTTACACCCACACAGAAGTGGTAAGATCTGCTTTCTCCTGACCTAACTGGTGAAAGAGTTCCAAGTGGTACAATAAATCAAACTATCCCCAGCACAGAAACAGAAGTTAATAAATCCTTTAGATTGACATAATATGCTGGAGTAACTCACCGGGTCAGGCAGCATCTCTGGAGAAAAGGAATAAGTGACGTTTCGGGTCTGAACCCTTCTTTAGACTCAATTTCTAAAATTCCCCATTAGGCAGATTTAATGACAATGTCAGGATTGTTTCAAAGTGAGCAGCGAGTTGTGCGTTCAGAGGGGGTGAGGTTAGAGCAGACCAGGTTACAGTAGGTAAAGTAAGAGTGTGAAGATGAGTCACGACCTGAAACATCACTCATTCCGTTTCTCCAAAGATGCTACTTGACCCATTGAGTTACTCCCAACATGTTGGTATAAACCAGCATCTGCAGTTTTTTTGTTTCTACCTTAATAAATCCTTTGCTTCTGGTGTTGCTCAGCCTTCAGCCCACCCTGATTACCTAGCTCCCAAAAATGGGAAGCTTTACCGAATGTGTACGTTGTTGGTTGGGAATTGGCCACAAATGTCTCAATTCTTTCTTTGCTTCATCTTCAAATGCATTTGAACTGCACTCCAGTCTGCAGTACAACTTCTATTAGGTCTCCCCTGACCCTCTGATCCCCAAGAGAAAACAATCCAAGTTTGGCCAACCTCTGGAGCACATGGAAAGACAGTATTCCGTGTTGGGATCCTTCTTCAGACTAAACTCTGTGCTGTATGACCATGACCCAAAGCATTGTGTTTTCAGGTTCTCCAGAGATGCCGCCTGACCATCTTAAGTAACTCCAGCAGTTTGGGGTCATTTTTTGTAAACCAACATTTACAGTTCCTTGTGTCTACATTTGTCCAACCTCTCCTTCGAGCTAATCCCCTCTATTCAAGGCAGTTTCTTTGGAAAAGCACCACTTCACCATCTCCAAATCCTCCACAAGTGCAACATCACCAAAGTTCTATAAAACAGCAAAATTACTTCCTGACTAAAACTCAATGCTCCAACTGATGAAGGCAAGCACACCATATGCCTTATTCAGCACTCTATCTAAGCGAGTTGCCACTTCCAGGGATTTGGACTCCAAGATCTCTCTGTACACCAATGCTGTTGGGTTTTGCCAATAACTGTATACTTTCCCTTTGAATTCAAAATAGGTGTAATATGTTTTGTAACTGAAAGTAGTGTTCACAGTCAGAACCTTTTTCCCAGGGTGGAAACATCAAATACTGAAGGACATATGGTGTGAGGTGCAAAGTTTAATGATATGCGTGGGCATGTTTTTTACACAGAGAGTTAGGGGCCTTTAAATGGTGCTGCAGGGGCTGATGGTGGAGGAAGATATGATAATGGCGTTTTAGAAACAGACCCTTCGGCCCATCGAGTCTGCGCCAACCACCGATCATCCGTATATCTATCTTCAACACACTAGGGACAATTTACAGAAACCAATTGTCCTACAAACCCACAGGTCTTTGGAATGTTTGAGGAAACCGGTGCACCCAGAGGAAACCCACACGGTCCCAGGGAGAAAGTTCAAACATCTTACCTACAGCACCCCTTGTCAGGATGACCCCAGGACTTTGGCGCTGTAAGGCAGCAACTCTATCGCTGCGCCACTGTGCCACCCCTAGGTTGATAGATTTAACATCTGCATTTGGACAACACATATGCAGAAAATGTACTATTTCTAAATAGGTGTCATTTTTTTGTGTTTTTAAGGAAATCACATTGATAAAATCGTTCATCACATTCACACGTTTTCTGAGTGAGAGTTGTCATGGAAACTGCCTGTTTTTCTACATTTACAGGCCTTGACTAAAATGCATTGAGCTGAGAGTCTATCATTTAATTTTATCATCTGAGAATATGGGACTAGTCTTAGCTTACGTGGTTTAGATTTTTAGTTTAGAGATACAGCGCGGAAACAGGCCCTTCGGCCCACCGAGTCCGTGCCAACCAGCGATCCCCGCACAATAACGCTATCCTACACACACTAGGGACAATTTTCAATTTTACCGAAGCCGAGTAACCTACAAACCTGTGCGTCTTTGGAGTGTGGGAGGAAACTGGAGCTCCCGGGGAAAACCCACGCAGGTTTCGGGGAGTCCATTCCGACCATCGATCACCTGTTCACATTAGTTCTATGTTATCCCACTTTCTCATTCACTTCCTACACATTGGGGGAGAATTTACAGAGGGCCAAGTAACCTACAACCCATATGTATTTGGGATGTGGGAGGAAACCGGAGCACCCAGAGGAAACCCACGAGGTTAACCTGGGAGAATGTTGTGACTATCTACCTCTTCTATACCACTCTTAATTTTATAATTAACACGTGAATTTATAACCTCATGAATTTATAATCATGATCAGATTACTCCAACCCAAATTAACCTATAAAAAATCCTTCTTATTTGCTCATTCTATTCAAAATATATTTACCAAATGTATTAGTCATTAAATAGCAAGCGTTTAAACATTTTTAATTGTTACAACCTGCTGAAGCACTGCCTTCATTCTATCAAGGGGATGTGTTTCTTCCAAAGATAGTTTGCTCATATTGTCATAGCCTTCAGTAAGTTTCATAATAAGCAAGAATTATTTATGAGCCTTGGGCATGGGCTGCGCAACAGGAGAGTTGCTGCCTTAGGCACCAGAGACCCAGGTTTGATCCTGACTATGAGTGCTGCCTATTCTCCCTGTGACCGCGTGGGTTTTCTCCAGGTGTTCCGGTTTCCTCCCATACTGCAAAGACGTACAGTTTCGTAGGTTACTTGGCTTCTGTAAATTGTCCCGAGTGTAGGATGGTGCTGGTGTGCGGGTGATCTCTGGTCGGCATGGACTCCGTGGGCCGAAGGGCCCGTTTTCACACACTATCTCTGAACTAAACCAAACTAATATGAGCGTATGAAGGAGTCATTAAATGTACTGTTAGATGTTTGTTGACTTTCTCTCTATATGCCAATTTGTTTAAGTCATACATATGGCTATTGACAATACCTAATAAATAATTTACTGTGTGGCTTACCACTAAATCCTTGCGGTGTTCCACAGATTTAACAATGCCACAAATGTTCCCATGGGAAATCTGTCACCATCATCCATCGTAGGTTTACATTACTAGCTTCCTGTGGGATTGGCATTCTGCTTCCCCAAAGCCCTCCAATTAATGGAAGTGTGCGCATTTACTGCATGCTTTTATTCATTTGAATATCAGAATAGCAGATATTCCAATTTAAGAGATCATTTTATTAATTCCTTGTACAGGGCACAAAGTCCCTATTTTCAACCACATTATACTATGATTCTAGATTCATTTAGGGATATGGCTTTTTAGAATCTAGTCAATGGTGCATTATGGCTTGAGATGGTGATTTGATAAACCCTGTTACTATCAGCTCTCTTTTTACTTCCTATCTTAGTTTTTAAGATTCAGTGTGGAAACAGGCTTTTTGCACCCCCCCCCCCCCCCCCCCCCCAAAGTCCATGTCGTCCAGCGATTACGCCGTACACCAGTTCTATCCTACACACTAGGGACAATTTACCAAAAACAATTAACCTACAAACCTACGCGTTTTTGGAGTGTGGGAAGAAACCAAAGAACCAGGAAAAAAACCCATGGATACAGGGACAACATGCAAACTCCACACAGAGAGCAGCCGTCGTCAGGATCGAACCCAGGTCTCTGACACTGTAAGGCAGCTGCTCTACCGCTGCGCCACGGTGCTGCCTGTTAAATCTCCAGCAAATTTATAGTAATGACCTGGAAGAATCTTCGAAGCATCATTACGGATGAGTATCGATTCACTTCCAGCTCAGATTGCTTGCAGCGAGCGTCATCGTTTTGCACACTGTTCGGCATCCTTATTATTCTGAGATCACTTCTTTAAAGCATGATTATTAGATACATCTTCCCAAAGTTAACTAAGTAGATGAATATCAGTCCATTAGCTAAGCTATGCGTAGGCATAGAGAATGGCTGTTCTGCCCTTCAGGCCTCTGCCAGCTGCTAATTAGATCATGGCTGATGGAAAGTCCAATTCCATCTATCTACCATCGATTCCATATCCCTTGATACCACCAACTAATTAAAATCCATTGATCTTCTCCTGAACGGTTCAATTGATACTCCACACACAGCCCTTCTGGGAAATGAGATCCTGATTTCTGTAACCTTCATTCGAAAGCATGTTTATAACATTGCTCCAAAATATCACAGCTAATTTTAAGATCGTTTCCACCTGTTCTGGATTCCGACCCTGGACTATTTAATTTTTCATCATGTTAGATCAAATGCCTTTTAATGTTATGTATCTCGATTAGCTCCGCTCAAAAAAGGAAATACAAGCCATGTTTATGCAACATTCCCCCACGATTTAATCCACTGAAGCCCAGTATCATTCCACTAGGCCCATGGGGGTCGGATAGAACAGAACCATACAGCACAGGAACAGGCCCTTTGGCACACAATGTCCGTGCCAAAACATGATGCCAAATTAAACTATTCTCCTCTTCCTGCACATGATCCATATCCCTCCTGTGTAGTTTAGTTTATTGTCACGTGTACCGAGGTACAGTGAAAAGCCATTCACTGCAATTTCATGTGCCTACCTAAAAGCACTCTTAAACAAAATAAATTAAAATAATCTCTTCTGCCTGTACGTGTTCTAAATCCCTCCATCCTTCACACCTCCATTGTAAACCCATAGCCTCTTAAATGGCGCTATTGTTTCTGCCTCTGCGACCACCCCTGGCAGCACGATCTTTGCCCCATACTCTCTCTGTGAATAAAAACTTCACCTACATATCCCTTTTTGTCTTATCTTCCTTCATCTTAAAGTTATGACCTCTCGTCTTCCCATTCTTGGGCTAGTTGTCTATCCATGAAGATGGGTCCTGTCCCAAAATGTTCCCTATCCATGTTCTCCACGGATGCTGCCTGACCCGCTGAGTTACTCCAGCACTTTGTCACTTTTCTTTTGTAAACCAGCATCTGCAATTCCTTGTTTCTACTTAGTTATCTGTCTTGAGGTTTTGTGACTAAAATTAAACCCCCTATGTGTGCACTGAGAGCAAGGTGACACCTGACTCCCCCGTATTTACGTTCCAATCGCCTTGAAATTCAAGGCTCATTAGCCTTTATGATTACTTTAGGCACTGGAATATAATGGTATGGAACACCAATAAATTAAGAGCTTCTTAATTGAATGGAAGTTCAAAAAGGGAAAGTACCCATCTTATCCTTCATACTTTTAATAATTAATAGAAATGCTGATTGTTCTTGAAACTAATTCATTAATTCTGTTGCCATTTCCTAAGTTCGTATTTTTCTCGGTCTTTTCCTTCTGCCAGTTATTGGTAAGCAGCTAATTATTTGCTGATTAACATCAGGTAATGGTAATTCACATAATTATCATTGACACTGAAATGGCAAACCCCTTTGTTATTTGCAAGAATTGCAGTTAATTACTTAATGTTAACACTTGTGCATTAGACAAAGCTACCGATTCTTGTGAAGCCGCATTTAGATCTAAACGAAAGCATTTGAAATATCTTAAAATAGAATACAAAATGATGGAAATACACAACAATTTAAGCAGGGACTGTGGAGAGAGAGCATCGAGTCAACATTCCAGTTAAATAAGTAATCATCAGAACTTGTGGAAGAAAAAGTCAACTGATTTTTGGATAAATAAGGACGCAAAGTGCTGAAGTAACTTAGGGGTGGCACAGAGGTGCGTGGGGTAACACGGTGGCGCAGTGGTAGAATTGCTGTGTTACAACGCCAGAGACCCAGATTCGATCCAGACTACAGGTTCTGTCTATATGGAGTTTGTACATTCTCTCCGTGACCCGCGTGGGTTTTCTCCGGGCGCTCAGGTTTCCTCCCACACTCCAAAGACGTGCAGGTTTGTAGATTAATTAGTATCTGTAAAATTGTAAATTGTCCCTAGTGTGAGAGATACTGCTCGCATTGCTAGTACTGCTACTGCTGGTCAACACAGACTTGATGGGCTGAATGGCCGGTTTCTGTGCTTTATCTTTAACACTCAACAGTTCAGGCAGCTTCTCTGAAGAGCATAGATAGGTGATGTTTCGGGACAGGGCTCTTCTTCACACTGATGATATGAGTCTGTTGATATGAGATTGTTGAGTTGGGAAGCCTGTGATGTGCCTATGAGGTATTTGATGTGTTGGACAGTTGAATTTGTAAGAGGAATATCGAAAGCCCAGGACAGGATTTGGATTGGGAATGAAATGGTGACACCAAATGGTTGCAGATTGAAGTCTGGAGTTATGTTTATGGATTGAACAGAGAATTCTGCAAGTCAACGGGTATTTTCAAAGTGGAGATTGACAAGTTCGTTATATTAGTACGAGTGTCAGGGGTTATGGGGAGAAAGCAGGAGAATGGGGTTGAGAGGGAAAGATAGATCAGTCATGATTGAATGGCGGAGTAACCTCAATGGGCCGAATGACATGAGTTTATAGAGCACCAAGTGCTAGAGGAACTCGACTGGTCAGGTAGCATCTGTGGGGGGAGTGGGTTGGTGACGTTTTGTGTACGGCCCCTTCTTCAGACTGACTGCAGGGAGGGAGTGGGGGTTAAGAAAGCTGAACGAGAGGAGGAGCAGGACAAAACCTGGCAGCTAATAGGTGAACACAGGTGAGGGGAGGGGAAGCTGATTGGCCAGAGTTTTGATGGACATGGAGGGGTATGGATCACATGCAGATAGAGGAGATTAGTTGTTCTTGGCATCATGGTCAGCACAGATGTTGTCGGTCAAAGGGCCTTTTACTGTGTTTAAGAAGGAACTGCAGATGCTGGAGAATCAAAGGTTACACAAAAAAGCTGGAGAAACTCAGCGGGTGCAGCAGCATCTATGGAGCGAAGGAAATAGGCAACGTTTCGGGTCGAAACGTTGCCTATTTCCTTCGCTCCATAGATGCTGCTGCACCCGCTGAGTTTCTCCAGCTTTTTTGTGTAACCTTCGGCCTTTTACTGTGTTGGACTGTTCTGCATTTTATGGCATTTGCAACATTGAGTGTAAACTCACTTTGGTTCATATCCTAAAGCAGGAGTTAGCACCTTTATTAGTAATTCGGCTGCTGCTGCGATCTTTACTGCATCTACACTGTAATATTTGCACGACTACAACATTTTGAACTGTTATTATTATCAATTTGTTGCTTATTGTGTTTACTGAGTATTGTATTTACACATCCGTTGTGCTGCTGCAAGTAAGAATTTCATTGTTCCACTTCGGGACATATGACAATAAAACACTCACGACTCTTGTTGGCATTGGAGACCTTGTCAACAGGGTTGGGATTGATGAGAATTGTGTCCCACCATCTCGTCCAAGGTATTGTTTGTACTGTATAGTTATTTCCACACTTACTCTTGACACAGCCATAAAAATATAATGGCCCAAAAATTCTAAGGTCAACGTTAGATGACACTGAGTAAGGTGGCAAAGTGTCTTCTAGCTTCACAATTCTCAACACTTTAATCCTTTTGTCTCAGACATTTTGTCCTTTGAACTTTGGCCTTTGTACAATCATCTGCCTAACACTGCCTCCCCTTCACTGGTATCCACCTATCACCCGCCTGGCTTTGTGCTCCTTCTCCTCGCTTCCAGCCTTCTCTTCCTCCCCACAAAATCAGTCTGAAGAAGAGCCTCAACAGTTCTTTTTATAATGTATCCGTGGACGGCTTGATTGTCACAAAGTCATAGGGATAGGAGTAGAATTAGGCCATTCGGCCCAGCAAGTCTACTCCACCATTCAATCACGACTGATCTATCTCTCCCGCCTAATGCCATTCTCTTGCCTTCTCCCCATAACCTCTCTCACCTGTACAAATCAAAAATGTATCTCTGCCTTAACAATATCCACTGACTTCTGCGGCAAAGAATTCCACAGATTCACGGCCCTCTGACTAAATTAATTTCTCCTCATCTCCTTCCTAAAAGAAGGCTGGTCATAGACTCTCCCACTAGTGGAAACATCCTCCCCACATCCAATGTTATCATGTATAATATTTTCGCTGACTGGATAGCGTGCAACAAAAAAGCTTCTGACTGTACATCGCTACGCGTAACAATAGTAAACTAGGCCAAGCACGTTTTGAGGGAAACCCATTTGCAATCCATATAGGTAATCAGATTTCCTCATTAATTCTGTCTTAAGCCCTGCAGGGGAAATTATTCCATGGTGTGTTTCATCTTGTTCATTTCTAACGGTGGTTCAATTATTTATTTGTTTCAGCTATTTATAATGCAAAGCTTCTCATTTGCGATGACGTGCTCATTTCTGATAAATAGCTTTTTCTGTTCTTACATGTGTTCTCCGAACATTATTCATCTTGAGTTAGATAGGAGAAGAGGGAATATTACAAAATGTTATAAAGTGCCGGAGGAACTCAGTGGGTCAGGCAGCATCTGTGGAGGGAATGGACGGACGACATTTTAGGTCAGGACCCTTCTACAGTTTTCAAATTCATCAGCACATTGTGTTGCTGGCATCTGCCCTTTCCTGTGCCTCCATATTACAAATTGATGTATGTTTAATTTGAAAGAAAAGACACAAACTGCTGGAGTAACTCAGCGGGTCAGGCAGCACCTCTGAAGAACATGAATAGGTGAATAGTGTCCAATCCCTGTTCCAGGCGTACACTGGGCCTATCCCCAAACTCTATCGCCGTTACATTGAGGACTGCATCGGAGCTACCTCCTGCACCCATGCAGAACTCATGGACTTCATCAACTTCACCACACATTTTCATCCTGCACTCAAATTTACTTAGACCATCTCCGACACCTCCCTTCACTTTCTTGATCTCACAGTCTCCATCATAGGAGATAGACTATTGACTGATGTCTATTACAAACCCACAACTATCTCGACTACATTTCTTCTCACCCTGCTTCCTGCAAAGACTCGATCTCCTAGTCCAAATTTCTCCATCTACACCGCATCTGCGCCCAAGATGAGGTGTTCCACACTAGTACATCCAAGATGTCCTCATTCTTTAGGGAACAGGGGTTCCCCTCTCCCATCATAGATGAGCCCCTCACTCATGTCGCCTCGGTACCCCGCAGCTCTGCCCATGCTCCCCCCTCCCCCTAGTCTGCAACAGAGACAGAGTCCCCCTAGTCCTTACCTTCCACCCCATCAGCCATCGCATACAACATATAATCCTCCGACATTTTCGCCACCTCCAACGGGATCCCACTACAGGCTACATCTTCCCATCGCCTCCCCTTTCTGCTTTCCGCAGAGACCGCTCCCTCCGTAACTCCCTGATCAATTTGTCCTTTCGCACCCAAACCACCCCCTCCCAGGGTACTTTTCCCCCCGCGACCACATCCAAGGACCCAAGCAGTCTTTCCAGGTGAGGCAGAGGTTCATCTGCACCTCTTCCAACCTCATCTACTGCATCTGCTGTTCCAGGTGTGAACTTCTGTACATCGGTGAGACCAAGTGCAGGCTTGGCAATCGCTTCGCTGAACACCTCTGCCGACCAACCTGATCACCCGGTTGCTCAGCACTTCAACTCCCCCTTCCATTCCCAATGTGACCTTTCTGTCCTGGGCCTCCTTCATTGCCAAGTTGAGTCCCAGCACAAATTGGAGGAACAGCACCTCATATTTCACTTGGGTAGTTTACACCCCAGCGGTATGAACATTGACTTCCCTAATTTTAGATAGCCCTTGCTTTCTCCCTCCTTCCCCTCCCAGTTCTCACACAAAACCTACTGTCTCTGCCTCCTTCCTCCCTTTAATTGGCTTCTGTAAATTGTCCCTAGAGTGTATGGAGTGGATGAGAAAGTGGGATAACATGGAACTAGTGTGAATGGGTGATTGATGGTCAGCATGGACTCAGTGGGCTGAAGGGCCTGTTTTCATGCTCCGAAATCTCCACCACCTCCAACGGGATCCCACCACATTTTCCCATCTCCACCCCTTTCTGCCTTCCGCAGAGACCGTTCCCTCTACAACTCCCTGGTTAACCCATCCCTTCCCACCCAAACCACCCCCTCCCCAGGTACCTTCCCCTGCAACCGCAGAAGATGCAACACCTGTCCCTATACCTCCTGCCTCGACTCTGTCCAGGGACCCCGACAGTCCTTTCGGTTTAGGCAGAGGTTCACTTGCACCTCCTCCAACCTCATCAGCTGTTCAAGATGTGGACTCTTATACATCGGCGAGACCAAACGCAGACTGGGCGATCATTTTGCGGAACACCTTCGCCCAGCCCGCCTGAACCAACCTGATCTCCCGGTTGCTGGACACTTTAATTCTCCGTCCCATTCCTACACAGATCTTTCTGCCCTGGGTCTCCTCCATTGTCAGAGTGAGGCTAAACACAAATTGGAGGAACAGCATCTCATATTTCGCTTGGGCAGCTTATGGCCCAGTGGGTCTGAACATCTTTGATGCCGCCTGCCCCACTGAGTTACTACAACATTTTGTATCAACCTTTGATTTAAACCAGCATCTGCAGTTCTTTCTTACACATTTTTACAGCCCAGTGGTATAAATATTGATTTCATGTAGCCCCGGCATTCCCTCTCTCTCCACCTCTCCCGCACCCAAGTCGCACCAGCTTCTCATTTTCACCGTACAAACGGCTTACAATGGCCCGATTCCTTTATCATTGTTACTTTTTTGCATATCTTTCATACATCGTTCTTTATCTCTCCACATCACCGCCTATATCTCTCATTTCCCTTATTCCTAACGTCTGAAGAAGGATCTCGAACCGAAACAGCACCCATTCCTTCCCTCCAGAGATGCTGCCTGTCCCGCTAAGATACTCCAGCTGTTTGTGTTTCTCTTTGAATAGGTAACGTTTCGGTCTGTAGAAACGTAGAACGTGGAAAAATAGGTGCAGAAGTAGGCCATTTGGCCCTTCGAGCCAGCACTGCGAATCAATATGCTCACGGCTGATCATCCATAATCAATACCCCGTTTCTGCTTTCTCCCCCATATCCCTTGACTTCATTAGCCCAAAGAGCTAAATCTAACTCTCTCTTGAAAACATCCCAACCCGAAAGAAATGTCCCGACCCAAAATATCGCTTATCCATGATCTCCAGAGATGCTGCTTGACCCGCTCAGTTACTCCAGCACTTTGTGTAAACCTGCATTTGTAATTGCTTGATTCTCTCTGTGGCTTTAATTTGCAGCTCAGTTTAATCATCCTCACCTTCACAGAGCCATCATTCCTCTTCTTGTTGACATTTTAATCTTGTATGAGATTGTCTTATTCTAATTTAAAACTTTCTTCGTTTTGATTTCAGTTTAGTTTGTTACTGTCACGTGTACTGAGCTACAGCAGAAAGCTTGTGTGCTGCGTGGTAACCTGTCAGTGGAAAGACTACACATGATTACAAACAGTAAGGGTACAGGATAAAGAGAATAATGTTTAGCGCAAGATAAAGTCCAGTGGAATCTGATAGTGATAGTCTGATAAAGTCCAGTGGCGATCATCCAAGGATCTCCAACGAGGTAGATGGGAGGTTAGGACCACACTCTAGTTGGTGAGAGGACGGTTCAGTTGCCAGATAAGTTGTCTGAGTGGCATCGCTGGGTGATATTTCACATTATTGGGAGATGCTCATCTTCCCAAGCCTGACTGCTCTCAGTATGGCTGAGTTATTCACCATTCTTCAGCCTTCAGCATTTATCTTACTGTATCACCTTGGGCTTTCAAACCATCTCCCCGGTGAAGTGTGAATGGTTTTTGCAAAAACAATTCACAGTTACTATGCTTGCCTTCTGTATCTGTCCTTGTATTAGGCAATCTCTTAGCTACCAAGAGAGATTAAAAGTGAGTAAAATGTAGAGAAAGACAGGGCCATAAATCAAACTGCTCTGGAAGAGTTGTAATGCAGTCCTCACTCAGTTAATCCTGAAAATGAATCCCCCTTTCAGGTCAAAGTTGATTACTGATAAACTGAAAGTGTGACTGCATGAAATCCAATCTTTGAGGTGTAATATCCACACACTGAAATAATGTCACGCTGGTGTAGGATTGTTATCTGACATGGTTGATCTTCAAATTTTTTGCTTGGAACAAACTGGAGACTGGGCTGCATGAGTTTAGTGTAGTTTTAGTTTAGAAATGCAGCACGGGAACAGGCCCATTGGCCCACAGAGCCTGTGTTGACCAGTGATCACCCCGTACACTAGCATTATCCTACACACAGGAGGGACAATTTAAAATTAATCAGCCAATTATCCTACAAATCTGTACATCTTTGGAGAGCGTGAGCAAACCGTAGCATCTGGAGAAATCCCACGCGGTCACTGGGAGAATGTACAAACTCCATGTAGGCAGTACCCGTGGTCAGGATTGAACCCGGGTGTCTGGCGCTATAAGGCAGCAGCCGTTGGTCCACTGTGTCGCCCCTGCGTTCTGAGCTTTCATTTGTACTTTCGGAGATGGACTCCTGTATGCGGCTGTGTGAGTCTTTTTTTTAACATACCCGGCTGTGTATTGAGAATGTAGTGAAAGATGAACATATAACAGCCTGACAGATTCTGACAGCACTAATGGGTCGTGGATATATTAATTAGATCTAATAGCAACAATAGTGTGATCGAGATAGCATGTTTTTTTTTTTTTTCCCCCTCATGGCTCTATGTTCTGTCCAATTAATGTTTTGGTGCCTTCACAAATAAATATATGCAACGACAGGACCCCTGGCCACAATAGTGGATGAAAGCTCATTTGGCTGTGTGATGTTTCTTTGGCTATGTTTTTGACAGGATCAATCCGTTTAAAATAATAAATTGCTTGATTGGGAGACGCAGCATGGAAACAGGCCCTTCGGCCCTCTGAGTCCATGCTGACCGTTCACACTGGTTCAATGTTCTTCCAAATAGTTCATGAAATTGCAAACAAAGAGGCTTCTTTAAAATCTTTAAAATCTTAATCTTTTCCTCAGGTTTGAGATGACTTCATTCCACAGAATGGAAGATGCATGGGGTAATTACTTTTAATGTGGGTGGCTATTGATTGATTGATGCAGCATAGAAACAGGCCCTTCGATTCACTGACACCTTGCTGATCAACGATCACCCGTTCACATTAGTTCTATGTTATCCCACTTTCTTATCCACTCCCAACACACTAGGGGGCAATTTACAAAGTGCCGATTAACCTACAAACCTGCACGTCTTTAGGATGTGAGAGGGAACCAGAGAACCCAGAAGAAACCCACATGGTCTCAGGGAGAATGTGCAAACTCCACACAGACAGCACCCGACGTCAGGATCGAACCCGAGTCTCTGATGGTGTGAGGCAGCGGTTCTACCTGCTGTGCCACTGCATCTATCAAGTGGAGGGGGTGGTTGGGTGGGGGAGATCGAGAGAAGCAAGAAGCATGCAGCCGTACATGGTCTGAATGCGAGCCTTTGGATCCATGTTATTGAAAGCCCATGGCTATCCCTTTAAGAGCCTCTGGATAGACTGCAGGTAAACTTGGTTTCATATCTGGATCTATTGACCTTGCCCATTTCGCTATATTTCCGTCTCTCAGTAGAAATACATGCCACACAGTAGATGTTTTGGAGTGCATCTCAGTGGTGCAGCGGTAGAGCTACTGCCTTACAGCACCAGAGACCCGGGTTCGATCCTGACTATAGGTGCTGTTTGTACGGAGTTTGTACATTCTCCCTGTGACCACGTGTATTTTCTCCAGGTGCTCCGTTTCTCTTCCACACATCAAAGGTGTACAGGTTTGTAGGTTAATTGGCTTTGGTAACTAGTTTACAGGTGATTGCTGGTCGGTGTGGACTCGGTGGGCCAAAGGGCCTGTTTACATGCTGTATCTCTAATGTCTAAAATCCAAAATCTCTCTTGCTCCCATCGTGATGCGACATCTTGTTACATGTTGCAGTCAAGGGCCTGTCCCACTTACGCAATTTTTTCGCATGGTGACGCCTGCATGGTCGTGAGTAGTCCCCAAAGAGTCGTACCTTTTTCTGGTCACCACTGGATTTTCAACATGTTGAAAATTTTCAACGATCTGCTGCGACTATGATGGGTGCACAGGCAGCATCTCTGGAGACCATAGATAGATGGCGTTTCGGGTCGGAACCCTTCATCAGTCTCTGATTTTGACAATTGTGCTGAATGCACAGATTAGTAATCAACGTTATAACTAGATATGGATGGAAAGAAAAAATGTTCCAATTGTTGTTAGTTGCTGCATTAATCGCTTGTACGAAATTTTGTTTGTCAAAATTTGACGGGGTACATAAATAATAATAAATAATACGTTCATACTCTAGAGTCATAGAGTGACCCTGTGTGGAAACAGGCCCATCGGCCCAACTTGCCCACACCGGCCAACAATGTCCCAGCTACACTAGTCCCACTTGTCTGTGCTTAGTCCATATCCTTCCAAACCTGTCCCATCCATGAACCTGTCTAACTGTTTCTTAACTGTTGGGATAGTCCCAGCCTTAATTCGGACTGTAAACGCCTATCTCACCAGGGACTAATTCTACAGAACGTTTTTCCTTCCATTATTTACTATGTAAAAGAATATGTGTGTTATGATTGCTTGCTCCATACACCCACCACCCTTTGTGTGAAAAAGTTACCCCTCGGCATTCCTATTAAATCTTTTCCCCTTCCCTTCACCTTGAACCTATGCCCTCTTGTCCTCGATTTCCCTACTCTGGGCAAAAGACTCGGTGCATCTACCTGGTCTATTCCTCTCATGATTTTGTACACCTCTATAAGATCTCCCAATCCTCCTGCACTCCATGAAATCGAGAGCAAACCTACTCAACCTCTTCCTTTTGCTCCAACCCTCTCAAACTTGGCTTATTCAATCTTGGCTTATCTTTCCCTCTCAACCCCATTCTCCTGCCTTCTCCCTATAACCCCAGACCCTCTTCCTAATCAAGAATCTGTTCGTCTCTACCTCGAAAATACCCATTGATTTGGCATCCACAGCCGTTTGTGGCACTGAATTCCTCAGATTCACCACCCTCAGACAAGAGAAATTCCTCCGCATCTCCTTTTTAAAGGTACATCCTTTTATTCTGAGGCTGTGCCCTCTGGTCCTAGACTCTCTCACATAGTGGAGACATCCACTCTATCCAGGCCTTTCACTATTCGGTAGGTTCCCACGAGTTTCCCCCTCATCCTTCTAAACTCCTGCGAGTACAAGCCCAGAGCTGTCAATGATTGATTGCTGGCAAAAAAATTGATTGCGTGAGATCAATGCCTCTGCCCCTGTATCAACGTTCACTTGCACCTATGTTTAAATCAGTGCCAGTGAACATGAACTAAGTATTAGAAGTAGCCCTTCATTCATTGTGATCATGGCTGATCATCCACAATCAGTAACCTGTGCCTGCCTTCTCCTCATACCCCTTGAATCCGCTAGCCCCTAGAGCTCTATCTAACTCTCTTTTAAATTCATCCAGTGAATTTGCCTCCACTGCCTTCTGTGGCAGATAATTCCACAAATTCACAACTCTCTGGGTGAAAACGTTTTTTTCTCATCTCAGTTTTAAATGGCCTCCCCTTTATTCTTAGACTGTGGCCCCTGGTTCTGTACTGTCCCAACATTGGGAATATTTTTCCTGCATCTAGCTTGTCCAGTCCTTTTATAATTTTACGTGTTTCTATAAGATCCTCTCTCATCTAAATTCCAATGAATACAAGCCTAATCTTTCCAATCTTTCCTCATATGACAGTCCCGCCATCTCGGGGATTAACCTCGTGAACCTAGGCTGCACTGCCTCAATAGCAAGGATGTCCTTCCTCAAATTAGAAGACCAAGGCTGCACACAATACTCCAGATGTGGTCTCACCAGGGCCCTGTACAACTGCAGAAAGACCTTTTTACTCCTATACCCAAATCCTTTCGTTATGAAGGCCAACTGTCCCTGCATGTTTACTTTCAGTGACTGGTGTACAAGGACACCCAGGTCTCGTTGCACTTCCCTTTTTCCTAATCTGACACCATTCAGGTACTAATCTGCCTCCTTGTTCTTGCCGCCAAAGTGGATAACCTCACACTTATCTACATTATACTGCATCTGCCATGCATCTGCCCACTCACTCAACCTGTCCAAGTCACCCTGCAACCTCCTTGCATCCTCTTCATAGTTCACACTGCCACCCAGTTTTGTGTCATCTGCAAATTTTCTAGTGTTGCTTTTAATCCCATCATCTAAATCATTAATATATATTAAATGGTTGTGGTCCCTTGCACCGAGCCTTGCGGCACTCCACTCGCCACTGCCATCCATTCTGACAATGACCCGTTTATTCCTACTCTTTGTTTCCTGTCTGCCAACTAATTCTCTATTCATGTCAATACCCTAACCCCAATACCATATGCTCCAATTTTGCCCACTAATCTCCCGTGTGGGACCTTAACAAAGACTTTCTGAAACACTACATCTACTAGCTCTCCTTCATCCATTTTAATTGTCACATCCTCAAAAAATTCCAGTAGAAGTCGAGCAGGATTTCCCCTTCATAAATCCATGCTGACTTGGACCATTCCTTTTACTGCTCTGCAAATGCGCCGTTATTACCTCTTTAATAATTGACTCCAGCATCTTCCCCACCACCGATGTCGGGCTAACTGGTCTATAATTCCCCGTTTTCTCCTTCACTCCTTTCTTGAAATGTGGGATAACATTAGTTACCCTCCAATCCACAGGAACTGATCCTGAATCTATAGAACATTGGAAAATGAACACCAATGCATCCATGATTTCCAGAGTCACTTTGTGTACCCTGGGATGCAGACAATAAGGCCCTGGGGATTTATCAGCCTTCAGTCCCATCAATCTACCCAATAATCTGGTAATCTTGTTTACCAGAATGCTGCCTGGATTAGAGGGTATTAGTTACAGGGAGAGGTTGGACAGGCTTGGATTGTTTTCTCTGGAAAGCTGGAGGTTGAGGGAGACTTGTTAGAAGTACAAAAAATTATAAGAGGCATAGATAGGGTGCACAGTCAGAACCTTTGCAGACTACAAAAAGTTGTGACCACTGCCCAGTCCATCACCGGCTTTGACCACCCCACCGTCAAAGGGATCTATCGTAGTCGCTGCCTCAAAAAAGTAGCCAAAATCATCAAGGACCCACACCATCCTGGCCACACACTTATCACACCACTGCCATCAGGAAGAAGGTACAGGAGCCTGAAGACTGTAACGTCCAGGAACAACTTCTCACCCACAGTCATCAGACTATTATATACAACGAATAAGCTATGAGCACTGAACTGCAAAAGACTATATTATTATTTGTTATTTGCACTATATCTGTTATTTATTGAACTTTTTCTTTTTTTCCCTGTTATATACAATGTTTACATATTCACATATTCAGTTGTGCTGCAGCAAGTAAGAATTTCATTGTCCCGTCCGGGACATGAAAATAAAACACTCTTGACTCTTGAGGGTAAAAATATCAAATACTAGAGGGCACAGCTTTAAGGTGAGAGCGCAAAGTTTAAAGGAGATGTGCGGGGCAATTTTTTTTTTTTGTTACACAGAGGGTAGTGGGTGCCTGGAATGTGCTGCTGGGGTTGGTGGTGGAGGCAGATACGATAGTGGCCTTTGAGAGACTTTTGGATAGGCGTGTGGATATGCAGGGAATGGAGGGATATAGATGATGTACAGGAAGATACGATTTGGTATTGGCACATGTTTGGCACAGACATTGTGGGCCGAAGGGCCTGTTCCTGTGTTGTACTGTTCTATATTCTAGTAACACGTGCACATTCACTCTGCTTCTAAAATTTATTTCCTTTGGCTTCAAAGCAGTCACAGTGGCGGTTATTTAATGACTTGTAAATGCTACCATGGTGTGGCATGGAACTGTAAATTATTTTAATTCTGGCATTTTGCATTAAACATGCAACTGTAAGTAGAAAGATTGTCAAGGGCTCCAGTTTTCCCTCAAGCAAACTGTACCTAATGTTAGACCTGTGTTAGGAAGTAAGAAATGAGGATTTATAGCTGTGGATGCAAGCATGCGTGGTCTTGGTAATAATCAACCTGGAAGCAATGTTTTAAACCACTACATGATTGGCACAGCATCAGATATTAATTAGACTTTGGTGTAGTCAATGGATGTCCCGTGGGAGTGGTCAAAGCAGAAATTAATGTGTTCCATTTTTAATTTTGTTAATTTCTTTCCATTTCAGTAATTATATATTTAATGACTGAATTTGCATTTGGTCATTGGTGCTTTATTAATCCACATGTGCAGACATATAGTGACATTTTTTTTTGCATATAGTTCAGTAAAATATTTCCATTCCTAAGCACAATCCCCGATTCATACAAGGGTCTTGCTTCGGAAAGTGAACCAAAATATCACACACGTGACCAGGTGTCACCACATAAATGTCAATACATTAAAACATTCTTATAAGAGATTAATCTTATTCATTGCTCTTTTCCTACCTACAGAGCTATAATTTTAATTTTTTCTTTAAATTCACAGACAAATGAGTTATGAAAGAAATGCTTCCGTGTGAGGTCACACACACGTGACCAGTCATATTTGACCTCTGACCATAAACAAACATTGTCAGCATAACGTAAAAATTTCACCTGATAGACTTTGAAAAAAATATGAATTATATATACAGCCATCCTTCTCCCTGCCCGGCCACCTTCAGCCTTTGTGCCTTGGGGAAGCCTCCCACTGCCGACCTCGGGGGCGTGGAAGGCAAGTCCCCGGTTCACTCTCTTAACGGCCCTTGTTCCTCATGTCCACTGTCACCGGCTCCCTTCGTCCTCTTCTCCGGTCCCAGGGGACGAGCAGCGGCCGGGATCATCAGTCCTTCCTCCCACATATGCCCAGCTGTTGCACTTTAATAATAAATAAATGTTTAACAGCAGATTTAATAGGATTTTTTCCAGGTATAAAAGTAACTCAGCGGCTCAGGCAGCAACTCTGGAGAGAAGGAATGGGTGAGATTTTGTGTCATACCCTTCTTCAGACTGAACTTCACCTATTCCTTTATCTTGGGTATAAACCAGCATCTGTAGTCCCTTCCTATACCAAAGAATGCAAGATTTTTTCAGATAATAGTTAAGGATTCACAGGTTAGGTTCTTGGTAGTTTGACTGATGTGGGACAAGGTATTTTGCTTTATATAATAATGTAAAAGTAAGAACAGGACCAAGGTTGCTGAGATTGTGCTGAAACCACCAAAGGACTGCGGTTCAATTCCCTGCTTTGCTTTTTTGCTGAATTGCTTCATTCTTTTAAGTTCTCAATCTGCCTTCATTTTACTCATTTGGGTATATCTGCCAATCAAGCTCTACTGTTTGCCAGCACTTGCTGTGAATTCTTGATTATTTGCTGAATCTTGGAAAATATTCTTTTACTTTTGAGTGTGAGAAAGAACTGCAGATGCTGGTTTAAATCAAAGGAAGACACAAAATACTGGAGTAATTCAGCAGGTGAGGCAACATCTCTGGAGAGAAGAAACGGGCGACGTTTCGGTTCGAGATCCTTCTTCAGTCTGAAGAAGGGTCTTGACCCAAAACGTTGCCCATTCCTTCTCTCCAGAGATGCTGCCTCACCCGCTGAGTTACTCCAGTATTTTGTGTCTACCTTTACTTTTGCAGTGGGCAGGTGCTATAGACCTGCACGGGAAGGTAGACGCTCCCGCCCCCATGTGTCTCGGGCAGATGTGGCTTATTAGCCTGGGAAGTAAACCTCAAGAAAATCCGGAGTCGGAGCCCCTAAGGCAGTTCGTCGTTGTCTACAACCTCGCCCTGGCAGCTCCTGCGATGGCGCTGGTGCCAGACTGTAATGGCCCTGCTGTTCCTTTGGATCGATCAGCGACGTGGAGAGGGGGGACGTGCTGCATGGGCAACAGCCTGTCCTCCATATGACATCACCCAGGCTTGCATCCGACCACGCATCACCTGCAAGCTAGGATGCATCACCCATGGTCAGTCATGACCGAAGGGGGCCTACTTATTTTTGAGGTTGTGGTTTCTTCTTTGTGTATAGAAGAAGTTTGATGGACTGTAAAATCCAGTGGGTTCATTTCAGTTTCTAGTTTCTCTGATAAAAGATCTTAGAATTTATCGTCAAGCAATTGATATGAAAACTCTCTTGAAACTTCGGCATTATATCTATAAAGGACCAATTCAGAATACATTACAGATCTGAATACAATGCTAAGTTATTTCGGGAGACAAAAGTTAAATTGTAAATTGGGTTTTCGGAAATGGAAACTTTCTCCCTTTGAGCTTCTGCAATCTTTCATGTGAGACCGAGTAACAGATGCAGTGAATATTTACCATCTGTTATTCCTGAAGTTATCAGTGTCAGCGTGTGTCTATGGCAGTGCTGATAAGCAGACGGACGAACTGCTTTGGTGCAGGTGATAAGTTCCAATTGGTAAACTCATCCTCATGCCTTTGATGCTCCATATCGTAGCTTCAGCACTGACACAAGCAGAAAACACAAGGGGAAAATAAATTGCTTCAATCATTTTATCAGAGGTGAAAGTCACAACCTTGAGAAATGTGATTTAAATCATAATTATATTTCTATCCTTTCCCCATCTTTAATTATTATGTTTCAGTGATAAGCTGCTAGGTTTTGACCATAATTTATTAAATACTATTGAAAAAATAAGCAATTAATTAATTTTCCTTGTAATTGCTTTTTTAATTTTCAATTTATGTTTGGTTGTTTTTTGCCTTCAGATTGATTCTCTATTTGCCATTCATTCCTCCCCACCTACATGTGTGATGGAGGCATGAAGTTCTGGTTGTCCAGCTGCTCCACACAGTCATAGAATTCCACCACACCATCTGGTCAGTTTCATCTTAGTGCTCTAATAAATCTGCAATTTCAAAACGACCCTCAGTAACCGTGGGCAGAGCACGGCTGCTTTGTCATATAATGTAGAACAGTACAGCACAGGAATGGGCCCTTCAGCCTGCAATGTCTGTGCCAAATATGATGCCAAGTTGAATTGATCTCACTTGTCTGCACATGATCCATATCCCTCTCTACCCTGCACCTCCATATGGCTTCGTAAAAGCTTCTTAAACGCCCCTATCGTATCTGTCCCCACCACCACCCTTGCAACTCAGTCCAGGGTCCCATCACTCTCCTGCCCTGCACATCTTCATTAAACTTTTCCCCCTCTCACCATGAAGCTGTGCCCTCTAACGTTGGACATTTCCACCCTGGGGAAAAAGGTTCTGACTGTCTACCCTGTCCCCATGCCTGCTATAATTTGATATTCTTCTATCATGTCCCCCCTCAAACTCCGACGTTCCACAGAAAACAATCCAGGTTTATCCAACCTCTTCCTCAAGCTGATTTCCAGCATAGAGTCATACAGCTTAGAAGTAGGCCCTTTGTCCCAACTCGTCTATGCTGACCAACTAGCCCCATCGAAGCTAGTCCCATTTGTATGAGTACGGCCCATATCCCGCTAAACCTTTCCTCTCCATTTACATGTATAAATGTCTTTGCACATTCTTCTTGTGACTGTATTGACTCCCTCTGGGTGTCACAGAGTCACAGAAACCAGGTGCTCCAGTTTCCTCCGATGTAGAGTCATGGAGCCTCGGAGGCATATAGCATGAAAACACACAATTTGGCCCAACTTGCCCAAGCTGATCAAGTTGCCCCATCTACACTAGTCCCACCTGCCTGCTATTGGCCCATATCCCTCTAACCTCTCCTATCCATCAAGGCTGGCACGGTGGTGCAGCAGTATTGCTGCCTTATAACACCAGAGACCCAGGGTTGATCCTGACACAAGGTGTTGTCTGTACAGAGTTTGTACGTTTGTACGTGACCTGCGTGGGTTTTCTCCAGGTGCTCCACTTTCCGCCCACATTCCAAAGTCGTACAGGTTTGTAGGTTAAATGATTTAGTTAAATTGTAAATTGTCCCTAGTGTGTAAGACGGTGCTAGTGTACCAGTGACGAGCGGTGAGGTCAATGGCTGGGGAGATGCAGGCTAGTAACAGTGGCCCTGTATTGATCACCGCGTCTCCGCGGGGAGAGAGAGGGGTGGAGCCGGGGCTGTGTGCGTGAAGCACGGCGACTGGAGGGGCGGGAGTGTTGCCCCGGGACCGTGAGGGAACGACCCACCTCCCCCTCTCCACCTCCCCCTTCTCCATTCCCCCTCACACCCCACTCCCCGTCTACCCCTTGCTTCCCCCTCCACCCCTCTACTCTCTCTCCACCCCTCTCTCTTCTCCCTCCACCCGGGGTAGATCTACCCGAGCCGAGAGTAGATTACTCCAGCACGGGGCCCCCTTAGGTGCGGGGCCCAATTGAGAGCTCTCAGCGGCCCAGAGCCTCCGAATCGGCCACTACAAATCAACAAATCAACCTACCAGTCAGCGCCGCCCGCGGCTGGAAAGTCAGCGCTGCCAGCGGTGGAATCCAGTGCTCCGCCACCGCTGCTGAAGCTAACTAATGTGGAGGGAGAGTGAGGTAGCATCAATTACGTGGACTGAGCCGACGTAATTGACGCTCGCTCTCCCTCCACTGGGCTCAAGACATGCCCCCTCAGTGAGGTAGATGTGATCGCTGCCTCCCCTGGTGCTTTTTCATTGCAGTTTTATGAAGAGACCAGCGAGCCTAAATTTAATATATTTACACGTGAAATAAGCTACCTGGACTATGGAAGGCGAGGGTATGTAATGAAGGGGTTTACAAACATTACATTGGTGACATACATAGAGACAGTAACAGGCACACGCTTATTGCCCGCGCACCATCCAGTTTCTGAGGGGTTGCGCAATCAGAGGGGGGGCTCAGCTCGTCGCTGCCTCACCTCTCATCTCTCCTTGTATTTGCAGTGGAGCTGCGCAAATTTGGCGATTTTGACTATAAAAATGATTAGATTCATATAGAAATTACATTTATCACACAGATCAGTGGAAAAATCTTTATATTTATTCTATTATATTATTATTTTTCTTTACTTTTCTTAACAGCTATTTTAATTGGGAGTATGACAGGTGAGGCTCTGCCTCCCCTGACCGCACGTCCCTATAGTGTACGGGGTGATTGCTGGTCGACGCGATCTCAGTGGGCCAAAGGGCCTGTTTCCGCTCTGTATCTCTAAACTAAACTATCGATGTACCTGTCCATTTGTTGTCTTTTCCCTTTTGATTACAGTTTTGAATTGTCTGGTTGGAACTATGCTGTGATTTTTTTTTTTAGTTTAAATAGTCAGTGGTCCAGGTAATGGAGTGGAATTGTTCAACAGGATTGTAATTTGTAATGTACGTGCAGAGGTGCTTGATAATGTTTAAATATGAACACTGTCGCAGGATAGATAGTGACCTTTTCTTTGTTGCTCATTCAGAGCATGTTCAACAAGGTTTTCTATTAAATGTGGTAACAGCAATGCAAACTAAAGCCATGATGTTAATCCTACATCAAGGTGAACACCAAACTGTAGACTTGTAGCAAAGAAAATTGCATTCAAGTATTTTTATTTTGTATGACAATGACAAAATAGGCAGTGTGCTATGCTATTAAAATAATTCTTCCCTTCATATCTCAGCTGAACTTGGCAATTAGTATCATTGACTGAAACATTGAATTGCTTTTATAGATTTCTGTACTTTCAAATAATATAAAAATGTGCATCAAGGTATAATATACTCAATATTAATTTCTCTTTAAGTCCCATCAACTCTCTTGCAATTCATGTAGCGTCCCAAAATCGTGTGGGTTTGTAGGTTAATTGGCTCGGTAAGTTGCCGCTGGTGTGATATGAAAGTGGGATAACATAGAACTAGTGTGAATGGATGATTGAAGGCCGAAAGGCCTGTTTCAATGCTGTGTCTAACAATCAATCAATTAATGTCCACCCATATTCAAATTAATTGCACACTGACATCTTCAAACATGGATTGTTTTCTCTGGAGTGTTGGGGGATTATGGGAGACCTGATAGTATCTAAAATTATGAAAAGTATAGATAGTCACAATCCTCAGGAACACAAAGAAAAAGTGCCTCTCCAACATCTCGTCAATTCTAAGCAGATTCTATGATGTTCTCAGGTACTGCTTCTTCCCCTCTGTTATCAGGCTTCTGAACGGTCCTTCCATAAGCTAGGGTACTGTCCGATTCACCTCTACCCCATTGCGGACATTGGACTTTGTCTGGGGAACTGATGGGCTACAATGCTGAGAACTATATTCTGCACTCTGTATCTTCCCCTTTGCTCTACCTACTGTACTTGAGTTTGACTTGATTGTGTTTATGTATGGTTTTATTTGATCTGTTTGCATATCATGCCAAAGAAACGTTCTCACTGTAGCTGGGTACACATGACGATCATGAACCTAAACCTAAACTGGAGCTGCCTTTGTGCTGTGGCCCACCGTCTGTGCTCTGTGCAGTGGCCAGTGAGAGGCAGTGTTGCTCTGCTGCAATCACAACTAAAACGCACAACTTTGTCTCCCACAGAAAGAACGTGAGAAAGGCTCCAACCTGGCATTCATGTTTCGTCAACCATTTGCTGCTGGTCGAGTCTTCAGCATCAGCATGTTAGATACACTGCTGTACCAGGTAGAACCTGACTTCCCTTTCTTTCCAATCCCCAACTCCAATAGACTGTCAATAAATCATAAAGACAGGGTGACTTGGAGCATTGCCAAATGAGGAATATGTGTGCAATAAACCTGCAAATTAGTACATATTTTTTTATTAAGCAGGCTGATTGGCATTTATATTGATTTGACATTCATCTTGTGAATCCAACTATGTAAAATGTTGTATAATCAGGCGAAAGGCTTAGGATTTTTTAGCCTCATCAAAATGCCAAAATTACCACCAAACGAGTCTCGGTACAATTTACATTCATGTTAGCTTCTGCAGGTAAAGATTATATCGCGGGTGTCTGCAGGCTCTGTCTTGATGCGTGCCAAGGACTTGGTAATAAAGGTGAACTTCCGTTATTGAAGGCAAGAATTCTCAATGAAACAAAATGTCAGTAACACAGTGCATCACTGTCAACCCATGTGATGCACTCAGCTCTGAAAGGAGCCAGTCACTTTAGTTTAGAGATACAACGTGGAAACAGACCTTTTCTTCAAAAGGAAAGCCATGCACCCAATGGACTATTTACACATAGAAACATTTATCATTGGTATTTATGAAAGCTTGCACTGGTATCAATTGAGCCAAAGATAGACACAAAGTACTGGAGCAACTGGTTCAAGCAGCATCTATGGGGAACATGGATAGGTGACGTTTTGGGGTGGGGCATTTCTTCAGACAGGTTCCGACCCGAAACGTCACCCATCTTTTTTCTGTTGAGAAATACAATTCAAACATGAATTGTTCTTTCTGGAGTGTTGGGGTGGAGGAGAGACCTGATGGAAGTATATACAATTATGAGAGGCGTAGATAGGGGAGACGGTCAGAACCTTTTTCCCCAGGGTGAAATTGCCAAAGACTAGAGGACATAAATTTAAAGTGAGAGTGGCAAAGTTTAAAGAAGGTGTAAATCATGAGAGGAATAGATCGGGCAAATGCACACAGTCTCTTACCCAGAGTAGGGGAGTCGAGGACCAGAGTACATAGGTTTAAAGTAAAGTGGAAAGGATGTAATAGGAATATGAGTGGTAACCTTTTCACACAAAGGGTGGTGGGTGTATGGAACGAGCTGCCAGACAAGGTAGTTGAAGCAGGGACTATCACAATGTTTAAGAAACAATTAGACAGTTACATGGATTGGACAGGTTTGGAGGGATATGGGCAGGTGGGACTAGTGTAGCTGGGACATGTTGGCCAGTGTGTGCGTTGGGTCGAAGGGCCTGTTTCCATGCTGTATCACTCTATGACTCTATGAGACGTGCGGGGCATGTTTTCTACACAGTGGGTGCCTGGAACGTACTGCCATGGGGTGTGGAGGCAGATATGGTCGGTGCATTTTAAGAGGATTTGAGATAGGCACATGGATATGCAGAGGGATATGGATCATGTGCTGGCAGAGGAGATTAGTTTATATTGGCATCATGTTTAGCACAGCATTTGTTGGCCGAAGGGCCTGTTCCTGTGATGTACACAAAGTCTCGCCCTGAAACGTCACCTATCCATGTTCTCCAGAGTTGCCGTCTGACCCACTGAGTTACCCAGCATTTTCTGCACTGTTCTATATTCTATGTTATTCGACAGTCAAAGACAGGCCAGGGTGATGTGGGCCTTTGATGATATTGGCTGCTTTTTTGAGACAAATATGATCTTGAAGGGCAGTAAGGCCTCCTCCAAGTGCTGTATATATGTGCTAATATATTTATATTATTGCAGCAAGATCTTTCACTCTGGTGAATAGTTCCATTTTAATTTTTTTTATTTGCTAATTGTTTTTATTGCAGTCATTTGTGAAGGATTATATGATATCTATCACACGGCTACTTCTAGGGTTGGATACAACACCAGGTTCTGGATTCCTCTGCGCAGTAAGTTCCATTTATCCATTTGTTCCTAAAACGAGAATTGTTCCATAAACATAGCCACGTGTCTGTCTTGTTGCAGCTTGCCTCTGCTTAGTAATGTCTCTCCTTGGTATTGCCACTCCTTAAATCTAAGGCAAGATTTTCATCAATTAGTGCCACTTTCGACATTTGATTATTTGGACCTTAATGCCAACCAGACGTTGAGTAAAAATATAGAGGAGGTCCACGTGAATCTCCGTCTCAGCTGGAAGGGGCTGCCTTGGTCCCTGGACGGAGGTGAGGGAGGAGATATAGGGGCCGATGTTACATCTCCTCTGTTGCATGGGAAAATACCTGGGGAGGGGACTGTTGAGTGGAAATGGATGAGAGGAACGGAGGAGTTGCTGAGGGAGTGGTCTCTGTGGAAAGGGATGGGGATGAGAAGATGTTTGCTGGTGGTGGGATCACGTTGGAGGCGATGGGCGTATCCGAGGATGATGTGTTGGATGTGGAGGCTGATGGGGTGAAAGGTAAGGACCAGGGGAACTCTATTCTGGTTCTGTCAAGGGGGAGGGGGAGCGAGAGCAGAACTACGGGACCCAGAGGAGACGCAGGTGAGGGATCCAACCACAACAGCAGGGGGGGGGGATACAAAATTTACAAACGAAAGAGGACACCTCGGATATCCTACAATGGAAAGCCTCACCTTGGGAGCAGATGCGGTGGAGACGGTGAAACTGAGTGTAGGAGACAGTTTCCTTGCAGGGTGGGAGATAGGGCAGCATCTGCACTCCCTTGAGTTTCCAAACATCTTTTTTTGCCCTGTACTTCTCCTTTAAACTTTGCCCCTCTCACCTTAACTCTATGCCCTTTGGTATTTGATATTTATATCCTGGAAAAAGGTTCTGACTGTCTACCCTATCTATGCCCCTCTTCATTTTATATACTCCTCAGCATCCGACACACCAGAGTAAACAATCCAAGTTTGCCCAACCTCTCATCATAGTTTATACCCTCTAATCAAGGAAGCACACTTCGGTACCTTATCCAAAACCTCCACATCCTTCTTTCAATTAAGTAAATCCAATAACATGCGACGTTCCTACAGCCCCGTAGAGTCACAGCATGGAAGCAGGCCGTTCAACCCAGCTCTCATTGATCAATCACCCATTAAGCCTATGTCCTCTAATTTTAGAATCCTCGCACCTGGGAAGAGATACAAGCGTTCAGTGTATCTATGCCCCTCACGATCAATAGAGTACACCCACTATCATATCTGCCTCCACTACCACCCTTCCCAGCCGATACAACCTCTCTCTGTAACTCAAGCAAAGGTAACATCCTGGTGAATTCATTCTCTTGCTTATTCAGTTTGGCGTCCTGTTCTCCTGAAGAAAGAATCGCCATTAAGCAAACATTGTCCCTTCTATTAAATCTTTCACATTAATACCTGGGCAGTTGTAAACTATAGCTTTTTGCAGGTTTAATCTTGTAAGAAAGTATGTCCAAAAGCGCTTGGTAGAGAGCCCTGAATGGTAACTAAGCAACAATGTGGTCCAGTCGGCACTTTCACTGTTGCTAAGTAATTTCTGAATGGGCTCAATAGCTCATATTTTCATTGTTTATCATTTGTGTGTTGAATGTGCTTGTCATAATATCCAGTTCACCATTGTAGGTTGCTGGGCTCTTTTTTATGCATTGTTACATTTATCTAGTTGTTCTGAAAAATCAGATTTGCACCTGATTGTGTTATTTTTTTTAATTGGGTTTCTACTGTTTAAAAATTATGACTATTACGGCCTAATTTTGGAGTTTAGAGTGTAGAGAGATACAGCACGGAAACTGACCCTTTGGTCCACTGAGTCCACTCCGACCATCGATCACCCGTTCACACTAGTTCTATGTTATCCCACTTTCTCATTCACTCCCTACACACTAGGGGCAATTTGCAGAGGATAATTAACCTACAAACTCGCACGTCTTTGGGATGTGGGAGGAAAGCGAAGCACCTGGAGGTAACCCATGCAGTCACAGGGAGAACGTGCAAACTCCGCGCAGACATAGCCAGGATGGAACCCGGGTCTCTGGCGCTGTAAAGCAGCAGCTCCATCCGCTGCACCACTGTGCTGCCCTAGATATTTAGTTTAGTTTAGAGATACAGCGCAGAAACCGACCCTTCAGCCCACCGGGTCCGTGCCGACCAGCGATCTCTGCACATTAACACTATCCTGCACCCACTAAGGACAATTATTTTTACATTTTACCAAATGCCAATTAACCTACAAACCTGTATGTCTTTGGAGTATAGGAGGAAACCGAAGATCTTGGATAAAACCCTCGCCGATCACGGGGAGAACGTACAAACTCCATACAGACAGCACCGTAGTCAGTATTGAACCCGGGTCTCCCGCGCTGCATTTGCTGTGAGGCAGCACCTCTACAGCTGCGCCACCGTGACTGCCAGGATTATCCACTCCAGGATTCTGTTATAACTCCAACAGAACTTGTTGGAAGGGAACTTTAGATCATAGAACCAGATCAGTATAGCACTGGAAGAGGCCCTTCAGCCCACAATGTCCATGTCGTAAGTGATGGCAGATTAAACTCATTCCGTCTGCCTGCACATAACCCATATCCCTCCTGTCCCTGCATTTCCATGTGCCGATCTGAAAGCCTATTAAATGTCACTATCGTATCTGCCTCCACCAGCGAGTTCCAGGCACCCATCACCCTCTGTGTAAAAAAACCATTCACTCACTCATCTCCTTTCAACTTTGCTCCTCTCACTGTAAATCTATGCTCGCTAATCTTTGATCTTTTCACCCTGGGGGGCAAAAAGTTCTGACAGATTACCCTATCTATACCTCTCGTAAGTTATATACCTCTTTTGTGGGTTCACTTTTATTAGTTTTTATTCTCCCTCCCTAAATCTCTTCATTTCCCCACTCTACCCAAGATGTTTCATCAATCGAGTGTATAAAATCTGCACAGAGTATCTTGCCCAGAGTAGGTGAATCGAGGACCAGACATAGGTTTAAGGTGAAGGGGAAAAGATTTAAAAGGAATCCGAGGGGTAACTTTTTCACACAAAGGGCGGTGGGCATATGGAACAAGCTGGCAGAGCTTGGGCTCTAGCCCAAGTGTGAGGAGAGGGGTGAAACCAGTTGAAAACAGTTAAAAGGCTAAGGACTGCTGTAGATTTGGGAGGAACAACAGCAGCAACAGATTAGCAAGAGATACTACTGATTGGCTCTAGCCCAAGTGTGAGGAGAGGGGGTGAAACCAGTTGAAAACTGAGGAATTGGCTGTGTAAATTGGTAAATCAGGCAATTTATCAGTCAATTTAAGCAGGACAGCTCTTTGCGAGCGGCAGTGAGGGAAGTGCCCTGTGAGAAAAGTGTGAGTCTTTGGCTCGAGTGCCCTGTGAGAAAAGTGTGAGTCTTTGGCTCGAGAGTCTTCGGAGAGGAGGCTGAGGAGAGGAGACCACGCAATACGCTTGAGAGGTAGAGGCCCAGGGAGCCGTTGGTGAGAGGGGAGGAGTTACCTGCGCTGGAACCTGTGACCAAATCGCCAACGTTCCAGAGAAGGAGTCTGGGGGAAGCCTCTGATTGGTTTACATTTTTACATTTTTGCCTTTAGGCTAAGGATTCTGGGAGATAAGGATTCTGGGAGGTAAGGATTCTGGGAGTTAAGGGTACAGTATTTATTAGTAAAGTTTAAAGGATGAAGTTTTGTGTTTTTTAATATTTAATATAGTTAAATTGGGAGTAGGATATGTCGGTGGAGATTGGCCCCGTGGTTTGCTCAGCCTGCAACATGTGGGAGATCAGGGATATGGTCGGTGACCCTGGTGACTACGTTTGCAGGAAGTGTGTCCAGCTGCAGCTCCTGGCAGACCGCATTGAACGGTTGGAGCTGCGGTTGGATTCATAGTGGAGCATCCACGATGCTGAGAAAGTCGTGGATAGCACGTACAGTGAGTTGGTCACACCGCAGGTAAAAGGTAAGAGGACAGAAAGGGAACGGGTGGCCAATAGCCAGCAAAGCAGGAGGCAGGTAGTGCAGGAGTCCCCTGCGGTCATCTCCCTCCTAAACAGGTATACCATTTTGGATACTGTTGGGGGAGATGGCTCATCAGGGGAAGGCAGCAGCAGCCAAGTTCATGGCACCATGGGTGGCTCTGCGGCACATGAGGGGGGGAAAAAGAGTGGAAGGGCAATAGTAATAGGGGATTCAATTGTAAGGGGAATAGATAGGCGTTTCTGCGGCCGCAAAAGAGACTCCAGGATGGTATGTTGCCTCCCTGGTGCAAGGGTCAGGGATGTCACTGAACGGCTGCAGAACATTCTGGAGGGGGAGGGTGAACAGCCAGTTGTCGTGGTGCATATTGGCACCAACGATATAGGTAAAAAAAGGGATGAGGTCCTAAAGGATGAATTTAGGGAGCTAGGAGATAAGCTTAAAAGTAGGACCTCAAAGGTAATAATCTCTGGATTACTACCAGTACCACGGGCCAGTCAGAGCAGAAATAGGAGGATATTGCAGATGAATACGTGGCTTGAAAAATGGTGCAAGGGGGAGGGATTCAAATTTTTAGGGCATTGGAACCAGTTCTGGGGGGGGGTGGGACCAGTACAAACAGGACGGTCTGCACCTGGACTGGAATGGAACCAATGTCCTTGGGGGGTGTTTGCTACTGCTGTCGGGGAGGATTTAAACTAATGTGGCAGGGGGATGGGTACAAGAGCAGAGGGGCAGGGGGGTGTAAAATGAAGGTAGAAGCAATAGGTAGCAAGGTGAAAAGTAAAAGTGGCAGGCAGACAAAACCAGGGCAAAAATCAAAAAGGGCCACTTTTCAACATAATTGTATAAGGGGTAAGAGCGTTGTAAAAACAAGCCTGAAGGCTTTGTGTCTCAATGCAAGGAGTATTCGTAATAAGGTGGATGAGTTGAACGTGCAGATAGCCATTAATGTTTATGATATAGTTGGGATCACGGAGACATGGCTCGAGGGTGACCAAGGCTGGGAGCTGAACATCCCGGGATATTCAATATTCAGGAGGGATAGAGAGAAAAGGAAAAGGAGGTGGGGTAGTGTTGCTGGTTAGAGAGGAGATTAACGCAATGGAAAGGAAGGACATTAGTTTGGAGGATGTGGAATCGGTATGGGTAGAGCTGCGAAACAATAAGGGGCAGAAAACGCTGGTGGGTGTTGTGTACAGGCCACCTAACAGTAGTAGTGAAGTTGGGGATGGCATCAAACAGGAAATTAGAAATGCTTGCGACAAAGGCAAAGCAGTTATAATGGGTGACTTCAATCTACATATAGATTGGGTGAATCAAACTGGCAGGGGTGCTGAGGAAGAGGATTTCTTGGAATGTATACGGGATAGTTATCTAAACCAACATGTAGAGGAACCAACGAGAGAGCTGGCTATTTTAGACTGGGTATTGAGTAATGAGGAAGGGTTAGTTAGTAGTCTTGTTGTGCGTGGCCCCTTGGGCAAGAGTGACCATAATATGGTTGAGTTCTTCATTAGGATGGAGAGTGACATTGTTAATTCAGAAACAATGGTTTTGAACTTAAAGAAAGGTAACTTTGAGGGTATGAGACGTGAATTGGCCAAGATTGACTGGCAATTAATTCTAAAAGGGTTGACGGTGGATATGCAATGGAAGGCATTTAAAGACTGCATGGATGAACTACAAAAATTGTTCATCCCAGTTTGGCAAAAGAATAAATCGGGGAAGGTAGTGCATCCATGGATAACAAGGGAAATCAGGGATAGTATCAAAGCAAAGGATGATGCGTACAAACTAGCCAGAAAAAGCAGCATACCGGAGGACTGGGAGAAATTCAGAGACCAGCAGAGGAGGACGAAGGGCTTAATTAGAAAAGGAAAAATGGATTATGAAAGAAAACTGGCAGTGAACATAAAATCTGACTGCAAAAGTTTTTATAGATATGTGAAAAGAAAGAGATTAGTTAAAACAAATGTAGGTCCCTTGCAGTTAGAAACAGGTGAGTTGATCATGGGGAACCAGGATATGGCGGACCAATTGAGTAACTACTTTGGTTCCGTCTTCACTAAGGAAGACATAAATGATCTGCCAGAAATAGCAGGGGCCCGCGGGTCAAAGGAGGTGGAGGAATTGAGTGAAATCCAGGTTAGTCGGGAAGTGGTGTTGGGTAAATTGAATGGATTAAAGGCCGATAAATCCCCAGGGCCAGATAGGCTGCATCCCAGAGTACTTAAGGAAGTAGCTCCAGAAATAGTGGATGCATTAGTAATAATCTTTCAAAACTCCTTAGATTCTGGAGTAGTTCCAGAGGATTGGCGGGTAGCAAACGTAACCCCACTTTTTAAGAAGGGAGGGAGAGAGAAAACGGGGAATTACAGACCAGTTAGCCTAACATCGGTAGTGGGTAAACTGCTAGAGTCAGTTATTAAAGATGGGATAGCAGCACATTTAGAAAGTGGTGAAATCATTGGACAAAGTCAGCATGGATTTACGAAAGGTAAATCATGTCTGACGAATCTTATAGAATTTTTCGAGGATGTAACTAGTAGCGTGGATAGGGGAGAACCAGTGGATGTGGTGTATCTGGACTTCCAGAAGGCTTTCGACAAGGTCCCACATAAGAGATTAGTATACAAACTTAAAGCACATGGCATTGGGGGTTCAGTATTGATGTGGATAGAGAACTGGCTGGCAAACAGGAAGCAAAGAGTAGGAGTAAACGGGTCCTTTTCACAATGGCAGGCAGTGACTAGTGGGGTACCGCAAGGCTCAGTACTGGGACCCCAGCTATTTACAATATATATTAATGATCTGGATGAGGGAATTGAAGGCAATATCTCCAAGTTTGCGGATGACACTAAGCTGGGGGGCAGTGTTAGGTGTGAGGAGGATGCTAGGAGACTGCAAGGTGACTTGGATAGGCTAGGTGAGTGGGCAAATGTTTGGCAGATGCAGTTTAATGTGGATAAATGTGAGGTTATCCATTTTGGTGGCAAAAACGGGAAAGCAGATTATTATCTAAACGGTGGCCGATTGGGAAAGGGGGAGATGCAGCGAGACCTGGGTGTCATGGTACACCAGTCATTGAAGGTAGGCATGCAGGTGCAGCAGGCAGTAAAGAAAGCGAATGGCATGTTGGCTTTCATAGCAAGAGGATTTGAGTATAGGAGCAGGGAGGTTCTACTGCAGTTGTATAGGGTCTTGGTGAGACCACACCTGGAGTATTGCGTGCAGTTTTGGTCTCCAAATCTGAGGAAGGACATTATTGCCATAGAGGGAGTGCAGAGAAGGTTCACCAGATTGATTCCTGGGATGTCAGGACTGTCTTATGAAGAAAGACTGGATAGACTTGGTTTATACTCTCTAGAGTTTAGGAGATTGAGAGGGGATCTTATAGAAACTTACAAAATTCTTAAGGGGTTGGACAGGCTAGATGCAGGAAGATTGTTTCCGATGTTGGGGAAGTCCAGGACAAGGGGTCACAGCTTAAGGATAAGGGGGAAATCCTTTAAAACCGAGATGAGGAGAACTTTTTTCACACAGAGAGTGGTGAATCTCTGGAACTCTCTGCCACAGAGGGTAGTTGAGGCCAGTTCATTGGCTATATTTAAGAGGGAGTTAGATGTGGCCCTTGTGGCCAAGGGGATCAGAGGGTATGGAGAGAAGGCAGGTACGGGATACTGAGTTGGATGATCAGCCATGATCATATTAAATGGCGGTGCAGGCTCGAAGGGCCGAATGGCCTACTCCTGCACCTAGTTTCTATGTTTCTAGGAGGTAGTGGAGGCTGGGACTATCCCATTGTTTACGAAACAGTTAGACAGGCGCATGGATAGGACATGTTTGGAGGGCCATGGACCAAACGGGGGCAGGTTGGACTAGTGTAGCTGGGGCATGTTGGCCGTTGTGGGGAAAGCTGGGCTGAAGGGCCTGTTTCCACACTGTATTACTCTCTGACTCCAATCTCTATCTAGTTATGGTTTAGAATTTTACATAGCATAGGAAATAATTGCCATTATTTTATTTCACGGCAAGGTGCAGTGAACAGCTTTGTTTTGCATGCTATCCCATCAGATCATATAATACTGTACATAAATATAATCAAATCAAATTCAAGTACAACTCAAGGTAGAGTAAAGGGGAAGATACAGAGTGTAGAATACAGTTCTTAGCTATATGGCACATTCATTTTTTGTAGTTTAGCGGGTCTCGACCCGAAACGTCACCCATCCCTTCTCTCTGGAGATGCTGCCTGTCTTGCTGAGTTGCTCCAACATTTTGTGTCTACCTTTGATTTAAACCAGCATCTGCAGTTCTTTGTTACACCTATAGCCCACCAAGTCCACGCCAATCATTGATCACCCATTCACATTAGTTCTTTGTTATCTTTCTTGTTCACTTAAAATCAAACCACCATTAAGCAAATGTTGATGCATTGTAACGCACCAGTTCCAGAGACCAAGTCCAATGTCCGCAATGGGGTAGAGGTGAATCGGACAGTACCCTCGCTTATGGAAGGATCGTTCAGAAGCCTGATAACGGAGGGGAAGAAGCTGTTCCTGAGTCTGGTGGTGTATGCTTTCAAGCTTCTGTACCTGAACGGGGACAGGGAGAAGAAGGAATGACCGGGGTGGGACAGGTTATTGATTACGTTGGCTGCTGCCTGAGACACCGAGTTACACTTTGTGTACTACACTTCTGCAGTTGCTTGAATCTACACATTGGTCGAATGTAGATCAACTTTCTCTTGCTTCTCCAGGGCACCCAATTCCATACAGTCAGGAGGCACCATCTCTGCCCTAACCATATATAATCACAGCATGGGGTGACACGGTGGTGCAGTGGTAGAGTTGTTGCCTTACAGCACCAGAGACACGGGTTCAATCCCGACCATGGGTGCTATCTGTATGGAGTTTGTACCTTGTCCCTGTGACCGTATGGGTTTTCTCCATGTGCTCTGGTTTCCTCCCACATTCCAAAGACGTACAGGTTTGTAAATTAATTAGCTTTGGTAAAAAATGTAAATTGTCCCTGGTGCGTAGGATAGTGCTCATGTACGGGGTGATCGATGGTCGGCACATACTCAGTAGGCTGAAGGCGTTTTATCTCTACAGTCTAAAGCATGTTAAATTTTCAAAACCAAAATCTGTTCCAGTATTAACCGGAGAGGCTTAAATGTGCAAAGGGGCATTTTCATTCGGAATCTTTATTGTACGTTATTGGCTGTGGCTTCCATCTGAGAATGCTGGATAAGAATAAGTCCTGTGTCTATTCACTGTTCAGTGACCTTACGTGAAGTAAGCTTTTCCACTCATCAAAAGCTTGAAGTTTAACCAACAAATAAAAGGAACCAAAATAGGGAGTGTAGGAATTACACCTTTGGTGTAGATAAGCACTTGTCAATTTAGGCGGCAGAGAATAGCTACAGATATGAAACGCTTTGTATCTGCTGGAAAGAGCTGGATAATGTTGTTCTTTCTACCTTGCCAAAGCTGGAAGCTGATTTGATGCAGGCCAGGGGAATTTCTCAATGGCAAAATGTGGAGACATGAGGAACTGTAGATGCTGGTTGCCTGGAAAAGACACAATGTGCTGGAGTAACTCAGAGGGTCAGGCAGCATCTGTGGAGAACATGGATAGGGGACGTTTCCAGTTGGAAATCTTCTTCAGACCAATTGTAGGGGTGGGGGGGGGGGGGGAGGTGGGTGGGGAACGAAAGCTGGAAGAGAGGAGAGGCAGGACAAATCCTGGCAAGTGATAGGTGGATACAGGTTAGGGGAGGGGGGTTGACAGGCAGATGGTTGGACAAAGGCCAAGGATGAATAAAAAGGTGTGAGACAAAAGGATTGAAGAGTTGACAACTGTGAGGACGGAGGAAAGAATGTGGGTGGAGGGAGAGTGGAGAAATAGAGTGCGTGTCTAGTTGGGGCATTGGGGGGTGGAGATGGTTGGGGAGAGAGAGAAAGGGCAGTGTGCACTCGCTGGCAAGTAATAAGTGGATACAGGTGAGGGGGGGGGAGTTCTGATTGACTGATAATTAATTGATTGGTTGATACTTTATTATCACATGTGACATGTCACAGTGAAATGATTAAGAAGGAACGGCAGATGCTGGTAAATCGAAGGTAGACAAAAATGGTGTCACAGTGAAATTCTTTGTTTTGAACACCATATCCAAGGTATGCAGAGAGTCGCCATGTGTGAGATAAGGTAATAAGGATAGAAGAGGACTGAAAGGTGCAGCTAGAGGATGGAATATATGAGGAAGGGGACGGGTGGGAGAAAGAAAAAAAAACTTAGATATAACAATTATTTAGTGATGAATGTAAGTTAATGAGGGAATTCAGATTGGAAGCTTTTACAATGCACTTTCAGCAGTGGCTATGTCTGCATCATATACTTTGAGCTTGCATCAGTAGAATTCTACTTCAAAGCTAAAAAGATGGGGCAGACAATATATCAAGCATACTGTGCGTCCCTGTTGTATTTTACTAGTATAATGTGGAACCATACTCCAAATTTTAATGCAGTATATTGCGACAACTGTGTTCAAGGCTGTGGGAGAATTCCATCGCAGTGCTTGGCAGCATTAATAAAACTAAGTCAAGTCCACAGTGCGTGGTATAAAAATCGATTTTATTCAGCAGCATGAAGTGGAGGTTAGTGCCGCTAGATTTATGTGCAGCATTTAGTTTAAATACGTCTCTTCCACATTTTTATGTCCCAATATGTCTTAGCTGAAGGTTGAGGGAGGATAGTTTTATGCAGAGAGAGGATCCAGAGAGAGGGATGGCACAGTGGCGCAGTGGGCGATTTGCTGCCGTACAGCGCCAGAGACCCAGGTTCGATTCTGTCTGTGCAGAGTTTGTACGTTCTCCCAGTGATTGCCTGGGATTTCTCTGGGTGCTCCAGTTTCCTCCCACACTCCAAAGACGTGCAGTTTTGTAGGTTAATTGGTTTCTGTTAATTGTCCCTAGTGTGTAGGAAAGAACTAGTGTATTTGTGATCGCTGGTCAGTGTGGACTCAGTGGGCTGAATGGCCTGTTTAAAACTCTGCAACTAGAACTAAGATCGGACGTAAACTTAGGTGGGTTGGTTAGTAATTTTACAGATGACTCCAAGGTTGCTGGGGTTAGACATTCAAGTGCTTGTCCAAACAGCTCGTAAGTTTTGATTTTGAATACAATCTGTTCAGTTAATATCTTTACCAAACATGCCAAGCCGATATTATGCCCGGAGCACTCACTGCCATCTTAAATAATATGGAGCTGGTTAAATATTATGAGATAAAAAGAAAGCTACTTTCCAAATGAATGTATAATCATAGTCAATAATAGCTGTCCTGAACAAGAATATTAGATTAATAATATTGCAAAAATCCGATTTGTAATTGTTACAATATTTCCAGTACTCGCCCACCTCAACACTAAACTTTACCCATGACTATGGTTTAGAAGAAGGGTCGAAGAACGGTCTCGACCTGAAATGTCACCCATTCCTTCTCTCCAGAGATGCTGCCTGTCCCGCTGAGTTACTCCAGCTTTTTGTATCTATTTATAGTTTAGTTTAGTTTAGAGATGCGGCATGGAAACAGACCCTTTGGCCGACCGAGTCCATGCCGACCAGCGATCACTCGTACACTTGTTCTATCCTACACACTAGGGGCAATTTACAGAAGCCAATTAACCTACACACCCACACGCCTTTGAAGTGTGGGGGGAAACCGGAGCACCCGGAGAAATCCCAGGTGGTCACAGGGAGAATGTGCAAACTCCGTACAGGCAACACCCAGAGTCAGGATTGAACCCAGGTCCCTGGAGGGATAAGGCAGTCAGGATTGAACCCAGGTCCCTGGCGGATAAGGCAGCAGCTCTATCACTGCACCACTGGGCCTCTCCAGCTATAGCAACAAATGACAGCAGTGTCATTAAATAAGATTGGTACTAATCTAAATCTGCAGACGGACATGTATTTTGCAAGAATGTAGAGTAGATTTACGAGAATGTTACCAGGACCAGAGGGCCTCAGCACTCTCTAGGGAGAAAATGGGCAGGCGAGAACTTCATTCCTTTGAGTGCAGGAGGCTGAGGGGTGAACGCACCTGAGAGGTGCATGAAATCACGAGGGGAATTGATAGAGTGAATACACATAATCTTTTATGCAGAATAGAGGAATCAAGAACAAGAGGGACATGGGTTTAAGGTGAGACAGGGAAGATTTAATGTTTCCTCCGGGTGCTCCAGTTTCATTCCACATCTGAGAGATGTGCAGGTTTGTAGGTTAATTGGCCTCTGTAAATTGTCTGTAGTGTGCAGGGAGTGAAAGAGAAAGTGGGATAACATGGTACCAGTGAGAACGGGTGATCGATGATCGGCATGGACGATGGGCGGAAGAACCTGTTTCCATGCTATTTCTTTCAATCAATTCTATCAAGCATTCAATCAAGACCTCTCCTGCCTTCCTTAGCGCTGCTCGAAGAGCTAGCCATTACAGCGTAAACCCTGAAGACAGTAACGATTCACGAGCAGGAGCTCGATCCAGACCTTTAGACTTTAAAGATGCAAAGCGGAAACAAGTCTTTTGGCCCACCAAGTCCTCGCCAACCAGTGACCACCCCGTACACCAGCACTATCCTACACACTAGGGACACTTTACAATTTTACCGACAAACCTGTATGTCTTTGGAGTGTGAGAGGAAACCCACACAGGTCGCGGGGAGAACATATAAACTCCATATGGCCAGAACCCATAGTCTAGATTGAATGCGGGTCTCTGGTGCTGGAAGGCAGCAACTCTACTACTGCAATACTGTGCCGGACTGGTGTTTCTACGATGGAAAAAAAATCACAGGGTGAAGCAATTTTGTGAAAATAACCCCTACCATCAAAGCAAAGATTACTTTGCACTGGTGAATGGCTTTAATAGACATGCCCATGTTGCCAAGTTTATGTGCACTTGGGCGGCTGATGGAGAGGACTTGAGGTATCTTCTCCACTTTCCGGTGAACAGTTCCACTGCTAATCACAGTTATCTGCCTGATTGTCTGTCAGTCCGACTGTTCATCATCTTGCGTCTGGGACACATAAATTGCAGAAGGTGACACATTTGTCCATCAGTATTTTTGAATTGCTGCATTCTGACTTTTCAGAAAACAAGGAGAGAAACCCAGGGCTGATGTTCCATCAATGTAAGGAGACAATGCTTCACATTAGCTCCTGTGTTTGCATTGCAAAACAGTCCACAGTTTGATTGGAGGTAACGACAGGGTGAAAAATATGCTGTGCCTCGGTAAATTATTAATTCAAGTCACGACACTAAACTCAAGTTAGAGTCATGACACTAGAGTCAAGTTAGAGTCCGCGTCGACCAGTGATCACCCTGTACAGTAGCTCTATCCTACATACTCAGGACAATTTACAATTTTACAAAAGCCAATTAACCTACAAACCTGTACGTCTTTGGAGTGTGGGCGGAAACTCACACAGATCAAGGGGGAGAACATACAAACTCCATACGGACAGAACCTGTAGTCTGGATTGAACTCATTCCTCCTTCTCCCTGCTCCCGTCTGGCAGTAGGTACAGAAGCTTGAAAGCACACACCTCCAGACACTGGAACAGTTTCTTCCCCGCTGTTATCAGGCTACTTAACGGTCCTTCCATAAGCTTGGGTACTATCCGATTCACCTCTACCCCATTGCGGACATTGGACTTTGTCTCTGGAACTGGTGCGCTACAATACTGAATACTATGTTCTGCACTCTGTATCTTCCCCTTTGCTCTATCTATCTATCTATCATACTTGGGTATGAAGATTGTTTTATGCATGGTATTATCTAATCTGTTTAGATGGCACGCAGAACAAAGCTTTTCACTGAACCTCAGTACATGGCAATAATAAACAAGCAAGAAAGAAACAAACCCTTGGGCCAAGCCATGATAAGATTGAAAGAAATAGCACTGAAACGGATTCTTCAGTCCACCGAGTCCACGCCAACCATCAATCAATCACCTGTTATCACTGGTTCTAGGTTATCATGACAACCAACAAACCCCATCGATGCTAATCCCATTTGTCCACATTCGGTCCATATTCCACTAAGCCTATAGAGTCATGGAGCATCAGAGCACACAAACAGGAAAGTTGTCTTCACGCTTGCTGTGTTCGATAGCAGTGTTGAGAAGGTTCAATGGGGGTATATCGCATCTTCAGTGTTTTTATTTTTAATTGTAATCTTTAAAAGTAGAACAGTACAGCACAGGAACAGGCCCTTCAGCCCACAATGTCTGTGCCGATCTTGATGCGAAGATCAACGCTTATCTGCTGGCACATAATCCATATCACTCCATTCCCTGCATATCCATGAACTTATCCAGAAGTATCTTAAACGCCTCCACCACCACCCCTGGCAGAGTGTTCCAGGCACACACATCACCCTCTGCGGGGAAACAAAAAGTTGCCCCACATATCTCCTATAAACTTGACCCCTCTCACCTTAAAGCTATGCGTTCTAGTCTATGACACTTCCACCATGGGAAGAAGGTTCTGGCTGTCTGAATGTGGGTCAAAGGGCCTATCCCTATGTTGTACTTTCTATGATATTTGACATTGCCACTCTGGGGATAAAGGTTCCAGCTGTCTACCCTATCTATGCCTGTATAGGTACCAATGTAGGTACAAAACAAGATGAGTTTTAGTGATAGATAGATAGATAGATAGATAGATAGATAGATAGATAGATAGATAGATAGATAGATAGATAGATAGATAGATGATAGATAAATAAAAACATGATGACATTCAAGATAAAAGCAACTTTGTGATGATGAATTATTAATCTAACTTTTCCCTTGTTCAGATTCTACTTTAAACATCATTGTGTCTAATTAGACTCAACAAAAGCAATGTATCTGGACAAGACACTAGTGGGAGAGTCTCGGACCAGAGTGCAGAGCCTCAGAATAAAAGGGTGTACCTTTAGAATGGCGATGAGTAGGTATTACTTAATCTAGGCGGTGAATCTGTGGCATTCATTGCCGCAGACTGCTGTGGAGGTCGTCATAGTGTATTTTTAAAGTGGAGATTGACAGATTCATGATTAGTAAGGTTGTCAAAGGTTACAGAGAGAAGGCAGGAAGATGGGGTTAAGAGGGAAAGATAGATCAACCATGATTGAATGGCAAAGTAGACTCGGTGAGCCGAATGCCCTAATTCTGCTCCTATGACTTATAGACTTATGAACTGATGTGGAAAAATATAATCAAACCCAAGTTCAAGGCTACTCTGTGGCGATGAATCATGAGCATACCTTTCCCCTTGAACAGATTCCATTTGAACCATCATTTTGTTCAATTAAACTCGGCAAAAGCAATGCGTCCAGACAAGTGCAGAGAAGTCTGCGGGCCAATGTCAAAGTCATGTTTACTGAGTGGTCTTGTCCTTTTTCACACAGATGAAGATCACAGAAGATGACTTGTGGATCCGGACATACGGCCGGCTGTATCAAAAGCTTTGCTCTTCCTCAGGAGATATCCCCATTGGCATCTATCGCACAGAGACACAAAAGCTCGCAACATCAGAGGTACGGCCTTCTGCTAATGTACACGGACTACTCTTAATTGACAAAATCTGTTGCTCAGTTGACAATGTGCCAGGCATCTCCTAGGCTGTTGTATATATGCAAACCACTGAATTTTACTTCCAGCATTATTTATGGATTTGTAATTTGAATCTGCTTCTATAGGAATCGGTAGCTTCCCCTTTAGTCCGTATTTGAAAAGTGAGTCATTGCATTTAAATGGCAATATCTGTTTTATTTACTGCTGAAATTAGATATTAGAAATATCCAGACAGAATCTGCATGCAAAATATATCATCAGTTCTACTCCAATCTTATGCACTGCCCTCTGCATATCTGTCAACTTATTTATTTTGTTTTTCTCTATCAGCGATAAAAATATTTAATTTTAATTTTATACTTCATGATGTCTGCACCGACAGTCGTTTGCTTTTCTTCCCACGTTCTGTCACTTCTTTGTCGGTTGTTGTCATTACTTCTGCTTTGCCACGGAGATTCTTCCAGATGAGATTTGTTTGTTTTTGCCATTAACATAGAAACATAGAAAATAGGTGCAGGAGGAGGCCATTCAGCCCTTCGAGCCAGCACTGCCATTCATTGTGATCATGGCTGATCATCCACAATCAGTAACCCGTGCCTGCCTTTTCCCCATACCCCTTGATTCCTCTAGCCCCAAGAGCTCTATTTAACTCTCTTTTAAATTCATCCAGTGAATTGGCATACACCACTTGTGGCAGATAATTCCACAAATTCACAACTCTCTGGGTGAAAAAGTTTTTTCTCATCTCATTTTTAAATGGTCTCCCCTTTATTCTTAGACTGTGGCCCCTGGTTCTGGAATCCCCCAACATTGGGAAACATTTTTCCTGCATCTAGTTTGTCCAGCCCTTTTATAATTTTATATGTTTCTATGTGCAGGATTTTGTTGATGAAATAATATTAAATGTGCAGGATTTTGTTGATGAAATTATATAAACATAGAAAGCTTAGATGGCCTGTCAATTCTTTATTGAAAGAAAGACAGAGTGCTGGAGTAACTCAGCGAGTCTGGCAGCATGTCTGGAGAACATTGATAAGTGACGATTCAGGTCGGGACCCTTCTTCAGAGACAAGTAGCAAGAGCAGTAATGAGTGCATGATAGTGGAGACAAAAGGAACTGCAGAAGTTGGAATCTTGAGCTAAACACAAAGTGCTGGAGTAATTCAACGGGTCAGGCAGCATCTCTGGAGAACATGGAGAGGTGATGTTTCGGGTTGAGACCATTCTTCAGTCTGATTGGATTAGCAGGGGAGAAAGCTTTGAAGAGAGAGGTTGGGGTGGAACAAAGCTTGGCCAGTGATAGGTGGATGCAGGTGAAGAGGGAGAGGAGATTGATGGGTAAAGTGAGTGACAATGGCCAAAGGTGAAAAGGAGATGAAAGGATGTCGGATATGGAGAGAGGAAGAGGAGTAGGAGTGAAATGTAGAGCTGGAGAGAAGGATATCGATGAAAGTGGACGGGGAGGGCGTGGGGAAAGAGAAAAGAGGGGGATGGTAGGAGGAATGGGTGCACATCAGGGTGTGGAACAGGACAGAGACAGCAGAAAAGGGTTGTTACCTCAGATTGGAGAATTCAATGTTCATACCATTGGGTTGTAAGCTACCCAAGAGGAATATGAGGTGCTGTTCCTCCAGTTTGCCTGTGGCCTGACTAGGAATTGAGGAGTCCCAGGGCAGAAAGGTCAGTGTGGTGATGAAGTGGATGTGCTGCAGATCTGTGTCAAACTTGGATCTAGTAAATCAACTTTGTGTTTTAATTTTATCTTTGCATGGATCTACTTAGATTTATCAATGTCCCTTTGCTCCACTGTACACACAATTCCTAAAGCATGCACTATAAAACACGACAGCTTCATGATTTAGCTGGAGACATGTGGAACTGCAGATGCTGGAATCGTGAATAAAATACAAAGTGCTGGAGGATGTCAGCGGGTCAGGCAGCACCTGTGGAGGGAGATATATGGACTGGCAATGTTTTGACTTGGACCCTTCTTCAGACTGATTGTAGTGAGAGGAGAGGGTAGAATACTGGTGGTGGCACAGCTTTAGATTTGCTGCCTTACTGTGCCAGAGACCCGGGTTCGATCCCGACTACAGGTGCTTGTCTGTACGGAGTTTGTACGTTCTCCCTGTGACCTGTGTGGGTGTCTCCAAAATCTTCGGTTTCCTCCCACACTTCAAAGACGTACAGGTTTGTAAGTTAATTGGCTTGGTGAGTTAAAAAGAAAAGTAAATTGTTCCTAGTGTGTGTAGGATAAGTTAATGTGCGGGGATGGGTGGTCGGTGCGGACTCGGTGGGCCGAAGGGCCAGTTTCCACACTATATCTTTAACCTAAACTAAATGCCGGAAAGAAGCGGGGCCAGGCAGTTCTATAATAACTATGAAAGAATTGCATCTTGTTCAGCACAGACATAACGGGCCGAAGAGTCTTTTCTTGTTGAAGCAAGGAACTGCAAATGCAGGTTTACGGATAAGGACACAAAGTGCTGGGTAATTCACCGGGTCAGGCAACATCTCTGGAGAACATGGATGGGTGAAGCTTTGGGTCGGGATCCTTGTTTATTCTGTTCTATGCATGGATGAATGTATAACTCAGTGGTGTAGTTGTACCCTGTACACCTGTTCCCTTTGCTCATCAGTTCATAAGTGATGGGGACTGTGTTTTTGAAAGATATGAGGAAAACCCTTCAGCCGACCCGACCCATCAGTCTGAAGAAGGGTCCTGACCCGAAATGTCGCCCGTTCATTCTCTTCACAGATGCTGCCAGACATGCTGTGTTCTTCCGGCACTTATTCCAATGCTTGCATGCCGGCTGCCAACATTCAGTGTGGGGTTATTTATGTCTAGGGTGCAGTTTATCTAGATTCATCACAGCATGGTTTGGGAACAGCTCCATCCAAGACCGCATGAAATTGCAGGGAGTTGTGGACGTAGCCCAGACCATCACGCAAACCAATCTCACTTCCGTGAAATCCATCTACACTTCACGCTGCCTTGGTAAGGCCACCAGCATAATCAAGGACCAGTCCCACCCCGGACACTCCCTCTTCCCCCCCTCTCCCCTCTACCAGGGTAAGAGGTACAGAAGTGTGAAAATGCATTTCTCCAGATTCAGGGACAGTTTCTTCCCAGCTGTTATTAAGTAACTGAATGGTTCTCTCACCAGCTAGAGAGTGGTCCTGACCTCCCATCGACCTTATTGGAGATCTTTGAACAATCTTTATTGGACTGGATCTTGCACTAAATCTTGTCTCCTTTATCCTTTATCGCTACACGGTGGACGACCTGATTGTAATCGTATATAGTCTTTTCTTTAACTGGCTGCTATGCAACAAAGATCTTTTCACCGTAACTTGGTAAGCGGGATAATAAACTATTCGAAGTCCTGGATGTAAAATAATAAACTACAATTTACAGAGTTTGTTGATATTAGTGAAGAGCTGTAACATGTAGCAGAACATGGAGATGATGCACATTTATCAAGCGAGTTAATGTCAGACGTTGGAATTTGTGAATGGTTGTACAGTTAAACTTGATCATCCAGTATAAATAACCAGGCTTAATCAACTCTAGCATTGTTCCTGGATGTGCATCTGAAGTAAATAAATCAATATCCTGGCTATATTAAATAAAACATTTGCAATGACATTGTCAGTCATTAGCGCCATCCAAGCATTGTCAGGAGGAGAAGATGTTACTGTGGCACTGTGGGAGTGAGAGAATTCAGAGAGAGCAGTATTTTAGTTTTGATTATTATCACGTCTACCGAGGTACATTGAAAAGCATTTTGTTTGTGCTATCAATAGCAACCAGAGCCAGGTAAATGGAAACAGTGGACCCACTAATTGAGACAAATCTTTGACTGAGTGAAAGACACAGCTCGGAAACAGGCCATTTGGTTCAATGAGTTCATGCCGACCATCGATCACCCTTTCACACTAGTTCCATGTTATCCCACATACTTATCCACTCCCTACACACTGGGGGGGGGCAATTTACAGAGTCCCATTAACCTACAAGCCCACGACTAGTTGGGATGTCGAGGGAAACCGGAGCACCCTGAGGAAACCCATGCATTGCAGGGAGAAGGTACAAACTACACTCACACACAGACAGCACCTGAGGTCAGGATCAAACTGGGGTCTCTGGCGCTGTGAGGCAGCAACTCTACCGCTGTGCTGCCTGACATTCTGGCAAGCCGTTTGTAGTCACTGGTCATGTACCAGTGAGAGTACATTGTATCAGCAATCATTCTCCCAACACAACTAATTAAATGTTAAACAGACACAAGAGACTGCAGATGCATTAAACTATCACGCAGTTGGTTTGTGGAAGGATGTGGAGGCTTTGGAGAGGGTGTACATGAGGTCTGTGGATTAGGGAATATTAGCTGTAAGGAGAGGTTGGACAGTTTGAGGTTGTTTTCTCTGGAATGCCGGAGGTTGCATGGGGAATTAACAGAAGTAAATAAAATTATGAGAGGCGTGGATATAGGACAGACAGTCATAACTTTTTCCCCAGTAATGAAATGTCAAAAACTTGAAGACATAGCTCAAAATTGTGCGGTGAAGTTTTTTTTAGACAGAGAGTGATGGGTGCCTGGAACGTGCTGTCATGGGTGGTGGTGGAAGCAGATACAATGGTGGCAGTTAATAAGCTTTTAGACAGTCACATGGATATGCAGAGAATGGAGGGATATGGATTACATGCAGGCAGAGGAGATTAGTTTAGTTTGGCATCATGTTCAGCACAGACTTAGACATGGACATACAAATTAGGTGCAGGAGGAGGCCATTCGGCCCTTCGAGCCTGCACCGCCATTCAATATGATCATGGCTGATCATCCAACTCGGTATCCTGTACCTGCCTTCTCTCCATACCCCCTGATACCTTTAGCCACAAGGGCCACATCTAACTCCCTCTTAAATATAGCCAATGAACTGGCCTCAACTACCTTCTGTGGCAGAGAATTCCAGAGATTCACCACTTTGTGGGCTGAAGGGCCTGTTCCTGTGCTGTACTGACCTATTTTCCATCTTCTTTGCTAAAAGAACAAATAAAAAAGAAAACATTGTGATATAGAATTTTAGTTTAGTTTAGAGATACAGCACGGAAATAGGCCATTTGGCCCACCGAGTCCATGCCGACCACTCCGTATACTAGCACTTTCCTACACACAAGAGGCAGTTTTCAATTTTTACCAAAGCCAATTAACTTACAAACTTGTACATCTTTGGGATGTGGGAGGAAACCAGAGCACCCAGAGAAAACCCACGTGGTCACAGGGAGAACATACAAACTCTGTACAGACTGCACCCATAGTCAGGATTGAACCCTGGTGCTGTAAGGCAGCAACTCTACCACTGTGCCGTTCTTAATTTTGCTTTCTAAAATCATAAATTCACTGAGAGTGTTTGTGATGGATATTTGCTTCATAATGTTTAGTATTATTGTCCTTAGTTCATGGGCAATGTTCATTTCACATTCCCCATTAGACTTGCTTGCTAATAATTTTGATTAACATAATGACCGTAAAAATGAATGAAGAAAACAATTCAATGCAACCCCTCACTGTAACTTGCACTCTAAATAGTTTTGAAACATCAGTGCAGGTGCACAACCTTTTATCCGAAAGCCTTGGGACCAGACACCTTTCGTAATTCAGAATTTGTCGGTCTTCAGAATGGAAATTTTTTTGCGTAGATTTTAATGGCTGGCTCAGTGGTAGAGTGCTCGGCTCATATCCGCAAGGTCGCGAGTTTGCGCCTTGATCCCGGCAGAAGAAGTTGGAGCGGGGCTGGGCTGGGCTGCTGCTGGCTGTGGGTCTCTGGGATCTCTGTGCTTGCGGTGGGCCTGGTGGTCGAAATTGGTCCTGACGTCTCCGGTGACTGCAAACCTGCAGCCATCGCCGTCGTGAGACAGTACAAAGCCCCCACGCCGGTGCAATGAGCGGGGAGCTGGAGAGGGGAAGGAAGGGGCCACTCACATGGCCAGGAAGCAGAGGGGTGTAGGTGGGGTGAAACTGAAGGGAGCGACAATCTGTGCTGCCTGCACGCTGATTTAAAAGTTCCCACGTACCTGTGTATCGTTCTACCGTGGGCAACTCAGCGGGCAGGTAGTTGTCATTTAACCCCCGCGCAATATACTCTCACCTTCTCTTTTATGAATGGGGATTTAGTTCCCCTTTTTCGCTTCCGCTGTCACCTAATCGGTGAACGTTTTCCCTGATAGTAACAAACAGCACAATACCCCCCCCCTCCCCTCCAACTCCAGAGGAATCCTCCCCGATGGGCCGCTACAACAAAGCCCGAGCTGAATGAAGAAACCCAATTCAACTCTGCGTGTTCCTCTGAAGTTGGCCCTTTCTCTTCAGAATGGGGCTGGGCTGGAGTTGCTGATCTGGGATCTCTGTGCTTGCAGTGGGCCTGGGGGCATGAGAGGGCGCAGCCTTGTCACCGTGTAAACGGGGCTGGGCTGCTGCTGACTGTGGGTCTCTGGGATCTCCGTGCTTGCGGTGGGCCTGGGGGTTGGTGTTCCGTTGGTCTTGACGTCTCCGATGACTGGACTGCGCTGCTAGAATCGCCGACGTGAAGACAGTGCAAAGCCCCCTCGCCGGTGCAATGGGCGGGGAGCTGGAGAGGGGAGGGAAGGGGTCACACACATGGCCGGGAAGCAGAGGGGTGTAGGTGGGGTGAAACTGAAGGGACCGACAATTTGCTGCTGCCTGCACGCTGAGTTAAAAAGTTCCCACGCAAGACTCACGATACACTGTGTATCGTGAGTCTACCATGGGAACTTTTTAACTCAGCGGGCAGGTAGCAGCATATTGTCAATTATTAACCCTCCCGCGCAATATACCCTCACCTCTTTTATGAATGGGGATTTAGTTCCCCTTTCTTCGAGGACCAACCGGAGGTTCCGCTGTCACCTCTGCGGGCCGCCCTCGGTGAACGTTTTCAAGGACCTTTCTTCAAGGACCGAAAAAATGTCACTATTCGGAGGTTTTCGTTATTTGGATCGTCGGATAAAAGGTTGTGCACCTGTATATATAACCATGGCACAACGCAACGCTGGAGATCCCACAGGAATATTGCTGCTTCTTTCATTTGAGGCTTTGGAAAACCAGGATAATCCAGGATAATGCCTGTTATCGGGAAACTGAACCATCCTACCAACAACTGGAGAGCAGGCCTGACCTACTATCTACCTCATTGGAAACCTTTGAACTATCTTTAATCAGAATTAACTGGACTTTATCTTGCACTCTGCATTATTCCCTTGTATCCTGTATTTGTAAGATACAGGATCTGTGGACAGCTGGATTGTAATCATGTATAGTCTTTCCACTGACTGGTTAGCACGCAACAAAAGCTTGTCACTGTACCTCCGTTCACGTGACAATAAACTAAACTCAACTAAACTCAAGAATTCACAATACTTAAATAAGAAAATAAAAAATTAATATAAACCTTCAGGGAGAACAAAGGTGCAATGTTGCAATATAATAGAAACATAGAAACATAGGTGCAGGAGTAGGCCATTCGGCCCTTCGAGCCTGCACCGCCATTCAATATGATCATGGCTGATCATCCAACTCAGTATCCTGTACCTGCTTTCTCTCCATACCTCCTGATCCCTTTAGCCACAAAGGCCACATCTAACTCCCTCTTAAATATAGCCAATGAACTGGCCTCAACTACATTCTGTGGCAGAGAATTCCAGAGATTCACCACTCTGTGTAAAAAATGTTTTTCTCATCTCAGTCCTAAAAGATTTCCCCTTTATCCTTAAACTGTGACCCCTTGTTCTGGACTTCCCCAACATCAGGAACAATCTTCCTGCATCTAGCCTGTCCAACCCCTTAAGAATGTTGTACGTTTCTATAAGATCCTCCCTCAATCTTCTAAATTCTAGCGAGTACAAGCTGAGTCTATCCAGTCTTTCTTCATATGAAAGTCCTGACATCCCAGGAATCAGTCTGGTGAACCTTCTCTGTACTCCCTCTATGGCAAGAATATCCTTCCTCAGATTAGGAGACCAAAACTGTACGCAATACTCCAGGTGTGGTCTCACCAAGACCCTGTACAACTGCAGTAGAACCTCCCTGCTCCTATACTCAAATCCTTTTGCTATGAATGCTAACATACCATTCGCTTTCTTCACTACCTGCTGCACCTGCATGCCTACTTTCAATGACTGATGTACCATGACACCCAGGTCTCGTTGCATCTCCCCTTTTCCTAATCGGCCACCATTCAAGTAATAGTCTACTTTTCTTTTGGCACTAAAGTGGATAACCTCACATTTATCCACATTATACTGCATCTGCCATGCATTTGCCCACTCACCGAGCCTATCCAAGTCATCTTGCAGCCTCCTAGCATCCTCCTCACAGCTAACACTGCCCCCCCCAGCTTCGTGGAGATGTTGCATTCAATTCCCTCGTCCAAATCATTAATATATATTGTAAATAGCTGGGGTCCCAGCACTGAGCCTTGCGGTACCCCACTAGTCACTGCCTGCCATTCTGAAAAGGACCCGTTAACTCCTACTCTTTGCTTCCTGTCTGCCAGCCAGTTCTCTATCCACATCAATACTGAACCCCCAATACCGTGTGCTGTAAGTTTGTATACTAATCACTTATGTGGGACCTTGTCGAAAGCCTTCTGAAAGGCTTATGTTAATTCTTAGCTAATAACAGAGCTTTAAGTAGACATTTAAGTAGACGTTTAGTTTAGAGATACAGCATGGAAACAGGCCATTTGGCCCACCATCGATCACCCGTTCACACAACGTCTGTTATTCCAATTTCTCATCCAATTTCTACACTTTTGGGGCAATTTACAAAGGCCAGTTACATTTTGAGACAGTTGTCCTGTTTTGTCAAAAATGCTGGAATCTTACAGCTAAACATAAAGTGCTGGAGAAACTCAGCAGGTCAGGCAGCATCTGTGAAGGGAATGGATTCACAACGATTCAAGTCTGGAAGCATCGTCTGTCCATTTCCTCCACAGATGCTGACTGACCCATTGAGTTCCTCCAGCGGTTTGGCTGGAACATTTACATCGGCATGGACTCCTGGAAATCAGACTTGTTCTTCTTGAAGAGAGTGGTATGAACCCTTTCATCTTCAACAGGGACAACAGACCAGGTCTAGCTGAGTGCCTCGTCAGGCAGAATGCCATGATAACAGGGCGGCACAATGACACAGTGGTAGAGTTGCTGCCTTACAGTGCCAGAGACCCGTATTTGATCCTGACTATGGGTACTGTCTGTACAGAGTTTGTATATTCTTCCTGTGACCGCGTGGGTTTACTCCAGGTTCACCGGTTTCCTCCCACATTCTAAAAGACGTGCAGGTTTGTAGGTTAATTGGCTTATGTAAATTTTAAATTGTCCCGAGTGTGTAGAATAGTGCTAGTGTATGGGGTGATTGCTGGTCGGTGTAGACTTGGTGACAAAGGGCTTATCTCTAGAGTCTAAACACTCCTTGCAGTATCGAATGAGAATTTTAAGCTCAAGTTTCTGGAGTTGGCTTGAACACAAACTTTCAGCAAGAGTTTCTGTGAAGCAGCTGAGGTGCACATTCATGCACATTTTGGACACGTACTTGAATTGGAAAGGTATAGAGGGATAGGGGCCAAAAGGGGGCAAGTGGGACTAGTGTGGATTGGACATCTTGGGCCTCAGTTTAGTTTCCCTGCTGTGCGGCTCTGTGACTGCAAATAATTATTTATATTGCTGAAGTATAATGTATTGGGAATTTGAAAGTCCCTTATCATTTAATCTAGAAATCGAGACGTAGCATTTATTAATAAAAGCGATTGTTGGATGTAGAAAATACTTTAAACTTCTAATATTTTAAACAGTTTTGGTGAGAAAATGTTTGTGTGGAACTGAAGCATCTCTCCATTTTTAGCTTCTGGTGTTATGATCAACAATTCCTAAGCTTAATGTAACACAGGGCATGAAACATATTCCTTTATTCCACAGATAAACTGCTAAATTATATCTATTACTCTCCATGTTCAGCCTTTTCACTAACACAGCCCTCTTTCAAATCAATTCGCATGCTAAGCAAAACACAAAGTGCTGGAGGAACTCAGCGGGTCAGGCTGCAAGATAGGGTGGCACAGTGGCCCAACAGTAGAGTTACTGCCAGTCATACAGTAGCAGAGACCCGGGTTCGATCCTGACCTCGGGTGCTGTCTGCACGCAGTTTGCACGTTCTCCCTGTGACCACGTGTGTTTCCTCCGAGTTCTCCCATTTCCTCCCATATTCCAAAGCCGTACAGGTTTGTAGTTTAATTGGCTTGAAGTCATAGTGTGATACAATGTGGAACCAGGGCCTTTGGCCCAACTTGCCCACACCAACATGTCCCAGCTACACTACCCCCACCTGCCCACGTTTGGTCCACATCCCTCCAAACCTGTCCTTTCCATGTACCTGTCTAACTGTTTCTTAAACGTTGCAATAGTACCTGCCTCAACTATCTCCTCTGGCAGCTTGTTCCGTATACCTACCACCCTTTGTGTGAAAACGTTACCCCTCAGATTTCAATTAAATCTTTTCCCCTTCACCTTTAACCTATGTCCTCTGATCCTCGATTCACCTACTTTGGGCAAAAGACTCTGTGCATCTACCTGATCTATTCCTCTCATGATTTTATACACCTTAATAAGATCACTCCTCATCCCCTTGAGCTCCAATGAATAGAGTCCTTGTCAACTCAACCTCTCACTATAGTTCAGACCCTCCAGCACTGACAACATCCTTGTAAACCTGTATACCCTTTCCAGCTTGACAGCACCTTTCCTATAATAATGATGCCCAGAACTGAACACAATACTCTAAATGCGGTATTATAAAGACCAAAGTCTAACACAACTGCAACATGACTTCCCAACTTCTATACTCAATACTCTTGAGTGATGAAGGCCAATGAGCCAAACGACTTTTTGACCACCCTATCTACCTGCGACTCCACCTTCAAGGAACCATGCATCTGCACTCCTAGATCCCTCTGTACTATAATCCCCAGAGCACTACCATCCATAGTGTAAGTCCTGCCCATGTTAGACTTCCCAAAATGTAACACCTCACCATTCTCGGTAAATTGTTCCTTGTGTGTAGCGTAGTGCTAGTGTACGGGGTGATCGCTGGTCGGCACGGACCCAGTGGGCCAATGCGCTTGTTTTACCGCTGCCTCTCTAAACTAAACTATCTGTGGAGGGAATAGAAAGGAGAAGTTTTGGGCCTGCTGCCTTCTTCAGACTGAAGTAATATTATATAGAAACGGGGAACTTCAGATGCTGATTTATAGAAAAACACAAAGTGCTAGAGTAATTCAGTGGATCAGGTCGAACATGGATAGGTGATGTTTCAGGACAGGACCCTTCTAGCAGGAAAGTGGAATAACATAGAACAGCTCTTCGCCCCACTCGCCCATGGTATATTTCTAAACTAAACTAGACTAAACTGTTAGGGATAACTGAGATCTAGTGTGAACGGATCAACGGTCAGCATGCACTCAGTGGGCCAAAGGGCTTGTTTCCTTGTTGTATCTCTAAACTAAACTAAATAACTGCAGATAATTTCAAAAATATCTTTGACAACATGAGCAAGCTTTCAGTGGGGTGAATTATTTCCCACAGTTAATCCAATCACATGAAAATCTTGATTCATGCAAAGAATTTCAATTAAAAATACTGAACCAAATATAAAACCTTCAAATCATCCAGCTTGCAGTCAGTGTTCAGCATACAAAATAATATCAGCAATCCACTGCCAATTTCACTTACAAATAATGGCATAATTTAAAAACTTAATCCATTTATGCAAAATACACACCAACTCCTATCAGTTGTTTTGAATTGTTGAATGAATAAATAATTAAAAATTGACACAAGGATGAGCAAATTATCATATTTAATTGAAAAATATGCTTTGATGTAAGGATAATGTTTTTAGCAAGTTTACAATTTGGCAAAGTGTATATTTTCATGCTGTTCTTTTAACAAATGTGAAATTCTGAACTTACTGGGAGAAAAAATTATATAGATCCACATGGTGCGTTTTTTATAGACAGAAACATGCATATCATTCCTCACTGTTTTTTCCTTAACAAGGATCTGTTATTACAAATTCACAATTCACAACTCCCTGCATTAATCAAGGCTGCTATTCATGCAATTTGCAAACATCAAGCATCAGATTGCAACGTTATCAGCCATATCCATGACACCCTCGACCACCTGTGGTGACCAGCGTTCGAAGAGGCCTTCCAGAGTTCCCATGGACACTGCGTGCCCCTCTCCCTCATCCATACACATGTAGGTATGGACATAGGCCCAGAAGAGAGTCAGGCAGTTGACTTGGTTATAACCCTGGACTGCCCGCTTCCTCAACCCATGAATGTCCATCTTGGCCAGGCCCAGATGCAAAGCAAACCGACAGGGAGTTTTCACCCCCCCCCCCCCCCCCCCCCCCCCCCCCACCCCCACCAAACATCCCCCCCCCCCCCCCCCCCCCCCCCCCCCCCTCGCCCTCCGTATCGGGGGACCAACGATCAGGAGCATGGGACTGAAATACAGTCAAAACTTGAGGAGCGGCCCTTTTAGATGCTGAGACAGGGGCTGCTGCCTCTCGCACGCCCTGTACACAATCTCTTCCATTGCTCCTTGCGGTTGGTGTCTGTGGTTGATTGTCGTGCTTTTGTGTGGGTTTACAGGTTAACTGTAAAATTGCCTTGAGTGTGTCGGGAGTTCATGGGAAAGTGGGGCAGCACGGAACTAGTGTAAACGGATGGCCGATATGGACTTAGTAGGCTGAAGGTAACCACAAAATGCTGGAGTATCTCAGCAGGTTCGGAAGCATCTCTGGAGGGAAGAAATAGGAGACGCTTGGAGTCGAGACATCTGAATGCCCCTTTTTAAAAAAAATTAGAATTAGATCCTTTATTTGTCATTCAAACCTTGCGGTCTGAACGAAATGTCGTTACCTGCAACCATACATACAATAATAAACAACAGAACAGACAGTAAACACAAATTAACATCCACCACAGTGAGCCCACCAAGCATCTCCTCACTGTGATGGAGGCAAAAATCTTAGGGCTGCTGTCTCTTCCCTCCTCTTCTCCCTCTGCGCTGAGGCGATTCCCCACCGGGCGATGGTAAGTCAGTCCCGCGGCTCACCGAACCTCGCGAACGGGCCGGTTCAAACTCCGCGGCCGAACCCCGGACTCAGGCCGCCGTCTCAGCCACCGGAGCACCGTTCCAGCCCCGAACCGGATCGCCCTCACGTGAGCGCCGTTCCACCCTCGAGCCAGGCCGCCCTCATGGGAGCATCTCAGCCCCGTGCCAGGCCACCCTCACGGGAGCGCCATTACCCTCGAGCCAGGCCGCCCTCATGGGAGCGTCTCAGCCCCTCACGGGAGCGCCGTTCCATCCCCGAGCCGGGCCGTCCTCACGGGAGCGAGCCCAGGGCGAGTCCTGACGGGCTCTGCCTCCGGAGCCTCGAGGTCGCCAGCTCCGGCATTAGGCCTCAGCACAGACGGAGGCAGAGAAGGGGGACACGACAAGAAAGTCGCATTCCCCCGAAGGGAGAGACAGAAAGCCCTGTTTCAACCCCCCCCCCCCCCCCCCCCCCCCCACACATAACACAAACTTAAAAAACAAAATCTTAACTTAACAAGCCGAAAAAAACAACACAAAAAAGTAAAAACAAACGGACTGCAGGCAAGCTGCAGCCGTTCACCAGCGCCGCCACTTCCGAAATATGCCTCACTGTATCTCTAAACTAAACAAAAGTAAGACACGCAGGCTTGTAGTTTAATTGGTCTCTGTCATTAGCCCCAAGTACATAGGTAGTGGGTGAGAAAGACACAGAATCGGGATTGGAATCGTATTCTCCAGAGGTGCTCCCTGACCCGCTAAATTTCTCCAGCACTTTGTATTTTCCTAACCTGTTTAAGAACCTGACCGTCAACTTTTGTTGATGAACTTTAGTTTTCAACTTCAGTAATCATTTCTTAATTTCAAAATATGGTCGGCCTGAACTTGGTGGGCTGAAGAGCCTGTTTCAAAGAGAGGATGAGAAAGTGGAATAACATAGAACTAGTGTGAACGAGTGATGGATGGATGGTGGGGACTTGAAGGGCCAAGGACACGTTTCCATGCTGGATCTTTCAATCAATTATCCATTTAAGAAGTCAAAACTTCTCTCACGTTCATTTTTGGCCAGTAAAGCACATTCTCCATCGTGTGATTTGTTCCGGGTCACTTGTGTAAGGTGTTTTGTGAAGTCGATTACACATTGAATTATGCATGACTGCAAAATCAAATTGGACACACAACATTTGTTAGGCAATAGAACTAAATGTAAATTACATAATAAGTTGAGTGCTTCGCATTTGAAAGCTTGCTCGGAAAATCTGGATAAAGTTGCAAAATGAACAGCATTACTCTCAGAATCAGAAATTAGTATAATACTCTGCACATCTAACATGTGAATTAGAAGGAATATTTAAAATAATATATTGTCACTCAACAATATTTTTATGTCGAACCTTTAGCAAGATCTCAATTACAGGAATGTTAACGCAGGTTGACATCGAGCTATGTGTGTAGTTAGAAAGTACAGAAGCTTGAAAGCACGCATCACCAGACTCAGGAACAGCTTCATCCCCACTGTTATCAGGCTTCTGAACGGTCTTTCCATTAGCTAGAGTACCGTAGAGTAGAGTTGCTGCCTTACAGCACCAGGGACCCGGGTTCAATCCAAGACTACGGTTTGCTGTCTGTACAGAGTTTCTACATTCTCCCCGTGACCACGCGAGTTTTCTCTGCGTGCTCCGGTTTCTTCCCATAATCTACAGACATACAGGTTTGTAGGTTAATTGGTTTCAGTAAAATTGAACATTGCCCTTGCTGTGTAGGATAGTGCTGGTGTACGGGGTGATCGCTAGTCAGAGCGGACTCGGTGAGCTGAAGGGCCTGTTTCCATGCTGCATCTCTAAACTAAACCTCTATCGCATTGCAGACATTGGACTTTGTCTATGGAACTGATGCGCTGCAATGCCAAGAAATATATTATGGATTGTGGATCTTACACTTTGCTCCATCTATTGTATCCCATCTACACATACAGTATGCTTCACTCTGGCTCCACATTTCACTCTTCCTCTTTAATTATCTGACACCCTATTCAATAGACAATAAACAATAGGTGCAGGAGTAGGCCATTTGATCCTTCGAGCCAGCACCGCTATTCAATGTGATCATGGCTGATCATCCCCAATCAGTACCGCGTTCCTGCCTTCTCCCCATATCCCCTGACTCCGCTATTTCTAAGACCCCTATCTAGCTCTCTCTCTAAAGCATCCAGAGAACCTTCCACCACCGCCCTCTGAGGCAGAGAATTCCACAGACTCGCCACTCTCTGTGAGAAAAAGTGTTTCCTTGTCTCCGTTCTAAATGGCTTACTCCTTATTCTTAAACTGTGGCCCCTGGTTCTGGACTCCCCCAACATCAGGAACATGTTTCCTGCCTCCAGTGTGTCCAAGCCCTTAACAATCTTATATGTTTCAATGAGATACCCTCTCATCCTTCTAAACTCCAGAGTGTACAAGCCCAGCTGCTCCATTCTCTCAGCATATGACAGTCCCGTCATCCCGGGAATTAACCTTGTAAACCTGCACTGCACTCCCTCAATAGCAAGAATGTCCTTCCTCAAATAAGGGGACCAAAACTGCACACAATATTCATCTCATCCTTTCCCCCTCTAGCCTTTGTCACTTACTCCATCCATTTGCCAATCAACCCCCCCCCCCCCCCCCCCCCCCCCCCCCCCCCCCCCCCCCCCCCCCCCCCCCCCCCCCCCCCCCCCCCCCTCCACTTATGGACACAAAGTGCTGGAGTAACTCAGCGGGTCTGGCAGCATCACTCAATAAAAAGGATGGGTGACGTTTTAGGTCGGGATCCTTCTTCAAACTGAAAGTAGGGGGTGAAGAGCTGGTGACGAGAAAAGACCAGGACCAATTGATGGTATACACTAAAGTTTGATATCACAGCTTAATAGAAATGCGTGATTTATCTTTAATATAACAATCTGAATGAAAAGACCTAAAATGACCTGTACATGCATAGAAAAATAGAAACATAGAAATAATTTCTCAGATATAGTATTTTCTTTGAAACAATTCTCACCTGAATTGTTGCACAATAGAACGCTACAGTAGCAATTGGTAATGGTCTCGACCAGAAACGTCACCTATACCTTTTCTCTGGAGATGCTGTCTGACCCACTGAGTTACTCCAACTTTTTGTGTCTATCTTCGGTTTAAACCAGTATCTGCAGTTCCTTCCGACACATTTTGTCTACTCCCCTTTCCCCTGACTCTCAGTGCGAAGAAGGGCCTCGACCCGAAACGTCACCTATTCCCGTTCTCCAGAGATGTTGTCTGACCCGCTGAGTTACTCCAGCTTTTTGTGTCTATCTTTGGTAATGGCATTTTGATTGATATTTAAAAACATTCGAGCCTAAAGTGTAAAAACAAGGAAACGTTATTGGGCTCAGTGATGTAACGTGTTACAGTGAAGCATATATAAGTTTAACTGTTGTGTGCTGTGAGAAGTTGACTCAATTTCCCACGGGACGTGGACAGTTACTCATAAATCACGAAAGAAGACAACCAGCTGCAATTTGTGGCTTTGCCCAATGATGTTTGAGTCAATCTTTCTAGTAACAATCCAATTTACCGAAACAAAAGGAAGTTTGGACTTTGAATTATCGCAATCTTATGGAAAAATCAAAATGGAGGAAAAATGTGTTCAGAAATTATTAGTCTCCTTTGATGACGTATCATCATTTAGTTTGTAATAAAATGGAACTGCAGATGCTAGTTTATGCAAAAGGTAGACACAAAATACTCGAGTAACTCCAGACATCAAACATATCCAGGTATGCTGCCTGAATTACTCCAGCATTTTTGTGTTTATGTTTATTCATGGAGTCATGGCGTTATACAGTATAGGAACAGGCCCTTCGGCCCAACTTGCCCACACTGGCCAACATGTCCCAGCTACACTAGTCCCACCTGCACGCGTTTGGGCCATATCCCTCCAATCCTGTCCTATCCATGTACCTGTATAACTATTTCCTGAATGTTGGGATGGTCCCCGACTCAACTATCACCCACCACCCTTTGTGTGAAAAAGTTATCCCTCCGATTCTTATTAAATCTTTTCCCCCACCTTAAACCTATGACCTCTGGCCCTCGATTCACCTACTCTGGGCAAGAGACTCAGTGCATTTATCCGATCTATTTCTCCCATGATTTTATACACCTCAATAAGATCACCCCTCATGCTCCTACGCTCCAAGGACTAGAGCCCCAGCCTACTCAACCTCTCCCGAAAACACGGACCCTCGAGTCCTGGCAATATCCTTGTAAATCTTATCTGTACGCTTTCCAGCTTTACAACATCTCTCCTACACTAAACACAATGCTCTAAATGCGGCCTCACCAGCGTCTTCTACAACTGCAACATGACCTTCCAACATCTATACTCAATACTCTGACTGATGAAGGCCAAATTGCCAAATGCTCTTTAGACCACCCTATCTACCTGCGACTCCACCTTCAAGGAACCATGTACCTGTACTCCTAGATCCCTCTCCACTACAACTCTCTACTACAATCCCCAGAGCCCTACCATTTACTGTAGGTCCTGCCCATGTTAAACTTCTCAAAATGCAACATCTCACATATTTCTGCATTAATTTCCATCAACCATTCCTCAGCCCACCTGGCCAATCGATCAAGATCCTGCTGCAATTTTTCACACCCCACTTCACTATCTGCAAAACCACCCACTTTCATATCATCAGCAAACTTACTAATCTTGCCCTGAATGTTCTCATCCAAATCATTGATATAGTTGACAAACAGTAACGGGCCCAGCACTGAACCCTGCGGCACACCACAATTTGCATGCCTTCTGTACCAGAAGCAATCTTCCACCATCACCCTCTGCTTCCTTCCATGAAGCCAATGTTCTTTCCATTGAGCTACCTCTCCTTGGATCCCATGGATCTAATCTTCCAGACCAGTCTACCATGTTGCACCTTGTTGAACGCCTTACTGAAGTCCATATATACTTCAATAGGGGGGAAACTGTTTTTCTTAGTCACTACCTGGTCGAGGATGCGTCTTTCCTCCGAGCCGCATCTTCGCCCCCCTCCTCGTGGTCGACCATCTGGATTGGCGCGGCCTTTCCTGCTGGAGACCAGCCAGAGCTTCAGCTTCAGCAGCGGTGCAGCATTGAAGTACCATCGTGGAGCGGCCGATGCCTTACTGGGGTCGCCGTGTGGAGCTCCGGAGTGCTGAGACTGCCGATTTTAACACCGTGGAGCTGTGGTCTGCGGAGTTTCCAGCCATGGGCAGTGCTGACTTTAACATCGCGGAGTCCTGGGATCCCTTTGCCGAGGGCCACCAGTGTTGAATCTCCGCCCAGCTCGGTCTGTGGACTTCGGGAGCCGCGGTCTCCGGTGAGAAGTGGCCGATTCGGAAACTCCAAGTCGCCGAGAATGTTCTTCCGTTCCGATGTCGGAGGTTCGATCATCGCGGCAAGAGGGCCTGAACATCGGGCCGCCGTAGCGGTGACTGAAGAGGGCTCGAGGCCCCGACCACGGGGGAACAAAGTAGAAGATGACTGTTACCTTCCCTCACAGTGGGAAACATTGATTCCGCTGTGTGGGGATGTACATGTTATATTCTATTGTGTTTTGTGTTCTTTTTATTCGTATGGCTGGATGATGATCCAAATCTCGCCAATTTGGTGCAAGTGACAATAAGTGTAAACTTGAATTTGAACTATAGCTCTGTCCTCATCAGTCTTTTTGGTCATGTCTTCAAAAAACCCAATCAAATTTGAGAGACATGACCTCCAACGTACAAACCAATGCTGACTATGCCTAATCAGCCCTTGTCAGTCTAAATGCCTGTATATCCTCTCAATCAGAATACTCTCTAGTAACTTTACAACTATTGGCGTGAAGTTTGCACGTTCTCCCTGTTACCACATGGGATTCCACCGGGTGCTCCGGTTTCCTCCCACATCCCAAAGACGTGCAGGTTTGTAGGTTAATTTAGTGCTTATTTATCAACTCTGGTTAGACTAGAGATTCGGTGCGGAAACAGGCCCTTCGGCCCACCTAACCTGTGCCGACCAGTGATCACCCCGCACGCTAACACTATTCTACACACCAGGAGCAATTTACAATTTTACTGAAGCCAATTAACTTACAAACCTGCACATCTTTCGAATGTGGGAGGATCGGAGCACCCGGAGAAAACCAATGCACTCAGGGAGAACGTACAGACAGCATCCGTAGTCATGATGCAACCCGGGTCTCCAGCCGCTGTAAGGCAGCAGCTCTACCCGCTGCGCCACTGTGCCGGCCCAGAAGCACACAGCTGAGTTGAAAGTTTTTACTTTTTGCATGTCAGTGTTCGGAGAGCTCACCGACTGAACCTGTCACTGCGGCACAGCGCTGGGTCAATGCTGCCAATAACATCTCGGACTGTGGCATGCCCTGGGATACGGGATATAATTGCAACTATCACTCATCCTGCTGCAAGATGCTGGGAGGAAATGATGAAGCTGTTTGCCTCACCCTGCAGCTCATCAATAATCTGCTCGATGTGTTTGTGATTGACTGTTGTCACCAGTGGCCACTGCAGCTGTGGAATTTACAGCCACAATCAGGCGACCTACACCACATGACAGTCGCTCACTCACCCCCATCTCCAGCCCATCCCACACCACCTCTGCTCCTGTCAACCATGGGACAGCATGGCATGTTTTAATACATTTCACATTAGTTTATTATAGTCACCTGTACCAAGGTACAGTGAAAAGCTTTTTTTGTTGCATGCTAACCACTCAGCGGAAAGACTATACATGATTACAATCGAGCTGTCCACAGTGTACGGATACAGAATAAAGGAAATAACGTTTAGTGCAAGATAAAGCCCAGAAAGACCGATTAAAGGTAGTCCGAGCGTCTCCAGGGCAGTAGGTCGGAGGTCAGGGCCACTCTCTAGTTGGTGGTAGGATGGTTCAGTTGCCTGATAACAGCTGGGAAGAAACTGTCCCTGAATCTGGAGGTGTGCGTTTTCACACTTATGTACCTCTTGCCTGATGTGAGAGGGGAGAAGAGGGAGTGACCGGGGTGAGACTGGTCCTTGATTATGCTGCTGGCCTTGCCGAGGCTGCGTGAGGTGTAGATGGAGTCTGGGGAGGGGAGGTTGGTTTATGTGATGGTCTGGGCTGTGTCCACAATTCACTGCAGAGTTTTTATTCCAGTCTGAACATTCCAGTCTGAACAGTCGATTTTGCCAACCTGTCCTCATTGGTTGCAACATAATAGTAGCAGCAGACATGCAATAGACATCGTTCACACTGGTCTTGCAGTGCTGTAGCATGAAGAAGTACTTCATTGAGAACATTAGCTACAAGAAGGGGCCAGACAAACTTGGATTGTTTTCTCTGGATTACCGGAGGTTGAGGGGAGAGCTGATAAACGTGTCTGAAATTATGCCTAAAACAATGTCCATGCTGAACACGACACCAAGCTAAATGAAACTCCTCTCCCTGCACGAGATCCATATCCCTCCATTCCATGCATATCCATGTGCCTATGTCTGAAGAAGACTGAAATGTCACCTATCCGTGTTCTCCAGATATGCTGCTTGAGCTGCTAAATTACTCCAGCACTTTGTGTATTTAGTGTAGTGTAGTGCGCATTTAGTGTATTAACAAGCATCTGCAGTTCCTTTTTTCTACATCTTTGGCATCCTCGAGTTGCCTAAGGAAGTCCAGAAGTTAGCTCGAACTGCATCCATCTTAAATCTGATTTGTGGAAACGGAGAACTGCAGATGCTGGTTAATACCAAAGGGAGACACAAAGTGATAGAGTAATTCAACGGGTCAGGCAGCATCTCTGAAGAAAAAGAATGGGTAACGTTTTGGCTCGTGACCCTTCTTCAGACTCACTCTGCCTGACCCACTGAGATACTCCAGCGCTTTGTGTATTTAGTGTAGTGCAGTGTGCATTTAGTGTATTAACCAGCATCTGCAGTTCCTTGTGTGTATCGGATTTGGTGGTCTGAGTGTGTATGTATGTGTGTGCGTGGCTCCTGCCATCTGGAATAGGGCCAGGCCTGTATGGTCTACAGTGAGTGAACTTGCCTTGCATTCCCGGTGCAGTTATCTGCTTACGATCTTCACTGAAGGAGGAGATTACCCATCAGAGATCCCATTTCCAAAAATCGTCAGCAGGAAAGCTGAAAGACGGATCTCTCGCAGATCAGAATTTTAACTTCCACTTTTATTTATGCTCTGTAGACATTGTACAGCTGGTGCCCCTGATAACGGCAGCAGATGGGAATGTGCTTGAAAATGATTGAGCACATTGACAGAGGCAGCACGGTGGTGCAGCGGTAGAGTTGCTGCCTTACAGCGCCAGAGATCCAGGTTCCATCCTGACTACGGCTGCTGTCTGTCCGGAGTTTGTACATTCTCCCTGTGACTGCGTGGGCTTTCTCCGGGTGCTCCGGTTTCCTCCCACACTCCAAACACGTGCAGGTTTGTAGGTTAATTGGCTTTGGTAAATGGTCCCCAGTGTGTAGGATAGTGTTAGTCTATCGGGCGATCGCTGGTCGGCACGGACTCGGTAGGTCTGTATTTCTAAAGTGACTCTTGAATGAGAGGAACATAGTTAGAAGCAGGAAATCGTTTAAAACTATGAATCTCTTCGCATGGAGAATGGTAAATCTCTGGAATTCTTCCCCTGGGGGAGCGGTTGTGGATGCTAAGGCAATGGAGGTATTTCAAATGGAAGCAAAAGATTTTTTGAAAGACAAAGAACTGATGGATCCATGGAAGTGCATCTGTGGTCTGGGTCAGAACATCAGGTGTGGTCACACGGAATGGTGGTGTGACTTTGGGGGGGGGGGGGGGGGGGGGATTTCCAGTGTGCTCTCATGAGACTGTCAGGATTAAAAGGAGGCGCTGGGGGACCATCAGTTGCCAAAAAAACGGTGGTGGAACCGAACTATCACAACATTTATATTGGTACAGGTTCACTTCAGTTTAGTTTATTGTCACGTGTAATATAGATAGGAAAGGTTTAGAGGGATGTGGGCCAAATGTGGGCAGGTGAGACTAGTGTAGATGGGGCATTTTGATCAGCATGGTCACTTTGGGCTGAAAGGCCTGTTTCTTTGCTATATGATTCCATGACTACCTGTATATCAAAATAGTTTAGAAGAACAAACAAGATTGGAGTAAATGGATTTAAAAATGGATAATAACAAGGTCTTTCTAATGTCTGACACTGCTGATCTGCTTTTGTTGATAACATGTTGTGTTTGAGCTTCTAGTTGGTTTTATTTCATTATTGTCACATGTACCAACATACAGTGAAAATATTTTGTTTGTGTGCTATCCATTTAAATGAGATCATGCTATTTATGAGTTCCAAACTTGTTGGAGTTTGGAAGGATGAGGGGAGACTTCTTTAAAACTTACCGAATGGTGAAAGGCCCGTGTAGAGTGAATGTGGGGGAGGATGTTTCCACTAGTGGGAGAGTCTAGGACTAGAGGGCATAGCCTCAGAGTAAAACGGCATATGTTTAGAAAGGAAATGAGGAGGAATTTCTTTAGTCAGTGGGGTAGTGAATCTGTGGAATTCATTGCCACAGACAGCTGTGGAGGCCAAGCCAATTCATGTTTTTAAGGCGGAGATTGAAAAACTCTTGATTAGTAAGGGTGTCGGGGAGAAAGGCAGAGGAATGGGATTGAGAGGGAAATATCGATCATCTGTGATTGAATGGTAGAGTAGACCTGAGAGGCCAAATGGCCTAATTCTGAATCTAGAACTTCTGAACTTATGAAGTACAATCAAGCCCCATGCAAGTACAACATGTCGGGCAAAGAGAAAAACACCAGAGTGCAAAATATAGTGTTACAGCAGGGTATTGTTACAAGGAAAAAGTCCAGTCTATGGTGACGTAAGTTAGAAGATCAGGACTATACCCTTAGCTTATGGGAGGACCATTCAGTGGTATCATAACAGCGGGGGAAAAGTTCTTCCTGGATCTGGCGGTATCTGCTTTCAAACGTTTTGTATTTGTCGAATGAGAGAGGGAGGAAGAGGGAGTGACCATGGTGAGAAGGGTCCTTGATTAAGGGTGCTGTCCTGGGGCAGCGTGACGTGTAGACGGAGTCAATGGTGGGGAGTCTGGTCTGTGTGATGGACTGGGCTACGTCCACAACTCTCGACAATTGATTGCGGTTTTGGGTAGACCCCAAGATTCTAATCAATTTGACACCCAAGACTGATGAAGAGGGAACTGGGTGATTGATGCTAAATGTTGGGAAGAATGAAGGCAGGATCTTTTGTCCCTGCCACAAACTCTTGCCACTGACAGCACCCTTGTTCCACAACGCTGTCTGAAACTAAACTGTTGGCCTCCATGGTATCACAAGATGAGCTCTGTGGACCATATCCAAATGACAATTAAGGACAGAGATGTCCCTGTCCATAACACAACATGGTTCAGTTCACCTCTTTCTGAATCCCACAGTCGGACCTTGGCAATCTCCAGATTATCCATCCCAATGCACAAAGAGCTGATGAAATGTGAATTCAACCAAAACGCTTTGCACATCACATTTTAAATCCCCTTAAAATCCAGATCTTCATTCGCCCTTGGGAAAAAATATCTCCGGCACGGTGGTTGAGTTGCTGCCCAAAAGCGCCAGAGACCCGGGTTCAATCTGACTACGGATGCTCTCTGCACAGAGTTTGTACGTTCTCCCCGTGACCGTGTGGGTTTTCACAGGGATCTCAGGTTTCCACCCACACTGCAAAGATGTACAGGTTTGTACGTTAATTGGCTTGGTATAATGGATAAATTGTTCCAAGTGTGTGTAGGATAGTTTAAGTGTGTGTGTGGATCACTGGTCAGCATGGACACGGTGGGCCGAAGGGCCTGCTTCCCTGCTCCATCTCTAAACAAAATGAATAATTGTCGGGGAAGACAGGTATGTGGTTTATGCACATGTGAGTTGGTCTTGGCATCATGTTCAGCACAGACATTGTGGGCCGAAGGGCCCGTTCCTGTGCTGTCCTGTGTTCCATGTCAGTAGGAGTTGGGCTGAAAGGTCTATTTCCATGCAGTATGGCTCTATAACGCCAGCAGACAAACACATATTTTAGCAGTGAACGATAGTCATCTCCACGTTGTAACAATTCATTTACTTGTGCACCATGCCAGGGACCTGGAAGAATACAGGACAGCTTTGGCACCTTGGAGACATTTGCAATAACACTGTACTTAGGTTTTCCATGCGTGGTATAATAATATTCTCACACGGTGCAGAGACAATGGAATTGCTTGCAAAGCACTAATGAGAAATGCCAGAGATAATTGTCTACATCAGCCTTTGACTATTGCTTCAATATTGTATTCATCTTTTAATATCTCTGGATATTTAAAATGAGTGAAAGGAAGGAATTGTGGTCGGGATCATTTTATCATTGCTAATCACTAATGACGAGAACACAGAATATATAACAGTACAGCACAGGAACAGGCCCTTCAGCCCACAATGCGCATGCTAAGCATGATGCCAACATAAATTAATCTTCTCTTCCAGCACGTAATCCATATCCCTTTCAAATTGTGGTTAATTGTAACTTTCCTTTAGATTCCCTGATAATGGCTTGTTGTTGTGTCAAAAATAGGTAGATTTTTCTTGAAGAAAATTAGTTCTAGCAGATCTACTTTTCTTCATTTGAGAGTTTAGTTTGAGAGGTACAGGCCCTTCTGCTCACTTCTTCTTCTTTTCATGTCCATCTTGTTTCAAATGTTGACCTCGCTGCCATCGTCCATCCTGAAAAGGACGCAAGCTTCCGGCGACAATCAGTAGAAGCCATCACTTGTCGCAATAGATGATGGTGGTAGCAGAATTAGCTCAGGATACTTCCAGTTTCCAGCTCCGTGACGTGGACGCTTCTGCCATGTTTAGCCCACTGAGTCCACGCCGACCATCGAGCACTTTTTCACACTAGTTTTATATTTCATCACTTTCTCATCCACTCCCTTCTCACTGGGAGGCAATTTACAGAGGGCCAATTAACCTACAATCCCGCATGTCTTTAGGATATGAGAGTAAACCGGAGCAGCTGGAGGAAACCTGCTCAATTACAGGGAAAATGTGCAAACTTCACACGGACAGCACCCGAGGTCAGGATTGAACCCAGGTCTCTGGCGCTTGTGAGGAGCAAGAAGCAAGCAGCCGTACATGGCCCGCACTTGACCTTTTGGATCCATTTTTCTTGAAAGCCCAAGGTCATCCCTTTCAGAGCCTCTGGATAGACTGCACGGGGAATTGGTTTCAGATCTGGATCGTTTCCTCTGTTGACTGTGTCTATTTTGCTACATTTCCATTTCTATTTCCATAACCTACAAACCCACATGTGTTTGGCATGTAGGAGGAAACCGGAGCACCTGGAAGAAACCCACTTGATCACAGGGAGAACGTGCAAACTGCACACAGCCAGCACCCGAGGTCTAGATCCAACCCGGGTCTCTGACGCTGTGAAGCAGTGGCCCAACCAGCAGTGCCACTGTTCCGCCTGCAGATATTGATGTTTCTTTGTGTTTATTGTATCTGGGGGGATGCAGACTCCCATGGATAATCCATTTTGCATGACAGGTTAATTCCCAGGATGGCGGGACTGACGTACGATGAAAGAATGGGTCGACTGGGCTTGTATTTGCTGGAATTTAGAAGGATGAGAGGAAATCTTATAGAAACATATACAATTATTAGAGAGTTGGACAGGGTAGATGGAGGAAAAATGTTCCTGATGTTGGGGGAGTCTAGAACCAAGGGTCACAGTTTAAGTATAAGGGGTAGGCCATTTAGGACTGAGATGAGGAAAAAGGTTTTCACCCAGAGAGTTGTAAATCTGTGGAATTCTCAGCCACTGAAGACAGTGGGGGCCATTTCACTGGATGTTTTCAAGAGAGAGTTAGATTTAGCTCTTAGGGTTAATGGAATCGAGAGATATGGGGAAAGAGCCGGAACAGGGTACTGATTTTGGATGATCAGACATGATCATATTGAATGGCAGTGCAGGCTCGAAGGGCCGAATGGCCTTCTCCTGCACCTATTTTCTATGTTGATATGTTTCTATGACAATGCTTTTCACCAACAGCTATTTTAGCTGTTAAATACAAACATTTTTTTTTACTTATTTGCCTCCCAGCACGTTTGTTTCTGTGCATAAAACAAAATCTTGAGTGAGTAATAAACTACGTTTTTGCTGTCTGACTGTTCGCATTAATTTATGCTCCCAAGGTTTACCATTGATCTGGGCCATTATCTTTCATTTAATCTATTTTGATCTGTTGCTGTGAGACTGATCTTTTATATGATGATGAGCTTTAAATATATTGTGGCTCCATCAGCTTGCAGACACCAACCGCACGCTATTTAATATGTCTTGATCTTTCTCCACGTGCAGAATGCCCAATTTATACATCAGCACTGGTTCTCCATTTTGTATTGAGAGCAAGGCTCTCTGATCTACAGTATGTAGAAACCAAGAACTGCAGATGCTGCTTTATACCAAAGTTAGACACAAAATGCTGGAGTAATTCAGCGGGTCAGGCAGCATCTCTGAAGGACATGGATATGGTTTTGGGTCACGTCTGACCCTTCTGGTATATTCTTATCCTCTTGAAATAAATGCTGTAATGACCAATGTACCAACTGCTTGTTACACTTGCATGTTAATTTACTGTGTATCGAAACACAATATCTATACATCTCTGCACCCCACTCATTTAGGTTCTCCCTCTAATTAAATAATACTGTATTTTAATTCCACTCACGGAAGTGCATGACCTAATTATTTTTTATTATTACTACATTATCTTTATTGTTACTACATTATACTCCATTTGCAGAGGTCTCACCCCTTCACTCAACCCCTCTCTATTCCATGGCAGAGACCAAATGTGCTCATCACAGTGTGCCCTACCACCTATTTTTATGTTATCTGTAAACAAGAATACCGTAGACTGCAACCCCCGTCCCTTTGATATTGTTATCAATATTCAACAGCTCAGGAACTGGCACAAATCCCCGGGGCATTCTGCCAATTACATCTTTCCAGCATGAAGTCTAGTTTGGTTTATTGTCACGTGTACCGAGGTACGGTGAAAAGCTTTTTTTTATTGTGTGCTATCCAGTCAGCGAAAAGACGACACGATTACAATCAAGTCGCGCACAGATACAGGATAAAGGGTGCAAGGGTAAAGGGTATATACTCATTGAAGGTGCCCAAGTCAGATGATTCTCTGTGTACTGATCACAGAAGTGGACCTGCAATCACTCATTACAATTGCTCCACTCTTTTAAACTTCTACTCCAACAGCAGCATTTCTTATTTATCCGTACACGATGGACGGCTCGATTGTAGTCATATATAGCCTACCTGCGCGCGGACTGGTGAGCACGCAACAAAAAAGCTTTTTACTGTACCACGGTACACGTGACAATAAACAAAACTCAAACTAAAAACATTTAATGCAAGGTAAAGTCCAATTAAAGATACTTCAAAGGTCTCCAATGAGGTAAATGGGAGGTCAGGACTGTTATCTAGTTAGTTAGAGGATGGTTCAGTTGCCTGATATCAGCTGGGATGAAACTGTCCCTAAATCTGGAAAAAGCCTCATTTATCCTGTACCTTTATTCCATGTGATAACCAGTTTTTAATCCATGTTAACAAACTCTCCATAAATCAAGAGCTCTTATCTTGTGAACATTTATGACACACCTTATCAAGTGCCTTCTGAGAGTCTAAGTACACCACATACACATGTTTCCCTCGACTGGCTTTACTTGTTATATCCTCAAACAACTTCAGTAAATATGTCAAACATTATTTCCTTTCATTAAACCATTTTCACTCAGTTTGAATGCATCAATATTTTCTAACTAACCAGAAACTTCTTCCTTAATTATAGATTCTACTAGACTAAGTGGGACTCGTTGGGTCCCAGGTTCACACGAGAGGGCTGGTCCCTCAACGCAATATTCCACTTCTCCACCAATTCCAATATTGGTGGCTAGTGGGAGGTTAGGAGGGGGGTGGAGGGGTTCTGAAGCGCAAGCATGGTGTTGTGGATCAAGTCAAGTCAAGCACAGTGAGTGCAGGGCCAACAATCCATTTCAATCCATTTCATGTTGTCAATCCATTTCAAGTCAAGTCAAGCACAGGGCAGGCAGGGCCAGCCAACAATACAATCCATTTGCTTTCATTTCAGGTGAGGTCAAGCAAAGCAAAAGCAAAAGCACAGGGCAGGCGGGACCAGCCAACAATACAATCCATTTGCTTTTATTTCAGGTGAGCTCAAACAAAGCAAAGCCAAGGCAAAAACAAAAGCACTGGGCAGGCCAAATAATTTATTTCATTTCATTTCATTTCCATTTCCATTTCCATTTCAAGCACAGGGCAGGCCAAACAACTAATTTCATTTCATTAAGGGTAAACAAATCATTTATTGCAAGCACATTAAGGATTAACAAATCATCATTCATTGCAAGCACATTACTGGCTAACAAATAATTTATTGCAAGCACATGAAGGGTTAACCACATAAAGCACATAACCACATAAACGGTACTCACAGTTCAGTAGACCCCGTGGCTCAGTAGACTCACAGTTCAGTAGACTCACAGTTCAGTGGACTCACAGTAGAATCAGGATTGTGGCCTCTCCCTCGCGATCTTTCAGAGTGACTCTCACGTCCAGGCATTCGGGGTTTTATAGTCCTGCCCTATGTTGCTCCCATTCCATCAGACAAAGCTTCTTCCAAGTCCAAGCCCATGTCATGAGTGCCACTGTGTACCCTAGGGTTGCCAACTGTCCCATATTAGCCGGGACACCCCTTATAGTGGGCTAAATTGGTTTGTCCCATATGGGACCGCCATTGTCACATATTTGACTGCTACTACTCGGGTCGAGGGGATTGTCCAGCCACGCCTCACCCATCCTGACATAGTGCAGCCCATGGATTGCAGTAGCAGCAGCACCTCGCCCGTGGCCCCGTCGGTCGGCAGCCCGGCCACCTGTCCGGCCTTCGGACCTTCGCTTACCACCAACACCACTACCCCTCCTTCTCCTGGCCAATCATCGGTTCATGAGTTGGATGGGGTGCCGGACTTTGCGAGTGACATCGTGCGGGGCAAAACTCCTCAGCTAGCCAGCTGGCCGGGCTTTGTGTGCAGTCCAGCATCCTGGAAAGTTGTCAACCCTAGTATACCCTGACCGCATATTGTTTCCAAACTCTTCATTCGCACATCGCCGTTTACACAAAAGGACACAAAGTACCGGAGTAACTCAGTGGGTCAGGCAGCGTCTCTGGAGAACATAGATAGGTGATGTTTCGGGTCGGGACCCTTCTTCAGACTGATTTTGTCTCGGCTTATAGTTTCTTTACCTGTTCTGCCTACTTCTGTATTAATAAAGGGAAACGTAAATGCTCGTCCTTCCAGTTCTAATCCTGGAGGAAGAACCCCGACCTGAAACATCATCTACCCATGTCCTCCAGAAATGCTGCCTGACCCATGAATTACTCCAGCACTCTGTGTCTTTTTGTGTATTAACCAGCAACTGCGGTTCCTTGCTGCTACACATTGCTTTATGTTTTGGCAAGTGAGGTTTTTGCCCCTGACGCATTGCCTGAATCTGCGCTGTTCCATTCGATCACTCCCAGTAATGTTCTGTCTACGTACACATTATAAATGTGTGCACAGGTTAGGATCAACAGTTACTGCCTCATCTCACTGACGTCAAGACTTGCGTCAATCCAGAGCCTTGTTGCTGTTTCCTGTCTCTGCCTTTCACACACCACACTGAACTCAATCATGTTATGATCACTGTCGGATAAATCCCTGCTCACTTTCAGTTCGGTGACCATATCCGGCTTATTACTAAACCTTAGATGGGCAAATCAGTGGAGGAATCAAATAACATGTTGCAAAGAGAGAATAAATTTAAAGCCAAGTTCAAGGAATTAAACATAAGGCCAGGTAGATAAAAGCCACATGAAACCAACAGACCAGTTTAGATGCAGTTGAGTGCCAGACCTGGCCATACCACGCTTTGCAGATAAACTCCTCGTCAAGTTCAATGGGATGGTAAACATTTATTCAGATTAGTTTAGCTTTAGTTTAGAGATATAGCGTGGAAACAGGCCCTTCAGGCCCACTGAGTTTGCATGGCCAGCGATGCCCATTTACTAATTCTATCCTGCACACACACATTGGGACAATTTACAATCTCCACCAAAGCCAATTGACCTACAAACCTGTACGTCTTTGGAGTGTGGGAGAAAACCGGAGCACCCAGAGAAAACCCACGTGATCACAGGGAGAACATGCAAACTCCATCCAGAAAGCAACCGGTAGTCAGAATCGAACCCGGGCCTCTGGCTCTGTAAGGCAGCAACTCTACCACTGTGCCACTGTGCTGCCCTCTCATTATTTTGCCAAGTAAGTTCGCTGAAAGAGCATAGAACAGCACAGGAACCATCCCTGTCTTTAGTTTAGTTCATTATCACATGTACCGAGGTACAGTGAAAAACCTTTTGTTGCATCTTATCCAGATTGCGGAAAGACTATACATGATTATAATCCAGCTGTTCAGAGTATACAGATACAGAATAAAGGGAATAATGTTTAGTGCAAAATAAAGTCCAGTGAAGTCCGATTAAAGATAATCTTGCAATTTCCGTGCCGTACATGATGCCATGATGACAATTAATCTCAGCCTGCACATATCCTGCCTGCTAACCTAGGAAACAATTAATCTCTGCCTGGTTGAAGGGCTGAATGGCCTACTCCTGCACCTATTGTCTATTATCCATATCCCTCCATATCCATGTGCCCATCGTAAAGCCTCCAAGATACCACTATCGTATCTGTTTCCACCAACACCCAGGCTGAGCATTCTAGGCATCCACCGCTCTCTATGTAAACATCCCCCATTCCTTCTCTCCAGGGATGCTGCCTGTCCCGCTGAGTTGCTCCAGCATTTTGTGTCTCCCTTAACTTTGAAGGACAACCTTAAAGCTATGCCCTCTACATTTCCACCCTGGGAACAAAGATTCTGATGCTCTACCCTGGCAACGCCTCTCATTCTATAAACCTCCATCAGGTCTTCCCTCACCAACCAGCTTTACATAGAAATCCAGTGTCCAACCTCTCTTTATAGCTAATTCCCAGTAATCCAGGCATTATTCTGGTAAACCTCTTCTGCACCCTCATCAAAGCCTCCACATCCGTTCTGGAATGGGGAAATAACTGTAATAAATACTAAAGTCCTATAAATCTACTGTCATATGACTTCCTGACTCCTATAGTCAATGCCCTGAACAGTGAAGGCAAGCATATCACATGCCTTCTTTACCACTCTATCCACTTGTGCAACCACTTTCAGGGAGTTATGGACTTGGTCCCCAAGAACTTCAATGCTGTTAAGGGTCATGCCATTAATTGTACATTTTCTCCTTGCATTTGATATCCCAAAGTGCAGCACCTCACACTTGCTCTTACTTGGTATTAGCCAGTGAAAGGGAAAGCCATGTTCGTGTGAGTCCTTGATAATAAGCTGTCATACGACATAGGAGCAGAATTAGGCCATTTGGCCGATCAAGTCTGTTCCGCCATTCAGTCATGTCTGATGACCAGAGGTGCAGTGGTAGAGTTGCTGCCTTACAGCGCAAGGAACCCTGGTCCAATCCTGACTACCGGTGCTGTCTGTACAGAGTTTGCACGTTCTTCCTGTGACCGCCTGCGTTTTCTCCAGGTGCTCCGGTTTCCTTCCAAATTCCAAAGACGTGCAGGTTTGTAGCTTAATCGGCTTCTGTAAATTGTCCCCAGTTTGCAGGATAGTACTGGTGTGAAACAGTGATCACTGGTCAGTGTGTACTTTGTGGGCCGAAGGGACTGTTTGCATGCTGTGTCTCTAAACTAAACTAAACATAATAAGACACAGGAGCAGAATTAGGCTATTTGGCCCATTGAGTCTGCATTGCCTTACGATCATTTCCATTCTCTTGCCGTCTCCCCGTAACCTTTGACGCCCTTGTTGAGTGTACTTGTTGGGTGTTGGTTCTGGTCACAGTTCTGAAACACTCCTTCACGAAGCAAGTTCTCACTCATCCCCAGTTTCTCCTCTGGAATGTCCATTGTTTCAGATTGACTTTACATTCATCTTTTTTTCCGAACACGTTATGCTTTGGAAGAAGTTACAGAATGCCATGACACATTGTAAACCTTACACAAATCAGTGGGAAATCATTGGATTTATTAGTTGTTTTTCTTCTTCCAAGCAATGGTGTAGAAACATCACAGATGCTTAGTTTTAATCATGATTACTTAACCTATTCCTTTGTGTTCTTGCTTTGATGTATAATTTGTTCCTAATCTCAATATAAATCAGTCAGCTGCTTTGATATGATAACTTGAATCAACTGAATGCCACATGATCATAGATCGCATCATGAAACCTCCAAAAATACATCAAATTAGATTGCACAGATGACTTATGCCATTATGTCTCTGTCATTATGCAATTATCAGATTGAAATAAGCAAATGCTTTAGTGCAGAGCAGATAGTAGAGTTAGGTGAATGGTAAAGAACAATGCATCATTTGTTTTATTCTATCTGATATTTTACCTGGATTGTTTGCCTATTTATATTAATTTATTAATGCATTCACTAAAACAAGCAAGGGAAATTTCATGTTCTTGGACTTAGTGTCATTTGCCAATATTTGAACTTGTCAGGTCAACTAATTGATTATTGGCATAGATTTATTGGTGCAGGTTTACCAGAATGCTGCCTGGAACAGAGGGTATTAGATATAAGGAGAGGTTGGCCAAACTTGGATTGTTCTCTCCTAGAATATTGGCAGAAGTCACTAAGTCTAGGAACATGTGGCGGTGCGGAGATTTATTTTTACAAAATGGCGGCAGGGTGGTGCAGTGGTAGTGTTGCTGTCTCACAGCACCAGAGACCCGGGTTCGATCCTGTCTGTACAGAGTTTGTACGTTCTCCCTGTGACTGCGTGGGTTTTCTCCAGGTGCTCCGGTTCCCTACCACATCTCATGTGGGTTTGTAAGTTAATTGGCATCTGTAAATCACCCCTATTGCATAAGATAGAACTAGTGTATGAGTGACCGTTGGTCGACATGGACTCAGTGGGCCGAAGGGCCTGTTTCCACACTGAGTCTCTAAACTAAACGGAATGAAAATTGAACTGCAGATGCTGATTTATACTTTGGTTTAAACTAAATGAAATGTCTCTTGATAATTTTTGCAAGTAAATTATGTCTCAGACCCCTAAACAACAAGTCACTCAAGTATAACATCTTATTTGTAGTCAATGCATTCACAATTTTGCTGTAAACTGTGAGCTGAAAAACTCTTACGTCGACCCATGGCTCCATCCTTCGCCCTGATATTGGCCAGTCTGATCATGTGTCAGTGTTGCAGTCAGAGACTGAAGCGCGGGGCACTGACAGGAGGAGTATTGTACCAGAGACTGAGAGAGGTGAGGGTGGACCTCAGGCCCGCCTTGGGTCGCTGGACTGAAACATGTTCTAGCGCACTTCATCCAGCCTGAGTGAACCTGAATGAAGGCTGCAAAAAATGATGAACACTGCCCAGTCCATCACGGGTTCTGACCACCCCACCATCTAAGGGATTTATAGGAGTCACTGCCTCATGAAGGCAGCCAGCAACATCAGAGCCCCACACCACCCTGGCCACGCTCTCATTTATCTCCTGCCATCGGGAAGAAGATACAGGAGCATGAAAATTGCAATGTCGAGGTTCAGGAGCAGCTTCTTCCCTGTAGCCATCAGGCTATATAAACACTACAACCTCCAAATAAGCTCCAAACTGCATAGACTTTCAGGACATATGACAATAAAGCACTCTTGACTCCTAACCAGAAACCTTGGACGTTTAGGGAGTTTTACTCTCTAGATCCAAAACTTTCAAGAAGGACAACCCCACATTGTACAAGGACACGTATGATCTCCGCAAGGCTATCATGGAAGCCAAGTATCCACGTAGAGGCTCAACTCAATCAAACTGATGCCAGGCTACTGTGGCAAAGCCGGAATACCAATTAAAACACCTTCACCTTGAACTCAGCCCTCAACACCATAACTTTGAATAAACTCATCTCTAAACTTCAAGACCTTGGCCTTAGGGTGGCATTGGCCATCTACACCTGGCTTCTAGACTTTCTGACCGGCAGATCTCAGTTGGTTAGGATTGATCATAATATGTCCTCCATGCTGATCCTCAACACTCATGTTCCTCAGGGTGTGAGTTTGGTCACCTACCAACTCTTCCCTGATTTGTCCCTGATCTCCCATGACTGTGTGGCTGAGTACAATGCTGCCCAGTTCCATAAATGTACCGATGATACCACTGCTGTTGGCCAGATCATTGGAGACCCTAGTACTCCCTCTAATCTGACTTTTCTGGACTTTATCTTGCACTAAATATTATTCCCTTGATCATGTATCTGTACATAGTGGACGGCTCGATTGTAATCATGGATTGTCTTTCCCCTGACTGGTTAGCACGCAACAAAAAGCTTTTCACTGTACCTTAGTACACGTGACAATAAACTACACTAAACGTCGCCACGTACTCTTACCTCTACCTCGTTTGGTTGTTCCATTTTCTCTACATACTTGAGATTGCACTACGATCTTTGCACCATTCTACTTTTTTGTAATCGTACGTATTATTATTAGTCTATCATCATCCTGTATTCTGCGGACTCAAAGGTTCAAAGTCTGTTTATTGTCATGTGTACTAATTAAGGTACAGTGAAACTCCAATTACCATACAGCCATACTAAAGCAACAAGACACACAACTACAGGAAAGTTAACATAAACATCCACCACAGAAGATTCCCCACATTCTTCACTGTGATGGAAGGCAATAAAGTCTAATCTTCTTCCTCTTTATTCTCCCGCGGTCGGGGCAGTCCAACCATCCGCAGTCGGGGCAATCGAAGCCCCCGCAGCCGGCGATCAAAGCCCCTGCATTGGGGCGGTCGAAGCTCCTGCGGCTTGGAGCTCCCGAAGTCGGTCCCTAACCAGGGACCGTGAACTCCACGATGTTGAAGTCCTGCAGGTTCCCGCGGTTGGAGCTTCCGAGGTCGATCCCCGACTTGGACCGCAAGCTCCACGATGTTAAGTCCTGCAGGCTCCCGCAGGTGGAGCTCTCGAAGTCCATCTCCAGCGGAGGGCGCCGACTCCTCGATGTTAGGCCGCAGTGCGGACGGAGATACGATACTGGAAAAAAAAAATCGCATCTCGTCGAGGTAATAGATTTTTAAAAGTTTCCCCCAATCCCCCACCCCACATAAAACAAGCTAAAGAACACTAGAACATACATTTAACACATACTATAAAACAACAAAGAAGGAAAGGACAAGACAGACTGTTGGCGAGGCTGCCATTGTGGGCGCCACCCGGTTGACATAATGCGAATGCGAATACTCCACTGAACCCTGGGGTATAAAGACAATGAATTAATCTGAATCTGAATCTGGATGTTGGTCCTCACATCTGTAATATAAAAGCCAAATTATGTTTGCAGCCAGAAAGGGGTTTAGATTTTCTGCAATCTTTCGCGGGGTTTGAGTTCCTGAGAATAGATTTTCTAATGTAATTTGTAGATATTAATTTGGGAGACTCAACAGAGATAATTACAACGTTATTATTTGTTTCTAGATGGGAAGACAGTTTACATACTTTGTGTTGTCGATTCTGTTCCATTAGCATTGAACTGATCAAACCATATTTTCTGCTCTGCTGATTCTCGGCAAAATGTTAGTCTAAATATAAGCCATCCAATTCCATGCAAATAGGTCCTATGCAAATCAAATGCTTTTACCATAGAAATAATTTTTTTGACCTCGGGAGGTGGCAGTTCTTCTCACATCAGTGGCAGCTGACACAGAATGAGTTTGGCAAGAAACGACACAGGATGGTTATATAATTGCAATGAACTGCAGACAAGCCAAGTAATCTTTAGCAGACAAGGAAGCAGATTACAATGTAGAGTCATACGGCGTGGAAACAGGCCCTTCGGCCCAACTTGCCCACACCAACCATTATGTCCCATGTACACTAGTCCCATCTGCCTACGTTTGGTTCATATCTCTCTAAACCTGTCCTATCCATGTAACTGTCTAATTGTTTATTAAACGTTGCGATAGTCCCTGCATCAACTACCTCCTCTGGCAGCTCGTTCCAGTCACTCGCTGCCCTTTGTGTGAAAGTTACTTCTCAGAATCCTTTTAAATATTTCCCCCTTCACCTTAAACCTATGTCCTCTGGTTCTCGATTCCACCACTCTGGGCAAGAGACTGTGCATCTACCCAATCGATTCCTCTCATGATTTTATACACCTCTATAAGATCACGTGTCATCCTCCTGCACTCCAGAGGTAGATACAAAGTGCTGGAGTAACTCAGTGGGTCAGGTGGCGTATATGGAGAAAAAGAATAGGTGATGTTTTGGCTCGGAACTCCTCTTCAGACTGAAAGTAGAGGGGGAGGGGGAGGGGTGGAGAGGAAATAAACTGGAGGCAAGAAAAGGCCAGACAAATCACGGGCGGTAACAAATGAGCTCTGGAAGGATGGAGCCCATTATGGCTCATTGTTGACCTCAGTTGAGCATTGTTGTGTTCAGTCGGTCATCTGAGCCGGCCCTAAATTGTTCTGCCCTTTTCTCACAAAGTGGTGGAGGAACTCCGCAGGTCAGGCAGCATCTGCGGAGGGAATGGACAGATGACGTTTCGGGGAGGATTCTTCTTCATTCTGCTGGGGGTCTTTAGACGAATCATTCTGAAGAAGGATCACAACCCAAAACTGATCATCTGTCCATTCGCACCACAGATGCTGCCCGACCTTTGATTAGAATAGAATAGGATAGAATACCATTTATTGTGATTCAAACAAACAAGGTTCAAACAAAATTTTGTTCCTGCAGTCATAACAGCAAAAAAACCAAAACACACAATTAACACAATTCCACACAAACATCCATCACAGTGAATCTCCAAACACCTCCTCACTGTGATGGAAGGCAAAAGTCTTATCTCTTCACTGTTCATTGTTCTTTGTCAAGCAGTCAAACTGTTGCGTCGAGCTGATCGAGGCTCTTGATGTTAGAGCCCCCGGCGGGCGATGGTAAGTCCCGCGGCCGTTTAAGCCATGCTGGGCAATGTAAGGCCCTGCTCCAGGCCGGTTTAAAATCGATTTAAACCCCTCGATTCGGGCGGGCGAAGTTGCTGTTGCGGGAGCTCCGAAAATCGTTTTCCCGATGTTACTGTCCACAGGGCCTGCAGCCGAAGCCTCCGAAGCTCCAGTCAGATCGCAGCTGCGCGCTATCACAGCGCCCCGCACTCCGAAGTCAGCCAGCTCTGCGATGGTGAGTCCGCAGGCTCTGCGACTGGAGCCCCAGGTCGATTCCAGTTGAAGGATGCAGGCTCCACGATGTTAGGCCCCAACGACAACGGAGACTCGACAGGGAAAAGGTCACGTCCCCGTTCAGGGAAGAGATTAAAAAGTCCCCCCCCCCCCCCCCCCATACACAGCTAAAAATAAAAAATAAAGTAAAACTAAAACCTAACAGGACAAAAAGAAAAAGAAAGATGGATTGCAGTCGAACCGCTGCCACAAGGCGCAGCCACACCAAACATTAGTAAAGGGCCTGTCCCACTGTACGAGGTAATTCAAGATCTCTCCCAAGTTTAAAAAAAAAATCAAACTTGTGGTAAGCTCGTAGAGTGTACGTAGCGGGTACATCGGAGCTCTGGACGTCTCTTAGCAGCTTGTAACGCTAATGGCAGGTACTCGGGAAACGCGGTAAGCTCCACGAGAGCCCCGAGTACCTACGAGCGGCTATCACCGTAATTCTCCGAGTTTGAATCAGGGGAAACTCGGAAACTCTTTAATTAGCTCGTACAGTGGGACAGGCCCTTAAGGTTGCCACGGGTTATGTGGAGAAGGCAAGAAAATGTAGTTGAGAGGGAAAGATAAATGGCAAAGACTTGATGGGCCAAGTAGACTTGATGGGCCAAATGGCCGAATTCTGCTCCTATAACTTATGACCCACTGCGTTCCTCCAGCACTTTGTGTTTTGTTCAAGATTGCAGCAGCTGTGCCTCTCTGAAGACCCTGTTGCTGTTAGTGCTTACACCGTGAGATTAAGTAGCACGCAAGCGAGTTTTGGATGTGCCTTAGAAGTTTTCCCATTGTTAATTAAAGGAGCTGACAAGATGTCCAAGTGTGGCAGGATGTCTATGGAAGCAGTGACATCGTTGTGTCACATAGCTGAGTAGTTTTATTTTAAGCCAGTGATTTTTCAGCCTGTCAGCGCTTGCCTGGCGCTGATCAAATGTACACTTCGTGAAGCTGAACTCGGTGTGATTTTTGTCAGCAGACAAAGTTCATTGCATCTCATTCTGTGCCATGAAGCTATTGATTTTGCTACAGTTGGCTGCTCGGATCGCTGTTCATATAATGCCAATTTTCTCAGGCATCCACTGAGCCGTCTTGCATATGGCGAGCGCAGCCTAAAGTAGCAGGTCAACTTGTTCTAATTGATCTTTTGTTTGTGCACGTCGGGTTGATTGCAATAGTCGAACATAATCTCGCACCCCATCCACTGAGTGAGCAAATGTCAATGGTTGTCCAATTAGCTGCAGGCATCAATAGGATAGATGTTATTCTTGGTACATCCACTGGCATTACGCAAAGATGGTAAACACCTTAATATGCACATTTTAGTTTTGGAGATGCACCACGGAAACTGGCCCTTCGACCCACCAACCAATGATCACCCAGTAGACTAGTTCTATCCTACACACACCAGGGACAATTTACAGAAGCCAATTACCCTACAAACCTGCACGTCTTTGGAGTGTGGGAGGAAACCAGACAACCCGGAGGAAACCCACATGGTCACAGGGAGAATGTATAAACTCCGTACAGATAGTAACAGTAGTCAGGATGGAACCCGGGTCTCTGGCGCTGTGTGGCAGCAACTCTATAGCTGTGCCACTGTGGTGCTCTAATACCGACATAAATGACATTTTTATGGTGACGGTATCTGACAATCTTCAAACCTTAATTTAAAGCTCCTCTGTTACAGTTATTGGTCGCTCATTCTACTTGGCAGACTTTGTGAACACCAGTCATTTCAAGTGCTGGCGTAACTCAGTGAGTCGGGCAGCATCTGTGGAGAGACATTTCTTCAGTCTGATTGCAGCAGATGGGGAGAAGGTTGGAAGAGAGAGGTGGGGCGGGACAAGCCCTGGAGTTACTCAGTGGATCAGGCAGCATCTCTGGAGAACAGGGATAGGTGAAGTTTCAGGTTGGGACTCTTCATCAGACAGAGGGGTCTATAACTGAAAGGTCACCCATCATGTTCTCCAGAGATGTCAGTTTAGTTTATTGTCACGTGTATCAAAGTATTGTACATTGAAAAGCTTTTGTAGCGTGCTATCCAGTCAATACATGATTACGCTCAAGCCATGTAAAGTGTACATAGTAAGGGAATAATGTTTAGTGCAAGGTAAAGCTAACAAAGTCCGATCAAAGATAGTCCGAGGGTCACCAATGAGGTAGATAGATTCAGGACTGTTCTCTGGTTGCAGTAGGATGATTCAGTTGCCTGATAACAGGTGGGAAGAAATTGTCCCTGAATCTGGAGGTGTGCATTTTCACACTTCTATACCTTTTGCCTGATGTGAGAGGAGAGAAGAGGGAGTGGCCAGGGTGCGACTCGTCCTTGATTATGCTGCTGGCCTTGCCGAGGCAGCGTGAGGTATAAATGGAGTCAATATAAGTGAGGTTGGTTCGTGTGATGGTCTGGGCTGCGTCCACAATTTGCAGATGCCTGACCCACTGAGTTACTCCAGCACTTTGCGTAAACCTGTATCTGCAGATCCTTAATTCTACAAAGCCTGGTTATTCTTGGATACAGATGCAGGTGAGAGGGGTTTGATTGGTAGACGGTTGGAGTAAGTGACAAAGGTTAGAAAATATGTCCTAAGGGTGTCAGATAAGGAGAGAAGAGGAGGAGTGAAATGTAAAGCCCTCATGTCTCTTTGTCACCTCCTTATCACTTACTCCACCCATCAACCCTGCCACCTATACCCACCTATCACTCACCAGGCTGTGTCCCGCCCCCTCTCTCTTTTCCAGCTTCCCCACCTACTACAACTAGTCTGAAGAAGGTTCCCGACCCGTTGTTTGTCCATTCCCCTCCACACGTGCTATCTGACCCATTGAGTTCCTCCAGCACTTTGTGTGTTGTGCTCAAGGTTCCAGCACCTGCAGTTGTCACCAGTCATTGCAAATCCGTTCTGCCTGTTATAAGACGCCAGCGTCATTCATCTTCAAAATTCAACTTTTTTTCTTTGCTTGCTTCTTCCTTAACTTTTAAGTGATTCCTAATTATAGGCCCCTTAAGTTTTGCTAAGTGTAGAATCCCTGTCAGATTTGATGCAGCCAGTGCATTTAATTCTAAACTTCAAATGACGATGAGAATGATTACTGACAGCTGCTTTTCATTACCAATCAATTGGACTAACCATGGCAAGGAGAGTTTTTCATGGGCCAGATCACTGCTCCATATAGCACAATTGGTGTCTTCTTATTATAATGTAAATCTGTTGCACATGTCAGAAGTTAACACAAATCGGATTTTGTCCTTGATAGTACATTTATTTAGCCTTCCCTGTGAGGCACTGATTTCCTCATGATTGTGGTGGTAAGTGATTCTTTTTTATGAAAGGTCTTTGCTTTTAATTTACTTTTTAGCATTAGTTTTTCTTTGTTACATACTGCATGATAGCAAGCTTGTGTAGGAAAGAACTGCAGATGCTAGTTCACACCGAAGATAGACACAAAATGCTGGAGTAACTCAGAGGTTCAGGCAACATCTCTGGGGAAAAGGAATAGGTGATGTTTCGGGTCAAGACCCTTCTTCAGATTTCTCAGTCTGAAGAAGGGTCTCGACCCAAAACATAACTGATTACGTTTCTCCAGGGATGCTGTCTGTCTGGTTGAATTACTCCAATATTTTGTGTCTATGTATGGTAACAGGCCCTTGAGGCTGACCATCGATCACCCGCTCACACTAGTTCTATGTTATCTCACTTTCTCATCCACTCCATACACACTAGTGGCAATTTACAGAGGCCCATTAACCAACACACCCCCACGTCTTTGGTATGTGGGAGGAAACCGGAGCACCCGGAGGAAACCCACGCGGTCACAGGGAGAATGTGCAAACTTCACACCCAGACAGCACCCCAGGTCAGGGCTGAACCCGTGTCCCAGCTGCGCCACTGTGCTGCCCTGTCATGGTTTTGAATGGGAAACTCTTAGTACAGCAGCATTGCTTGAGACGCCATATCTCAAGCGTTCAGCTAAGCCTGAACAAGTCTGTTTCAATCGGCACTGTGAGAACAGTTCAAATCAAGCTGACCCATGCTTGCTGAATTCAAAGCTGAATGAGGAACTCTGTTCGTGAGCGAGTTGGAGAATGTTTCAACATTGGAGTTTTGAGAAGAGGTAGTTTTGCCATTTGTTCTTGGTTTTAGGTTTATTATTGTATCGTCAAGTCAAACTCGAGTACAATAGGTAGAGCAAAAGGAAAGACACAAAGTGCAGAATATAGTTCTCAGCATGGTCGCGATCAGTTCCATAGACAAAGTCCAACATCCTCGATGGAGTTGAAGTGAATTGGACAGCCCCCTGACCTATGGTAGAACCATTCAGAAGCCTGATAACCGAGGGAGTCTGGTGGTGCGCACTTTCAAGCTTCGATATCTTTTACTGGGCGGGAGGGGGAAGAAGGAATGATTGGGGTGGCACAAGCCTTTGACCAAGTTGGCTGCTTCTCCGAGGCAGCGTGAAGTGCAGATGGAGTCGATAGTGAGAAGTCTAGCCTGTGTGATGGTCTGAGATTCATTCACAACTCTGCAGTTTCTTGTAGTCTTGGGCAGAGCTGTTCCGAAACCAACTGTAATGCAACCCGTATGCTTTCTACGTTGCACCTGTAGAAGCTTGTAAGAAGCATTGGAGACAGGGCCAGCGTTCAAGACAAATATCTGGTGTGTGGAAAAAAAAAAGCTTTCTTCCTAAATTGTAGCTTTTTTTTACTTCAGTCTTTTCACTTTCACAGATTTTCGTTTTTTAATTTTTTTTTTGTCGTCTTCAGTAAAGTGCTATATTTGTGCCACGTTTGAAGTGTTCATTGATTGTGGAAAGCCCTTTTCTGCAACCATTAGCCAAAGAAAGGAGAATAGTGCAAGATTTGACAAGCAGTTGAAAGGATGCTGTGACAGTTTCTTGTACTACAGAGGCAGTTCTTCAAAATAATTGACTCAAAGAATCAATTCAGTCAGACTACGTCTTTTATCAAAAAAAAAGGCATAACATGATCTTCACAAAACATACAAGCAAGGAACTGCAGATGCCGATCTGTTTTAAAAAAAAAAAAGTCAAAGTGCTGGAGTAACTCAGCAGGTCAAGCAGCATCTCTGGAGAAAAAGGTTAGGGGATGTTTTGGGGTTGAAATGATATGGATAGGGTTGAAATGATCCCCAGAGATGCTGCTTGAGCTGCTGTTATTCCAGCCCTTTGTGTCTTCATATTTATTCATCATTCACTAATATGGGTGCTGTAGCATTTAATGCCCATCACTATTGCCAGTGGACCATGTACCTACCTGGGTAATGAAAACCCAAGAATATTACGCCATGAGTTTGGGACAACACATAGACCCTTTGTGAACAGGTAGATTGTAGACACAAGTATCTGCAAATGCTGGTTTGCAAGAAAAGACACAGTGCTGGAGTAACTCAGTGGGTCAGGCGGTATCCCTGGATAAAATGGAGAGGTGTCATTTCAGGTCAGCTTCTTCCCACTCTGTTATCAGGCTTCTGAATGGTCCTTCCAAAAGCTAAGGTTCAAAAGGAGGGTTCTGATCCAAAACATCACCTATCAATGTTCTTCAGAGATGCTGTCTGACCCGCTCAGTTACTCCAGCGCTTTGTGTCTTTTTTGTGTAAACCAGTATCTGCATTCCTCGTTTCTAAATGCATCGCTAAATCTGCTGAACAGCACGGTGGTGCAGCGGGTAGAGCCGCTGGCTCCCAGCACCAGAGACCCGGGATCGATCCTGTTTCAGATGCTACCTGTGCTGAGTTTGCATGTTCGCCCTGTGATCACGTGGGTTTCCTCTGGGTGTTCCGGTTCCTTGTCACATCCTTAAGATGCAGGTTTGTAGGATAATTGGCCTCTCACTGTGTAGTGAGAAAATGGGATAACATGGAACTTGTGTGAACGGGTGATCAATGGTTGTCATGGCCTGGGTGGGCCGAAGGGCCTGTTTCCATACTGGATCTCTAAAGTAAGACTAAACTTGCACTATTTGTAAAAAGGCATGTTTTCCAGCTAAGGTTTTCCATCCATTCAATCACTCAATTCTGCAAATAGGTTGAGGTTTATTATTGTCACCTGTACAGAAATACAAGGAACAAACTTTGTTTCACACGATATCCAATCAGCACAGAAAATACTAAGCCCTAAATTCAATCGTCAAACTCAAGTACAATAGCTAGACCAAAGGGGAAGATGCAGAGTACAGGATATAGTTCTCAGCATTGTCGCGATCAGTTCCACAGTCCAATGTCCGCAATGGTGTAGAGGTTAATCGGACAGTACCCTAGCTTATGGGGTGTTTCAAACATGACTCTTATCTTTTGTATGGTACTGTGAAGAAAATGCCATGTTTTGTAATTGGTGTGTAGGGTAAAGAATGTAGGAAGGAACTGCAGATGCTGTTTGCACCAAAGATAGATACAAAATGTTGGAGTAACTGCCTGTCAGCCAGCATCTAGGATAAAAGAGATTTGCTCGATTGGCACTTTGCTTGCTATTCAACAACACTGTGGAACACATTGTAGAAAGTAACACATTGCCTTTGCAAGGAAAGCAATGGCTGAGCAAGGTATCGTAGGATTACCTCTGGTCTACACAATCCATGAGCTAATAATAAAATCCAAGCTCATCTCTCATATAATCATGCATAGTCTTTCTGCTGACTGGACAGCATGCAACAAGGGTGTTTATGAGGATGTTGCCAGAACTCGAGGGCCTGAGCTACAGGAAGGGATTGGGCAGGATAGGACTTTATTCCTTGGAACGCAGGAGGCCGAGGGGTGATCTTATAAAGGTTTATAAAATCATGAGAGGAATAGAATGTATGAATGGGTCCTTTGCCCAGAGTCGGGGGGGGGAGATCGAGAACTGGAGGATGTGCGTTTAAGGTGAGGGGGGAAAGATTTAATAGGAACCTGTGGGGTAACTTTTTTACACAAAAGGTGGTGGGTGTATGGAACGAGCTGCCAGATGAGGTAGTTGAGGCTGGTTTTAAAGACATTTGGACAGGTACAGGTTAGGATATGACCGGTTTAAAGGGATGTGGACCAAGCATGGGCATGTGGGACTAATGTAGATAGGGGCATGTTGATTGGTGTGGGCGTTGGGCTGAGGGCCTGTTTCCATGCATTAAAACTCTATGTCTCTAACAATAAAATATTTGTCAGGTACACATCGGTGCGTGTGACAATAAACAAAAGGAGACAATTCCTCAGGCTCTCACACTTACATTAAAATGTACATGGCCAATTACTGGGAATATGGGAACCACTGGCTGGGGAAACAATCTGTGAACTGTCATTTTAATGAGGACTACCCTGCACAGTTACTGAGATGACTGGACCAATATGGAGCATGCCATTCGGATGGGTATACAAGCTCTGCACAGGCAATTCTGTGCTTTGTGGTGTCTCCATGTCGTGACGCCTGGCTTCACATGACTGCACGCATCTGGTCTGACCAATATCATCCACACATTGGACAGTGCGCTGAAAGTATAATTAAGTGTAACAGGAATAGATGAGCCTTGAAGGTTAGTTCAAGCTAGCAAAAAAAGATTCAATCGTTGAAAGACCTTTGCATTTACGGGAGAATGTGTTTGTTTTGTGTGAGGGTCTCTGCATATAGCTTGTGTATTTCCACTCCAGATTTAAAAGGGTTCAGTAATTCTCAAATCCTTGTATCAGGCTGATTATAATTCATCAGGACAGATTGATTAAATTTGTAAAGGCGCAGTAGCACAACTGGTAGAGGCGCTGCCTCATTGCGCCAGAGACCCGGGTTCAATCCTGACCTCGGGTGCTGTCTGTGTGGAGTTTGTACATTCTCCCTGTGAGCGCGTGGGTTTCCTACGGGTGCTCCGGTTTCCTCCCATATCCCAAAGGCGTGCAGGTTTGTAGGTTAATTGGCCCTCTGTAAGTTGCCCCTAGTGTGTAGGGAGTGGATGAGAAAGTGGAATAACATAGAACTAGTTTGACTGGGAGGTCGGTGTGGGCTGAAGGGCCTGTTTCCATCATTTGATCAATCTATCCATCGAATAGTTCTGTTAACAAAATTAAATAATAGTTAGTGCTCATGCCAAAAAATCCGGGACGTATAAAAGGAACTCAAAACTCTCAATCTGAAGAAGGGTTTCGATCCCAAACATTGTCTGCACATTTTGCTCCACAGATGCTGCCTGACCCATTGAGTTCCTTTGTATTTTACTCAAAATTCCAGCATCTGTAGTCTCTTGTGTATCAACAATGAGAATGATTCTTATTGTTTGGCAACACTGTTAACAAGATTACTTGTGCTGGAGATTCTAATAGGCATGGAAATGCATGATGAAATGGTGCCGCACAGAGCTAGATTTAAAAATGAATAGCCTTCCATTCATCTAGTTGTAAATAGGGGATATCTGTTCATGATTCGAAATTCCATTCACAATTCTTCAGCAAATGAACGTGTTCATCCCTGCATGCAGCAAGGCACAAATAAATTTTAACGAGAACTGCTGAAGGGCAAGTTACAAATAGTACTGCACAAAATGCCAACAAAAACCTCAATATGACCACTTCATTCAGGGTACCACTTTGAGGTTGCCAGTGGCTAGAGACTCGAGCAGACCAGTCAAATACCATGGTTACAGGGAGTGGGTCCAAGGCATGGTGTTGTATGGGACATAATGGGATCACACAGAACTAGTGTGTTGTTAGTTGTTACAGCCCTTTGGCCCACCGAGTCCGCGTCGACCAGCGATCACCCTATACACTAGTCTTACCCTACTCACTGGAGACAAATACAGAAGCCAATTAACCTACTGACCTGCGTGGCTCTCGACTGTGGGAAGAAGCCAGAGCACCCATAGGAAACTCATGCGGTTACGGGGAGAACGTATAAAATCCTTACAGACAGCACCCGTAGTCAGGTTCAAACATGTGTCTTTGCCACTGTAATGAAGCAACTCTACCGCTGCCCCATTGTGCACCCTGTCTAAGATGAGAAAGTGGAATAACAAAGAACTAGTGTGAATGGATGATCAGTGGTTGGCACGGACTTGGTGGGTTGAAAGCCTGTTTCCACTGACATTGTATGTCTGAACTACCTCAAATGCATGAAGGAAGGAAGCGGGGACGTTTTCCGCTACTGAACGCTTTTAGCAGAACACAGAACAGTACAGCACAGCAACAGGCCCTTCGGCCCACAAAGTCTGTGCCGAACACGATTATAAATCAACATCCTCTGCCTGCACATGATCAATATCTGTCCATCCCCTGCATATCCCTGCATGTGCCAATCTAAACGCTGTGTAAACACCACAATCATATCGACCTCCACCACCACTCCTGGCAGCACTCTCACATCCCATCAGGCAAGAGATACAAACCCTCCAGATTCTGTGACAGTCTCTTCCCAGCTGTCATCAGGCAACTCAACCATTTATCACCAACTGGTGAGTTGACCTTATCTCCCATCAAACTCATTGGAGACTGTTGGACTATCTATAATCGTACTTTACAAGACTTGACTTTTTGCACTAAACGTTATTCCCTTTATCCTGTATCAGTACACTGTGGGCAGCCTGATTGTAATTGTGTGTAGTCTTTCCACTGCTTCTTCTTCTTCTTGCGTATGGCGTGCACAGCCTAAAGTTGTAGGACAACTTGTTCTGTTTGATCTTACTTGATTGTGCACACCAGGTTGATTGCATTCATCGAAACGGGGCGGACCACGTGAAGGTTGCAATCTCCCACCCCGTCTTTCCACTGACTGTATAGCACGCAACAAAAACGATTCTCACTGTACCCTGGTATGCGTGACAATAAACTAAACTAAATATTCCTGTCTGAAGAACCGTCTCGACCTGAAACGCTACCTATTCCTTTTCTCCAGAATGCTGCCTGTCCTGCTGAGTTACTCCAACATTTTGGGTCTATCATCTTAAATATTCCAGCACCCGCCATCTCTGTGCAATAATAACCTTGCCCTGCATACACATCCTTATCCTTATAACCATAAAACTCTGATCTTATATGTGGATATGTGTATTTATATGTCCTGTGCAATCACAAATTCTAAAAAAAACGATGCGCTAACGGTAAAACTTTTACATATTCCTGTAGAGATTTAGCCTGTGGTCAAATATCACCTTATCTGAAAAAATTAATGCATTATTTCTCGTTATTAATCAAAGTGTTCAAAAATCTGAAGAAACTTGGAAAAAAATAACTGCTTATTCCCTGTGCTTACACCTGTAACGTCACAATGGAATTGTTGCTATCTAAGTACACCGAGTCCTGCTAGCCCTAGCAAGTGCAAATGCATTTTTTTAAAGTCACAGTACACCGAGTCCTGCTAGCCCTAGCAAGTACAAATGCATTTTTTTTTAAGTTTAAAAATGAGGGAGGGTGCATAAGGCAAAATGAGCAGCCCCTCCCTGCTCAGTTGTTAGCTATGGGTGAGTGGTGGAATATTGCGTTGGGGAACGGGTTGCGCTGAGGGACCAGGCCTCTGGTGTGACAGGGCCCACTTGGTCTAGTATCCTTTAAACTTTGCCCCTCTCACCTTAAAAGCTAAGCCCTCAAGTCTTGGACATTTCCACCTTGCAACAGCTCTGTGGAAACACTGTGGGAGCAGCATCCAGCAAAGCTCTGACTCATCAGATGACTCACTTGTTGACAAGAAGAACTGGAGACTTGAGTGTCATTCCAGAAGATTAACATTGCAGGGAAAACGACAAGGGAGTTAGGCTGTAGAACGGCAAACAACAGGTGTCGAGTGTTTTATTGTCATATATCCCAGACAATGCAATTCTTACTTGCAGCAGCACAACAGAATATGTAAATATAGTACACTGGAAACAATATAATAAAGAAGAAAAAAAGTTCAGTGAGTCATTGCCTTTGGTAAAATTGTCCCTAGTGTGTAAGACAGTGCTAGCGTACAGGGTGATCACTGGTTGGCTTGGACTCGGTAGATCGAATGTGCACCCTGTTTTTCCATGCTGTATCTCTGGAGTGGTCTAAAGTCTATATCCCTGTGATTCTGGAGCCAGAGGGATGTTGCATTTGCGTTGCAAATGCTGCCCAGAGTGAAGGGCATTAGCCAAAAGGAAACATTAGACAAATATGGATTGTTTTCTCTGAAGTGCGGGAGCCTAGGCATAGAACCAATGCAAGTATATAAAACTATAAGAGGAATGGATAGGATGGATAGTCAGAACTTTTTTCCCCCAGGGTGGAAATGACAGGGATGAGAGGGCGAGGTAGAAGGTGAGAGGGACAAAGTTAAAAGGAGATGTGTGGAGGAAGTTCTTTTGCACAGAGTAGTGGATGCCTGGAACGCGCTGCTGTGGGTGGTGGTGGGATATGGATCATGTGCAACCAGAGATTTTTTTTCTTGGCCATTGTGTATGATGGATATTGTGGGCTGAAGGGCCTGTTCCTGTGCTGTCAACAAAACATTTGATTTGTTATCTTCCCTATAGTTTATTTTTAAGTAATTAAATGCCTAATCAAATAAGCCAAGAAGCCAATTATGTCGAATAACTCCAGAGTTGCTGCCTCCAGCGCCAGAGACCCAGGTTCGATCCCGACTACAGATACTGTCTGTGTGGAGTTTGCACACTCCCCCTGTGACCTGTGGTTTTCTCCGGGTGCTCCGGTTTCTTCCCACATCCTAAAGACGTGCAGATTTGTAGGTTAATTGACCTGTAAATTTTCCCTAGTGTGTAGGATAGAACCAGTCAATGTGTGGTCGCAGGTGGGTGGAGCAAAGGGCCTGTTTCCACGATGTATCTCGAAACTAAACGGAACTAAAGTTTGATGTGAATAAGTGAATCTCAATAAGGGAATAAGACTTCTCTGTCTTACAAAAGTTAAAATGGTGTTGCGTGAGTGGAAATATGAAAGAGGTATTTGTGTAAATAAAGTTGTCGAAATATGATAAAGAATGAAAGATAGATATGATTAGAGCCTATACTTACTATATTTTGTTACATATTTTCAAATGCTGCCTTCTATCAACTGTGGCATGTATATTAGCTTTGATGAACAATTGAACAGAAAGTGTTGAATAGATGTTTATTGTCATATTTGTAACAATAACCATTTATTTAGTCTGCATTTGAAATTAAGATCTAACGTCACAAGCTGTCAATGTTATCTGAAAGCTGATTATGCGATATTCATTCAAGAATATATTTTGAAGGAGTCCATAACAAAAATAGGTGACGTTTCGAGTCGGGACCCTTCTTCAGACTGATTGTGGTGTGGGGGGAGAGAAACCTGGAGGTGAGGTGGGGGCAGGACTAAGTCTGGCAACTGATAGGTGCTCTCCTGCTGAGGGGAGTCAGTCCACCCCACAACAGAAGGGGGGGCTGTACAGTTTGCTAGCCACAGGGAAGAAGGATCTCCTGTGGCCTTCTGTACTGCATCTTAGTGGAACCAAGATCACCCCTCAGCCTCCTACACTTATTTCTCTAAACCTATGCTATCCATGTTCTCTGGTGATGCTGCCTAACCCGCTGAATTACTCCAGCACTTTGTGTGTCTTTCTTTTGTAAACCAGCATTAGCAATTCCTTGTTTCTGTGACTCACTCTTCGAATATAGAAGGACTGGGCAAGGTAGAGGCAGGAAAAATGTTCCCAATGTTGGGGAAGTCCAGAACCAGGGGCCACAGCTTAAGAATAAAGGGGAGGCCATTTAAAACTAGGATGAGAAAAAACCTTTTCACCCAGACAGTTGTGAATTTGTGGAATTCTCTGCCACAGAAGGCAGCAGAGGGCAATTCATTGGATGGCTTTAAAAGAGAGTTAGATAGAGCCCTGGGGCTAGCGGAATCAATGGATATGGGGAGAAGGCAGGCACGGGTTACTGATTGTGGATGATCAGCCATGATCCCAATGACTGGCTCGAAGGGCCAAATGACCTGCACCTGCACCTATCTTCTATGATTCTATGTAACATTGGTTCTCTTCCAGTCGCAAGTGTCCATTAGTATCGAGGACTGGGAAGATGCTAAAGATGGCAAAGAGCACGCGGGTTACCGCAGCAGCCACTACCACCGCAACTCAACGTCCAGTGACCAATCGGATCATCCCATGCTGAGGCGTAAGAGCATGCAGTGGGCGAGGCGACTGAGCAGGAAGGCACCGAAACACTCCAACAAGATAATGGACAGGATTAATTGTCAGCGCATGACCTTGTGCAAAAGGTCAGAGAGGCAAGAGCTGGCTGAACTGGTGAAGACTCGCATGAAGCACCTGGGCCTTTCAACGGCCGATTACGGTAAGGCTTGCTGGCTACATACATTCATAGGATGTGAAGTCATAGGGTGTGGGAACAAGCCCTTCTACCCCACCTGCCTACACCAACCAACATGCCCCATCTACATTAATCCCACCTGTACATGATATCTCTCTCAATCGATTCTATCCATGTACCTGAATAAATGTCTCTTAAACGTTGTGAAAGTACCTGCATTGGAGCAGAATTAGACCATTCGGCTGATCGAGCCTACTCTGCCATTCAATCATGAGTGATCTGCATTTCCCTCTCATCCCCATGTTCCTGCCTTTTCCACCTGTTTATTTTATATAGAACAAGGTGAAAATGTTCTCTCACCGCCCCCATCGGGCAGATGTTACAGAAGCAGACTTCAATGTTATTATCTTTGCACTAAATGATCCATTGAGTTACCGTGGCACTTTATCCCCTGCACAGTGCTTTGTTTTCATGCTTTGTGGTATCATGGTCAAACATTGGTTTATAAGTATGTGTTTCAAGGTTTCTTTATGTACCTCTTCCCATTTGTGATGACTTTGCATGTAACCAGCTAATTCCCTGCAGGGTTAAACATTATACCCTTTACTAGTGTTTTAATAATCTATTACTGCAATTACATTAGGCCGGCTTGTAATATCCTTGTGTATATAATATAACCTTCAGCATAGTATACATACCAAGGAATGTTGAAGAATAATATTTCAATCTACCACAAAAGGATGAGTTAAGAAATACATAACGTTGAAGGCACTGATACAGACTTGGTATCAAGTGGTGTGTGCAACATAATCTGGAGATGAAGGTTTTATTTTTCCCTGTTGAATTACTGGCTTGTTCCGCATGGCTACATTATCCCATCAGTTTGAGTAGATTTGATCCCGAATCAAACTGGCCACCTGCTGTTCCACCTACAGTATCTCTGTATTGCCAGTCATGAAGGCAGCTCATCAAGGCCATTAGTCAAGTGGATATTGTTGATCTTGGACAGTGAGTCCAGTTGCGATTACTTTATTGTCACGTGTACCGAGGTACAGTGAAAAACTTTTTTTTTTGCGTGCCATCCAGTCAGCGGAAAGACTATATGTGATTACAATCAAGCTATCCACAGTGTACAGATACAGGATAAAGGGAACAAGGTTTAGTGCAAGGTAAAGTCCGATTAAAGATAGTGTAACGGTCTCCAATGAGGTAGATGGGAGATCAGGATTACTCTCTAGTTGGTGAGAGGATGGTTCAGTTGCCTGATAACAGCTGGCAAGAAAGTATCCCTGAATCTGGAAGTGTGCGTTTTCACACACCTGATAGGAGGAGTATTCAAGAAGGAACTGCAGATGCTGGAAGATCGAAGGTACACAAAATTGCAGCATCACCCGCTGAGTTTCTCCAGCAATTTTGTGATAGGAGGAGCAAATGGGTTGAGACTGGTCCTTGATTATGCTGGTAGCCTTGCTGAGGCAATTTGGGTGTAGATGCAGTCAATAGAAGGAAGGTCGGTTTGCCTGATGGCCTGGGCTATGTCCACAATTCCATGCAATTTCTTGCAATTTTGGTTGGAGACTGTTGTGGCCACGAGCAGACTTGATATATTTGCATATACTTCAGTGAGGCTCATTGGATGACTGTGGAAAAAATAATTCCAAGACTTCCATTTGTAACTCTTTGGCCCTGTCCCACGGTACGAGTTCATTCCAAGAGCTCTCCCGAGTTTGCCCTGATTCGAACTCGGAGATTTACAGTAATGGCCACTCGTCGGTACTCGGGGCTCTTGTGGACATTTTTCAACATGTTGAAAAATCTTCACGAGTCTTCCTGAGCTTACCTGCCATTAGTGAGTCTTCCCGAGTACCTGTCGTTAGCGTCAATAGCCGCTAAAAGACGTCCCCGGGCTCCGACGTACCCACTATGTTCTTTCACCGTGCTTACCATGAGTTTGATTTTTTTTTTAACTCAGGAGAGCTCTTGGAATGAACTCGTACCGTTGGACAGGGCCGTAGGAATCTGGAATTCTGAGCGAAGAGTCTTGTTAGTGTTCTGTTTGATATCGATCAGTTACTCTAGAAAGCAAGGTTCTGGAAGTATTGAGATTATAGGCTGGTAGAGCAGCTGCCTTACAGGACCAGCAACCTGGGTTTGAGACTGACCTCAGGTGCTGTCTGTGTGGAGTTTGCACATTCTCCTTGTGACCACGTGGGTTACCTCCGAGTGCTCCACTTTCCTCCCACATCCCAAAGACATGCGGATTGATATGTTATTTGGCCTTCTGCAAACTGCCGCTACTGTGTAGGAATCGGATGAGAAAGTGGGATGGTGTAAACGGGTGATCGATGGTCGGCATGGACTCGGTGGGCCATGGGACATGTTTCCATGCTGTATCTTTCAATCAATCTGTCCAATTTATTTACAATTTGAAGAAATGGTGAACTATTACTTGCTGCAAATATTACATCAAATAATGAATTATCGATGTTGTAAGACAGGTAAGTGAAAATACTAATATTAATGGAAAACTATCTTTCCAATGGAATGACAAATTGAGCAGGATATTTAACTGGTAACTGAACCATAAACAATCATCTCTTGCTCCATGTTGACAGTGAATAGATTGGACTTAACATTCAATGCAGATACTGTATACCCTATCTACCTCAATCAAAGTTGTCAGCAAAGTCCTAGAGAACACTAATGGTACCAGTTCCAGTGTTAAATTAATCTTAGTAATGGCCAAAGGTGATCTCTCGCACATTGCCCTGATCTAACCAGCCTATCGTGCATCACCTGGAAGAATTTACACAGCAGCAAATCATTGAGTAGAAAACATTAATTTATAATTATTTCTTCAAAATGTTTTGCAGAACTGCTGCAAGTAACAATTTCATTGTCCTGTTTCAGGACATAAAACACTTTTTGACTCCTGGTATGATTGAGGTTTGCTTATGTGATTAAGTTATAAAATAACTGATGCAAGAGGAAGAAAATTGGAATGAATGCAGATGGATGCTTGTATATTGGGTTGGTTATGGTTGATCAAAGGGTTCCATGCACAGTGTAATCCACTGTCTTTACACTAGTGTACTTGAGTATGATTGTGCCTGTGTATAGAGACATTTGCACTGAACTGCATGCAAAAAGCGAATTACACTGTACCTTTGTACATGTGATAAAGTATCATTGAACCGGTGAATTGCTCTTTAGAATTAACGAGGTACAAAACAAATGATAATTTTCTAAAAATGTATATAATTTTGAGATAAATATCTGAGGGCATATTAGCCTGTACATTTGAAATTGGATTTCAGAGCTGAGAAATGAACACACGGTTAGACTATTTATGGCAAACTGGAATGCTGAGTGCAGTCTGGTCACCACAGTATGAGAAGACCAGGCTTGCGTTGGAAAGGGTAGAGAGGGGATTCACCAGGGTGTTGCCTGGGATGGAGAGTTTTAGTAATGAGGAGAGACTGGGCAGTCTGGGCTTGTTTTCATTGGAGCACAGGAGACTGATGGAAAACATTTAGACTTTAGAGATACAACATGTAAACAGGCCCTTCGGCCCACTGAGTCCATGCTGACCAGCGATCACCCGGGACAATTTTTAATTGCCAATTAACCTACAAACCTGCACGTCTTTTGGGTTGTGGAAGGAAACCGGAGCACCAGGAGAAATTAATTGGCATGGGTAGTAAAACAAAAGTATTCCCTACTGGCAGAGGAGCCCAAGATAAGAGAGCATAGGTTTAAGGTGAAGAGTAAGAGGTTTACAGAAGATATACAGAAGAGGTTTACAGAAGATTTATTTTGTACACAGATATTTTTCCAATCTGGAATGCATGATTGAGAAGGTTGTGGAGGCAAAGACACTAACCACATTGAAGAATTATCTCAATGACCTCTTGAATCGTCAAGATACAGAAGGCCAGGGACCCGGTGCTGATATCGGTACACGGGTGGCATGGTGGTGCAGCTGGTAGAGCTGCTGCCTCACTGCACCAGAGACACGGGTTCGATCCTGACTACGGGTGCTGTCTGTATGAAGTTGGTACGTTCTCCCTGTGACCATGTGAGTTTCCTCCCGGTGCTCTGGTTTATTCGCAAATGCCAAAGTTGTGCAGATTTGTAGGTTAATTGGCCCTCTAAATTGACCGTAGTGTGTAAGGTGTAAATCTAGTGTTCCTGTGATCACTGGTCGGCATGAACTCGATGGGCCGACCGGTCTGTTTCCACGCTGTATTTCTAAATTATACTAAATGGGATCAGTTTGCAGTGCTGCCTGATGGTTAGTCAGACATAAGTTTATATAGGAGCAGAATTAGGCCATTCGGCCCATCGAGGGCTGTACCTCCCCTCCGCCTGTATCCACATGACTTGCCAGGCTTTGTCCTGCGACTCCTATCTTCCAGCTTTCTCTCCCCCCCCCCCATCAGTCTGAAGAAGGGTCCCGACCTGAATCGTCATGTATCCATGTTCTTTTGTGATGCTGCCTGACCTGCTGAGTTACTCCAGCACTCTGTGTCTTATCTATTGGTGGGCTGATCAGTCAGCATTTGTGTGGTATGACTCTAAGAAGTTTTTATTCTTCGAGTACACATAAGGACCGAAGTTTAGAATTTTAATTTCACACATTCTTGCTACAATAATACATCAAATTGTGCAAAAATTACGTGTCATCTCCAAAGAAAACAACAAAAAAATTATGCGTGTCTGCTTTAACAAGTTGTCGTCTTGTTTGCAAGAGGCACTGTGACCTGGCCCGTGTGATTGAACAGGCAGCTGGTGTGTCATAGTCACATATTAAATGGCGGGTAGTGAGTCAGTGCCACAATGTCGGAAGGCACAAAGACCTCAGTGGTGCCACATACAAGTGGTGGTGTATTGAGGAAAAGAAAGATTGGGAGAAAACTAAAGAAGGTAGACAGTCTGGACCCGTTTAGTTTACTTTAGTTTAGAAATACAGCACGGAAACAGACCCTTCAGCCCACCGAGTCCATGCCAACCAGCGATCCCCGCACACTAACACTGTCCTACACACACTAGGGACAGTTTACCGTTTTTACTGAAGCCAATTAGCCTACAAACCTGAACATCTTTGGAGCATGGGAAGGGAACTGGAGATACTGGAGGAAACCCACACGGGTCACGGGGAGAATGTACAAACTCTGAAAACAGACAGCACCAGCAATCGGGATCGAACCAGGTCTCTGGCGCTGTAAGGCAGCAACTCTACCGCTGGGCCTCCTTGCTGCCCCTTTTTCTCAGGATGGAATCATCAAAGACTAGAGGGCATAGTTTAAAGGAACTAGTGTGAACGGGTGATCGATGGTCAACATGGACTCGGTGGGCTGAAGGGCCTGCATCCATGCTGTATCTTTCAATCAAGTCGATCAATCCGTGTGTGACCCCACTTATTTCATCGCAGACTAAAACTGAAAGTCAAAAGTTGCAACTTATTTTTGACAGGAATTAAAGGGAAGCAAGCAACCATAATGTCCGTGCCAAACATGATACCGTTAAACTAATCACCTCTGCCTGCATGAGATCCATATCCTTCCATTCCCTGCATATCCATGAGCCTATCTGAAAACACTGTAAACACCGCTATCGTATCTGCCTCCATCACCACCCTTGGCAACAAATTCTAGGCCCCTTCCACTCCCTGGGTGTAGTATAGTTAAAAAAATCCCCGCACATCTCCTTTAAACTTTACCCCTCTCATCTTTTAAAGCTATGCCCTCTACTCTTTGCCATTGCTACCCAAGGCAAACCAAGGTCCCTTTGATAATTGTATTTAGTTTTTACACTATATACTTCTATCAGGTCTCCACACAGCCTTCAATGCTGCAGAGGAAACGATCCAAGTTTGTCTAACCCCTCCCTGTAACTAGTACTCTTTAATGCTGGCAGCATTCTGGTAAACCTCTTCTGCACCCTCTCCACTTCTTTATAAGTTCTGATTAAGCCTCGTGGGGTCTTGTTAGTGTAGTAACTTAAAACCTCTGTAGCTAAGTTGAAGCTTAGTTTTGGACGTGTTAAAACAACGCAGCCGAGGAAATTAGCAGATTGAGATTCTAGAGGGATGTGATAAATCGACCATGCCACAAGGAGTGTTAGTCGGGATGTTTCAGCCATCATCCACTGAAGCTCTGATAGTTTGACCCATGCACTGTCAGAAGAGGCAAGTTAGCTCTTGGTAACAACCTGGAATTAGCAAGAAGATTAAAATAATCCAGCCAGGGTCAGGGTATAACCAGACCCAATAGGGATATGCAGGGATTTCTTGAACTGGGAATTCAGATAAAACACATTGGGATTCTGAGCCTCGATATTTCCTGAAACAGAATGAAAAATATGGATGAATATTCCCTCAACATTTAATACCGCTTAGTATGTTGTTCCCATGGAAACGGAAAACTGAGTAAAGCCCTGTGATAGATGCTCTGTAATTAAGTCACAGTTATCAACTTGCAAGATTTAGTTTATTCCGGACCTTGCATTTTCTATCAGAGACTCCACTGATATTATGAATAAAACGTGAGATAGAGGAGCAGTTGAAGCAATGTGGACATTCAAGGGCCTGTCCCACTTGGGCGTTATTTGCACGTCACGCAGGTGATGCTCGAAGATTTTGTGAATTCCAAAATCCTGCGGGTCGTGCGTGGTGACACGCAAATGACGCCAAGTTGGACAGGCCCTTCAGAGTGAGGCCACATGCAAACTGGAGGAACAGCATCTCGTATTCCACTTGGGTGGTATAAAACCCACCAGTATGAACATTGAGCACAAAGATATGAGCATATGTTTAATTCATTTGTTCTGTATCTCTCTACATTACCGACTATATCTCTTGTTTCTCTTTCCCCTGACTCTCAGTCTGAAGAAGGGTCTCAACCCGAAATGTCACCTATTTATTTTCTCCAGAGATGCTGTCTGACCCGCTGAGTTACTCCAGCATTTTGTGTCTACGGTATGAACATTGAATTCTCCGATTTTAGGTTTTCTAACCACAACCCCCACCCCCACCCTCTTCTCTGTGCCTTACCTGGACTCGCACCCATTTATCTCCTCCCCCTCCCCCTACATTCCTTCCTCTGGCTTCACAATTCTCAACTCTTCAATCCTTTTCTCTCACACCTTTTATATTTTCATCTCTGGCCTCTGACCAACCACGTGCCAATCAAATCCCTCCTCACCTGCATCCACCTATCACTCCCCAGGATTTGTTCTGCCTTCTTCTCACGTCCTGCTTTCTTTCCCCACCCCCATCACAATTAGTCTGAATAAAGGCCCCGACCTGAAACATCATCTATCCATGTCCTCCAGAGATGCTGCCTGACCTGCTGAGCTACTCCAGCAATTGTGTCTATTTTTGTAAACCAGCATCTGCAGTTCTTTGTTTCTACATTTTGGACTTCACCTCTGCTCTGCAGTTTAACAAGACAGGCGGCACAAGGGCGGCATGGTGGCGCAGCAGTAGAGTTGCTGCCCCACAGCCCCAGAGACCGGGGTCGATCCTGACTACGGGTGCTGTCTATACAAAGTTTGTACATTCTCCCCGTGATCTGTGTGGATTTTCTCCAGGTGCTCCAGTTTCCTCCCACATTCCAAAGACGTACAGGCTTGTAGGCTAATTGGCTTGGTAAAATTGTAACATCCCCAGACCGTGAAGGCTAGTGCTAGTATATGGGGGGTCGCTGGTCGGCGCGGACTCGGTGGGCCTATTTCCGCACTGCATCTCTAAAATAAACTAAAGAATGTAATGATTGATAGAAGTCTATAAAACTATGAAAGGCTAGGATAGAGTAGACGGTCAGAGCATTTTATCCAGGTTAGAAGTATCACATACTAGAGGATAAAGCTTTAAGGTGAGAGGAACACATTTTAAAGGAGATATGCGGGGCAAGTTTTTATACACTGTGGGTGGCAGGTACACTGGAACACACGTGGTGGTGGTGGAGCCAGATACGATAGTGGCATTTAAGAGACTTTTCGATAGGCTCATGAATCTGGAATAGAGCGATATGGGTTATGTGCAGGAAGATCAAAGGTGGTCGGCATCATGTTTGGCACACATTGTGGGCTGAAGGGCCTGTTCCTGTGCTGTACTGTTCTATTTCTAAATTCTACATCAACCCTGTTAAACTTTTTAACAATCTTAAAGATCTTTGTAAGGCAATACCCATAACTGCTGTATAAAAGCACTTTGAAGAAGGGTCCAGACCTGAAACGTTACTTATCCATTTTTGCCAGAGATGCTGCCTGATCCATTGAGTTATTTCAGCAATTTGTGCCCTTTTGTGTAAACCAGCATCAGGAGACCCTTATTTCTTCATGTTAAATATCTTAATAATCTAAATATAATTTCTCGGCCCTTCTTGAGTATGGTATCATTGATTTATTTCTGCTAACTTTCCAGTGCTTTATGTATCCAATTTGTCACTGTTGTTTGACCAGTGCTATGTATATATCCACTGGATGGTGATTTATTTGTGTGAACAACACTTGAATTATTTTCAGCTTTGATGAAGATGATTTTCAAGGGTATAATTTGAGCCATCTAACTGCAGGGAGTAAAACAAATCTCAAATATATGAACCATCGACTGACAGGCAGAAAGCGAGGGAACAGAACAGCAAAAAAAAGACAAAATGCTGGAGTAACTCAGCAGGACAGGCAGCATCTCTGGAGAGAAGGAATGGGTGATGTTTCGGGGCGAGACCCTTCTTCAGACGATGTTTTGTGTTTGGACCCTTCTGCAGGTTCAATACAGACATGAACTAAGCCTGCTCTTTCTACTTAAATAGCTTTCTAGTTAAATATACATAATCATCTTTAAATCTTGTCAAATTTGGTTGAATTAACATATTTACACTTTAGACTTTGGAGAAACAGGCCCTTCGGCCCACTGAGTCCACGCCGACCAGCCCACACCCCGTACACCAGTTCTATCCTATACGCCAAGGACAATTAACCTACAAACCTGCACATGTTTGGAATGTGGGAGGAAACTGGAACAACCAGAGAAAACCCACGCAGTCACAGGGAGAACGCAGAAACTTCATACGGACAGCGCCATATTCAGAATCAAACTCGGGTCGGTGTCTGGCGTGTAAGATAGGGACTCTATTGCTGCGCCACTGTGCAGCCAGTATGTTAACCATTTTTTTAGACTTTCATAGCATATAATTACAGGGCAGCGCAGTGGCGCAAAAAAAAGGGTTCCAGTCGTTTGCCTATAACGAGTTAACTGAAGGCTTAAAGTTAGGATCAGTGGTGCCAGTGGTAACACTCCTGCCTCACTGTCAGAAACCTAGGTTCAATCCTGACCTTGAGTGCTGTCCATGTGGAGTTTGCATGGTCTCACTGTGATTGCGTGGGTTTCCTCCGGGTGTTCCGGTTTCCTCTCATATCCCAAAGACACATAGAGCTGTAGTGGAGGGGCCTTGTTGGGAGCGGCCTTGTTGAGGTGAAGTGCCTTGGGATGAACAGTGTGAGTCTTTGGCTCGAGAGTCTTCGGCGAGGTGGCTGAGGCAAGAAGGCTACACGATTGAAATTTGTGTTTTTTGTCCACTGAAGAAATGGCAGGCATTGGTACAGTGCGTTTCCTGCAGGATGTGGGAAGTCAGAGACACTGTTGGCGATTCTGGAAACTACACCTGCAGAAATTGTGTCCAGGTGCAGCTCCTGAATAAACATGTTGGGGAACTGGAGCAGCACTTGGATGACCATCTGGGAAAACAAGAGTTTCCTGGACAAGACCACAAAGAGACCCCAGCAGGAATGACAGTGAACAACAATGGCAGGTATTTCTGGGAATAATACAGAAGATGCAGGATCAGTTCATTCCAAAGAGGAAGGAAGATTCTAAGGGGAGTAAGAGGCGACCGTGGCTGACAAGGGAAGTCAAGGACAGTATAAAAATGAAAGAGAAGAAGTATAACATAGCAAAGATGAGCGGGAAGCCAGAGGATTGGGAAACTTTTAAAGAGCAACAGAAGATAACTAAAAAGGCAATACGGGGAGAAAAGATGAGGTACAAAGGTAAGCTAGGCAAGAATATAAAGGAGGATAGTAAAATGTTCTTTCGGTATGTGAGGAGTAAGAAATTAGTTAAGACAAATGTGGGTCTCTTGAAGACAGAAACAGTTGAATTTATTATGGGGAACAAGGAAATGGCAGACGAGTTGACCAGGTACTTTGGATCTGTCTGCACTAAGGAATCTCCCAGATGTACTAGTGGCCAGAGGACCAAGGGTGACGGAGGAACTGAACTTCACATTAGGAAATGGTGTTGGATAGACTGATGGAACCGAAGGCTGATAAATCCCCAGAGTCTGATGGTCTACATCCCAGGGTACTTAAGGAGGTGGCTCTAGAAATCGTGGATGCATTGGTGATCATTTTCCAATGTTCTATAGATTCAGGATCAGTTCCTGTGGATTTAGCTCAGCGTTTAATACCATCATCCCACAGAGACTTGTGGAGAAACTAACCCTGCTGGGCCTCAACACCACCCTGTGTCACTGGATCTTGGACTTTCTCACAGAGAGACCGCAGTCAGTCCGTGTTGGCAAGAACACTTCGGGCTCGATCACGCTGAGCACCGGCTCCCCTCAAGGCTGTGTGCTCAGCCCGCTGTTGTTCACACTGCTCACACATGACTGTGCTGCCAGATTCAGGGACAATAAAATCATAAAGTTCGCGGACGACACTACAGTGGTGGGACTCATCAGTGGAGATGACGAAACAAGGTACAGGGAGGAAGTAGAACAACTGGTGGACTGGTGCGGCAAAAATAACCTGGAATTGAATGTCGAAAAAACTAAGGAGATGGTTGTCGACTTCAGGAGGGCGCAGCCAGAGCATACACCGCTCAACATTAATGGCACTGCAGTGGAGAGAGTGGAGAGCATAAAGTTCCTCGGTGTGCAGATAACGGACAACCTCACCTGGTCCAGGAACACCACTGGGACCGTCAAACGGGCCCATCAGCGACTGCACTTCCTGAGGAAACTAAAACAGGCCTCACTCCCCACCAACATCCTCAGGACTTTCTACAGGGGCACGGTGGAGTCTGTACTCACGTACTGCATCAATACGTGGTACTGCACCTGCAACTGCTCGGACAGGAAGGCTCTGCAGAGGGTAGTGAGGGGAGCAGAGAGGATTATTGGCGTCTCCCTACCCTCGGTACAAGAACTGTTCCAGAGCCGCTGTCTGAAGAAAGCACAGAGAATTGCCAAGGACAAACTGCACCCCCTCCACACACACCTGGATCTCTTGCCATCAGGCAAGAGATATCGAAGCATCAAAGCCCGGACTACGAGGCTGCTAAACAGCTTCCTACCACAGGCTGTGAGGCTGCTAAACAGTCACTCTGCACTCACAGTCACTTGACTTGACTCTGCGGCTGGCACGGACACTTTAATAACTGGCACTGGCCACTCAAATCAGCGGCCCCGGACATTTTTTTTATGATTGGTTTACTGTTTTTAACATTGTGTTTTTTTTTACCTGATTTTAACTATTTATTCTGTTCCATCAGGGACTGGATTGTTTTTTTTTTAGTGTTATTATGTGAGAAGTGTTTTAAATTTCATGTGCGAGGCTCCGCTATTCACTGGGAAACGTCTTTTCATTTTGCACTGTACTTGTTGCTTGCAAGATGACAATAAAGGTTGATTGATTGATTGATTGATTGGAGGGTAGAAAATGTTATTCCACTTTTTAAGAAAGGATGGAGAGAGAAAACAGGAACTTATAGACCAGTTAGCCTGACATCGGTGGTGGGGACGATGCTGGAGTCAATTATTAAAGATGAAATAGCGACACATTTTGATAGCTGTAACAAGATCAGTCCGAGTCAGCATGGATATACGAAGGGGAAATCATGCTTGACTAATCTTGGAGAATTTTTTGAGGATGTAACTAGGAAAATGGACAAGGAAGAGCCAGTGGATGTAGTGTATCTGGACTTTCAGAAAGCCTTTGATAAGGTCCTACATAGGAGATTAGTGGACAAAATTAGAGTACATGGTATTAGAGGTAGGGTACTGACATGGATAGAAAAGTGATTGGCAGACAGGAAACAAAGCGTAGAGATTGACGAGTCGGAATGGCAGGCAGTGACTAGTGGGGTACCGCAAGGCTCGGTGATGGACTGCAGTTATTTATAATATACATTAATGATTTAGATGAATGGATTCAAAGTAACATTAGCAAATTTGCAGATGACACAAAGTTGGGTGGCAGTGTGAATTGTGAGGAGGATGCCAAGAGGATGCAAGGTGACTTGGACAAGTTGGTAGACTGGCCAGGTGCAATTTAATGTGGATAAATGTGAGGTTATCCACATTTGTAGCAAGAACAGGAAGATTGATTATTATCTGAATGGTGTCAAGTTAGGAAAAGGGGAAGTACAACGAGATCTGGGTGTCCTAGTTCATCAGTCACTGAAAGTAAGCATGCAGGTACTGCAGGCAGTGAAGAAAGTGAATGGCATGTTTGCCTTCATAACAAGAGAAATTGAGTATAGGAGCAAAGAGGTCCCTCTGTAGTTATACAGGGCCCTAGTGAGACCACATCTGGAGTATTGCGTGCAGTTTTGGTCTCCAAATTTGAGGAAGGACATTCTTGCTATTGAGGGAGTGCAGCATAGGTTCACAGGGTTAATTCCCAGGAATGCGGGACTGTCATATGTTGAAAGAATGGAGCAGCTGGGCTTGTATATACTGGAGTTTAGAAGGATGAGAGGGGATCTTATTGAAACATAAGATTATTAAGGGATTGGACACGCTAGAGGCAGGAAACATGTTCCCGATGTTGGGGGAGTCCAGAACCAGGGGCCACACTTTAAGAATAAGGGCTAGGCCATTTAGAATAGAGATGAGGAAAAACGTTTTCGCTCAGAAAATTGTGAATCTGTGGAATTCTCTGCCTCAGAAGGCAGTGGAGGCCGATTCTCTGGATGCTTTCAAGAGAGAGTTAGCTAGAGCTCAAAGATAGCGGAGTCAAGGGATATGGGGAGAAGGCAGGAATGGGGTACTGATTGTGGATGATCAGCTATGATCACAGTGAATGGCGGTGCTGACTCGTAGGGCTGAATGGCCTTCTCCTGCACCTATTATCTATTGGCACGTGGGTTTGTAGGTTAATCTAAAAATGTGCATGAAAGCACAATAATCCACTCAATATTCCTTTTGCTTTGTCTTATCAAGTCCCGTGTAATTCTTGTCTCCCAAAACATGCATGTTTGTAGGTCAATTAGCCTCTGTATATTTTCCCTGGTGTGTAGGGAGTGGATGAGAAAGTGGGATGGCACTGAACTAGTGTGAACTAGTGATCAATGGTCTGTGTGGACTGGGCCGATTGGCCTGCTTCCATGCTGTACCTTTCAATCAATGGCTCAATTTATTTCTCAAACAGCACAATTAAAATTCCTGTCGAGAAAGAGATGTTGGTAAAGCAATCAGGTTTTTTTTTAAACTAGGGTTATGCCAAATGTAACAAAATGCTAATAAAATGATAATATACGTTCCCCTGCTGTTTCAAACTATTAAGTATTAAGCAGCATTTAGAGTGAAGCTTTCAAATTCCATCAGGTCTTTACAGTAAAACGTCCTGCTGCATAACTACCACTGTGTTCAACAAAATGCCACAAGCATCAAATTAATAGCTCTTGCTTTTATTAGCAATCACTTTTTATTCCATTTCATCTTTAACCAATATAATTACTGATCATCCTATCTAAGGTGTTGTTGTAAAATCCAATAACAAATAGCAACCTCAGTCCCACCAACAACTATTCCATTTAAGACACCGGGTTACTGAAACAAGTGACACTATCCTAATGCGGTTAAGGTTGCTGGTATATTGTTGTCATGTTCAGCACAGTCTTATAGAGACATTTCGTATTCTGCTTGCGTGGCTTACTAAAGGGCCTGTCCCACTGTACGAGGTAATTCAAGAGTTCTCCCGAATTGTTAAAAAAAAAAAAAACTCGTGGTAAGCACGTAGAATGTACGTCGGAGCTCGGGACGTCTCTTAGCGGCTCGTAACGCTAACGGCAGGTACTCGGGAAACGCGGTAAGCTTGTGAAGACTGGTGAAAAATGTCCACGAGAGCCCCGAGTACCTACGAGCGGCAATTACCGTAATTCTCCGAGTTCGAATCGGGGAAAACTCGGGAGAACTCTTGAATTAGCTCGTACAGTGGGACAGGCCCTTAACCAGTGGAATTTATATTACATTCTCCAATTTTAGGTAGTTCCCCCCCCCCCCCCCCCCCCCCCCCCCCCCCCCCCCCCCCCTTCCCCCTGCTTTTTGCTCCCTTTTTTTTCCTTGCCCAATCTAGATCTGCATCCATTCCCTCCACTATCCCATCCTACCCCTTTCCCCTTCCCCCAGTCCTCTGGCTTCACATGTCGTTGCTCCTTTGTGCAATTTTCACCTTTGGCCCTTGTCCACCCATCTGCCCATCAAATGCCCCACCTCCCTCACCAGTCTCCACCTATCACTCACCAGGCTATATCGAACCTCCCGCCTCTGTTATCCAGCTTTCTCCCAACATTACTCCATCAGCCTGCAGAAGGAACCCGACCCCAAATATTGCCTATCCATATCCTCCAGCAATGCTGCCTGACCCGCTGAGATACTCCAGCACTTTGTGTCCTTTTTTTGCTCTTCTTGATTGCTTTTCTTTGCAACTTGCATCGCCAAAGTAAACAGAGATGGTGCTATAATTTATCCGAGTGAAGTGTAGAATAAGATCACGATAGTTACATTTAATTACAATATGCTTACTATTACTGTCACATCATGCAAGTGGCACACCTCCAGATTCAGCGACAGTTTCATCCCAGCTGTTGTCAGGCCACTGAACCATCCTATCACCGACTTCCATAAACCTCATTGGAGACCCTCGGACTATCTTTAATCGGACTTTACTAGACTTTATCTCACACTAAATTGTAATCATGTATAGTCAATTGTAATCATGTATAGTCTTTCCGCTGATAGGATAGTACGCAACAAAAGCTTTACACTGTACACGTGACAATAAGCTAAACTTAACTAATTCTAAACCATCATTTTATTACGCTGTTTCATTAGCTATTTGATTTTTTTTTCTAAATGATAATTTCAGTATCAAATGTGTTTATTTATTGATTTATTTGCATTTGACCTACTTAGATAGGGAATGGTGCAAGTCGCATAGCAACAGCCTGAAGCTGCACATTTGTCTCGTACATCGTGAGAAGGCATAACATAAACAGCAAAAACATGAATAAAATGACACACAATCAGCTGTTGAAAAAGAACAGTTTATCACCAACATATTTGACAAGGCCTTAATAATTCGGGGCCAGCGAAAAATCAAAAATTGTTTTATTTTCGTTATGGCAGTACCACAGGCAGGGCGATGATTGGTTTGTAGGAATATTTTGTGTCGGTAAGCAAACCTGCACCTGTTCAAGGGTGGGAATGCTGGCAAGTTTTCTGTTTCTGGGAGAAATATGTGGTGTGAGCTCTTCATTAAAAAGAAAATAGCTGCTCAGTCAGAGATCTGGGAAAAAAATGATGTAAAAAAGTTGCCCCTCAGATTCCTATTAAATCCTTCTCCACCCTCCCCGCCTACCTTAAACCGATGGCCTCTGGTATTCGATTTCCCCTACTCTGGACAATAGACTATGCATCAATTTGAGATGGTTGGCAAAATGCATTTGCCTCCTCAGTTGCTCTCCTCTGTCATGTTTGCAGCGTTTGGGGGCGTGTAACAAATAGCAAGCAAAGCAACACTTTCATTATCACTCCATAAAGGTAAGCAAATAGATTCCAAAGTAATCAGACATTGGAAAATAATTTCAGATGCAGTGACTTAATTATCATATCTGCCTCCACCACCACCCCTGGCAATGCGTTCCAGGCACCCACCACCCTCTGGGTAAAGAAACTTGCCTCGCCCATTTCCTTTCATTGTTGCCCCTCTCACCTTAAGCTATGTCCTCTAGTCTTTGACAAATGGTCGATGGAATGAATTTCAGAGGCAGTGACTTCATTATTTAGCACATTTAGCAAGAATGACCAGAGTCAATTACTAATCAATTCATCATGAACTTAATCCATGACATGCGTATCATTGTAAGATGATTTGCGCGTTCATTGCCTCATTAATTTTTTTTCCTTTTGTTAATGAAGAATTAAGTGACATTTAATAATTTTTAAAAGCAGGAAGTGGAATCTTAGATATGAAATAATCCAGTTTCTAAACCCAATTCTCTCATTTTCTCAGTGACGTCCACTAACACGCTCACCCTCCTTGCCCCCTTCCTACATCTTAATCGTTTAACCAGTTCTGCAGTTGGCTGCATTGTATCCTTTGTTGGATCACACCTTCCCTAGCTAACAATGGGCCCACCAGGAATGCACCCTGATATCATCTGTTGCAAGCCTTGATTTATCCTGGTCTTTACTCACCTACAGTTCCTCTCCACCCCCACCCCCTTAAGTTTCAGCCTGAAGAATTGTCCCGACCCGAAATGTCACCTATCCATGTAGCTGCCTGACCATTGAGTTACTCCACCAATTTGTGTCTATCTTGGGTGTAAACCAGCACCTGCAGTTCTTTGTTTCTACGTCTCAATAAGACCTACTGCTTCTTTGTCCAAGTGCATGAACAAACTTCCCACCACTCCCTCATGCCAAGAATGAATACTGGGAAAGTGTGTGGATCCTGACCTCTGGAGTGGGGATGTGAATTTTGCACACTCTCTCTAGGGACACATGGGATTGTTTCCACGTTCCAAAGAGACGCTGATTGTTAGGATAGTTAACTGCTGTGAATTGCTCTAATGTAGGACAAGTGATAGCAGAAATGGGGGGCTGGTGTTGATTGGCAGGTGCAAGGAAAATAGATTATAAGGAAATAAACGGAGGGATGGGATGCATGGCGTTGCTATGAGAGCTAGCATGAACTTGACAGACCAAATGGTTCCTTTCACATTAGAATCATAGAGTCATCCAGCACAGAGACAGGTCCTTCGACTAAACGTCCATGCTGACCAACATGTCCCATCTACTCTAGTCCCACCTTCCTGTCTTTGCCCCATATCCCTCTAAATCCTCCTTATCCATGTACCCTTTTTTAAATATTCTTGCTTGCCACAGATCCTCATGCCTTCTTTTGAGATACAGCGTTGCAAAAAGGCTCTTCGGCCCACCATGTCCGTGCCGACCGTCGATCACACGTTCACACCAGTTCTATCCTATGTACTTGGGACAAGGTACTGAAGCCAAATTGACCCACAGACCATTGGGAGGAAACCTATGCACCTGGGGGAAACCCACGCAGTCACAGGGAGAATGTATAAACTCCGTACTGACAGCACCTGTAGTCGGAATAGAAGGATGTATCTTTAGACGGGAGATGAGGAGGAATTTCTTCAGACAGCAGGTGGCGAATCTGTAGAATTCATTGCCACAGATGGCTATGGAGGCCACATCAATGGGTATTTTTAAAGCGGAGATTGACAGAATCTTGATTTGTACAGGTGTTATGGGGAGAAGGCAGGAGAATGGGGTTGAGAGGGAAGGATTGATCAGTCAAGATCGAATGGCAGAGCAGACTCATTGGGCTGACTGGCCTAATTCTACTCCAATGACACGGATCGAACCTGGGTCTCTGGTGCTGTAATGCCCCTGTCCCACTTAGGAAACCTGAACGGAAACCTCTGGAGACTTTGCTCCCCACCCAAGGATCCGTGCGGTTCCCGGAGGTTTTTGTCAGTCTCCCTACCTGCTTCCACTACCTGCAACCCCCGGCAACCACCTGCAACCTCCGGGAACCGCACGGATACCTTGGGTGGGGCACAAAGTGTCCAGAGGTTTCCGTTCAGGTTTCCTAAGTGGGACAGGGGCATAAGGCCGCAACTCTACCATTGAATCACTGTGCCCACCCAATAGATTGCATTCAGCTGCAGATACATTTCTTCATTCCTTTCAACGGAACATTGAACAAACTCTTGGTGGATAACTTGTGACATTTAAGCTGCTTTATATCCCATCTAAAAGAATAACAATTACTTTGGTGCACACCTATGTCCCTCAGTATAACATAACTTTACGTAATAGTATAAATACACTTGAGTGGGTTGCCTTGCTTGACTTCAAGCTAATTTTCCAACTGCTAGCTTCTTTATTCAATTTATCTCTTGGTTGTCTGCTTGCTGCCTGGCAAAACCTCCTCCCCCATGCACCCCCGCTTAAAAATAAAGTCCATCAGTAAAAACTTCAAAAGAGACACGGAGTGCTGGAATAACCCAGCGGGTCAGGCTGCATCTCTGGAGGATGTTTCGGGTGGGAACCCTTCTCCAGACATTGATCTGCAGAGATGAAAGTTAACCTTGCAACACTGTGTGAATTCTACGGAATATCTAACGACTTTCCCATCAAGTCTGTTCAGGTGCCCCTCTAAAAATAGCAGGCTTTGATGTCTAAATTTGATCCTTTGAGATTCAAGTTAGTTTGAGAGATGTTACGAAGATGTTGCCAGGACCCGAGGGCCTGAGCTATAGGGAGAGGTTGAGCAGGCTAGGGCTCTATTCCTTGGAGTGCAGGAGGATGAGGGGTGATCTTAAAGAGGTGTACATAATCTGGTAAATGCACAGAGTCTCTTGCCCAGAGTGGGGGAATCGAGAACCAGAGGACATAAGTTCAAGGTAAAGGTGGAAAGATTTAATATGGACGAGGGGTAACTATTTTACACAAAGGGTGGTGGGTGTATGAAATGGGCTGCTGGAGGAGGAAGTTGAGGATTATTGCAACATTTAAGACACATTTAGACAGGTACATGGACAGGATGGGTTTAGAGGGATATGGGCCAAATGCAGGCAGGTGGGACTAGTATAAATGGGGCATGTTGGACGGTGTGTTGGGTGGGCCGAAGGGCCTGTTTCCTCACTTTATGACTCTGAATGTAGTATTAATAATAGGATTCACACATAACGTGTGAAATCTGCAGCGTATCCTTGACTGTGTGCAACTTGGACTGTGCAATGAACAAAATGTCACTCACCCCTGGCAACCCTAACGTCATTTAAAGGTTCAATGGCCTGTAACACACTGCCAAGGGTGGTGGTGGAGGCAGATACAATTGTGGCGTGTAAGAGGCTTTTGGATGGACACATGAAAACTCAGGGAATAGAGGGATATGGGTCACGAGATTTCACAAGTGGGATCCCTTGCACAAACCGGTTGTATATTGCGTACGAGCAACCAGGAGCAAGAAAATGTTTACTAAAGGGCCTGTCCCACTGTACGAGGTAATTCAAGAGCTCTCCCAAGTTTAAAGAAATATCAAACTCGTGGTAAGCACATAGAATGTACGTAGCGTGTACGTCGGAGCCTGGTACACTGAGTTACTCCAGCACTTTGTGTTTATCTTCTGTAAAATGTAAACTTGCTCTGCTCGTTCATTTAAAAATTGCTCAAAGCAAGTTATTCCAAACATGTTATTGGGTCACAGAGTCTTGCAGGCTCTTCGACTCAAATTGCCCACACTGACCAACATGTCCCATCTACACTAGTCCCACCTGCCTGCATTTTGCCCAAATCCCTCTAAACCTAACCTATCCATGTACGTGTCTACATGTTTCTTAAACGTTGCGATAGCACCTGTCTCAACTACCTCCGCCAGAAGCTCGTTCCATACACCCACCACCCTTTGCGTGAAAATGTTACCTCTCAGATTCCTATTAAATCTTGCCCCTCATACCTTAAACCTATGTCCTCTGGTCCGCGACAACATCCTCGGTTTCTTTTAATTTAAGGTAGAAATTATTGTTATCTGAGTAAATATAATTATTTTTATCCTCGACTGCAGAGACAATTGTGACATTTAGCTGTGGTTGGAACTTTAATTCATACCACTAAAGAATAACCTGGCTGACAAAATAATTGAAACCAGCTTGGCATGAAGTTCCATTAAGATCCCAGGGTCTGATAACTTGCCCCAAATGTGGATTTAGTGGCAATAGTTTAATTTATATTACATGGTGGCACAGTAATTCAACTCTCCATGGTTTAAATTCTACTTAACAGTGGGCAATTCAAGCAGATAATTTCTCAGCAATCCTGCAGGAAGCTGGTGATATGCTCTGATGAATTTTATTGCATCCACACTCAGTTCGAAGATGAGCACAAATTTAATAAAGTCCAAACTTGCACCAAAATTATTATTTTAGTTTAGTTTATTTATTGTCACATATACTGAGGTATAGTGAAACACTTTTTTTGCATGCTGTCCAGTCAGAGGAAAATCAATACATGATTATAATCGAGCCGTCCACAGTGTACAGCTACTGTACATGGTAAAGAGAATAACGTCAATAATATGATTATGAAAAGGGCATAGCTTTAAGGTGAGCGAGGCAACGTTGAAAGGAGGTGTGCAGGGCATGTTTTTAACCAGACGGTGGTGGGTGCCTGGAACTCTATGCCAGGAGTGGGGCTGGGGGTGGAGGAGACAGCTAGTGTAATTTAAAAGTCATTTAGATAGGCACAGGGACATGCAAGGAAGGGACAGATATGGATCACGTGTAGGCAGATGACAGTTGGTCTTGGCATCATCTTTGGCACTCACGTTTGGTCTCGTCGATGTATGAGCCCACATCTTGAACAACAGATACAGTAGATGAGGTTGGAGTGTAAATATACAGTCCAATAACAGATATCGATTAACACAGTATATGATAGACATTTCCCTAACCCAATAATACCGTGACTAATACAATCTATCTGACAAAGTTTCTAGATGCAAGTTAACAGAGATGAATTATGCAACATGTGCCTGGATATTCAAGAAACCCTGACAAGGCTCAACACTTAACCCAATCAACATCTAGCAAAGTAAAGCTTTGCAACAATATTTACAATGTGTATGCCTGGTTTACATTCACCCAATTCGTTTCATGCAATTTAACCTAATTGTCAGAATCTGCAGATGTTCCATTCTTTCCCTGCAACTCTTATCTAGGCTCTGGACAAACTGGCACCATTCTGCAGCTTGTCCCATTTCTGCAGAAGGCACATTTAAATTGACCAAATGGCCTAGCAGCCCTGAAGCCTTTACTGAATTTTAGTGTCCTGGCATCTCTAATTTGGACATAATTCACAGGTGGAGGTGCAAGTGAACCTCTGCCTAACCTGTTCCTGTGCTGTACTGTTCTATGATCTATGAAAAGACACCTTGTTGCAGAGGAAGTGTGATCATACACACCCAAGCAAAATAATGGGTCTGAAGAAGGGTCCCGACCTGAAACGTCACCTATCATTTTTCTCCAGAGATGCTATCTGAGCCACTGAGTTACTCCAGCACATAGTGTCTATCTTCGGTGTAAGCCAGCATCTGTAGTTCTTTGTTTCTACAATGAAGTATAATCATGTGATCAGTTCTTTGTGACCACCAGGCTATCAAGCCGCTTTCTAAATTAGTCCTCGTTGTCCAGATAGGAGGTTGAACGTAGCTGCCAGGTAACTTTGTGACCATCCCTTTTCTCTGACTTGGTTTGGTTTATTGTGCAGCACCAGACTCGGGAGCAGCTTCTTCTCCTCTGTTATCAGGCTTCTGAACCATGCTTCCATAAACTAGGGCACTGTCCAATTCACCTCTACCCCATTGTGGACATTGGACTTTGTCTGTGGAACTGTTGCGCTATAATGCTGAGAACTATATTCTGCACTTTGTATCTCCCCCTTTGTTCTACCTATTGAGCTTGACTTTGAGTTGATTGTGTTAATGTATAATATTTTTTGATCTAATTGGATAGCATGCTAAACTAAACATTTCACTGTACCTCGGTACACTTGACAATAATAAACCTAACGATTATTGTCTCGATCCACACGTTCACCTGGCTGTTGTACGGCTTCCCAAGACCCTGCCCGCCAGCATATAGTCAAATCAAGAGTTTTTTATGCCATACATACCAACAATGAAACGTGGATCATTCCTTGTATCCAAAGATGCTGCCTCACCCGCTGAGTTATTCCAGCATTTTGTATCTACCTTCCATTTAAACCAGTTCTTTCTTACACACAGGCCTGTTTACACAATGTACATAAGTAGGTGGTGGGACGAGCTGCCAGAGGTGATAGTTAGGGCAAGTACTATAACACCATTTAGAAGACATTTGGACAGTTACATGGATATGAAAGATTTAGAGATATATGGGCCCAATGTGGGCAAATAGGACCAGCTTGGATGGGCCATTTTAGTTTGTATGGACGAGTTGTGCTGAAGGACATTTCCATGCTGTAGGACTATGACCATAATATAAAATAAACAAAACTTCAATAAATTAATAGCCCCAACACCAGTGCAAAAAGACCCAAAGACCTTAGTGCAACTAAAGTTGGTCGATAGTTCATAGTTAAGGCTTAGTGCAGTGTAGTGTTAAAGAGCCTGATGGTTTGGGGGAAGAAGCTGTTCTTGAACCCAGAGGTCACAGTTTGCATACTCCTGTACCTTCTTTGCCATGGTCGGAGTGAGACGAGAGTGTGGCCAGGGTGGTGTCCATCTCTGATGATGCTGGCGGCCTTTTTTGAACCAGTGCCACCTGTAAATCCCTTCGATGGTGGTGAGGTCAGTTCCCATGATGGAGTGGGCAGTGTCCACCACCTCCTTCATTCCTGTGCATTTGGTTTTGCCAAGCCAGGCTGTCATGCAATCAATCCGTATATGCTCTACACCGTACACCTGTAGGAGTATTCTTCGACATAACAAATCTCCTCAATCTTCTACAGAACTTATATGGAGTAGCACTTCAAGTCAGTATCTGCTTGTTCAGAGTTGAGATCGCTGCTAATCAATCAAAATGTAAGTGTTAGTATTTGGCCTTACTTTTTTTTTAATGAAAAACATATTTTTAAAAATGGGATTCAGTACAGCATGACTTTTAAAACCTCAGAACTGTGACATTGTGAATTTGAAATCTGTCGCTGTTCTACTTGCACAGATTTATATTGATACTGACAATAACCGGCTACACAAAGCTCACACTCAGGAGATGATGAAGTGTAAGTAGGCTTGGCTGAACCTCATTTCCGCTGAGTGACAAGCGGAGAATAAATCAAGTTCCTGGGAGTAAATATCACCAGCAACTTGTTCTGCACTAGCCACATCGAAGCATTGCCCAAGAAAGCACAACAACGCCTCTACTTCCTTAGAAGGGTTAGGAAGTTCGGCATGTCCCCAACAACTCTCACCAACTTCTACAGATGCGCCGTAGAAAGCATTTTATCAGGTTGCATCGCAGCCTGGTTTGGGAACAGCTCCAAGGGAACAGCTCCAAGAAATTGCAGAGTATTGTGGACGCAGCCCAGACCATCACGCAAACCAACCTCCCTTCCATTGACTCCATCTCCACTTCACATTGCCACGGCAAGGCCAACAGCATAATCAAGGATGAGTTTCACCCCGGTCACTCCCTCTTCTCCCCTCTTCAATCAGGCAAGAGGTACAGAATTGTGAGAACACACCCCCCCCAGATTCAGGAACAGTATTTTCTGAGCTATTATCGGGCAACTGAACGATCCTATCACCAACTAGAGAGCGACCCTAACCTCCTATCTACATCATTGGAGACTCTCGGGCTATCTTTAATCAGACTTTACTGGACTTTTACTTGCACTAAACATGATTCCCTTCATCCTGTATCTGTACACTGTAGATGGTTTGATTGTAACCATGTGTAGTCTTTCTGCTGACTGGAAAGCACACAACAAAAAAGCTCTTCACTATACTTCAGTGAATATAATAAGACACTCAATGAAACTAAATTGGAATTAAATGGCTGCGTGGCCACCTTCCCAAGCCCATTTCTCTATTCCTGACCCACCATCTGCTGTAAAGTCCCATGGGGTATATGTCTTGTTAAAAGAGCAAGTTATTGTTGACAACACTAAATTGATGTATGTTGCGTGGCCTCAGTTACGGGGATTGGTCCCAGGTGTTTTCCTCCAATTCCTGACCCACCATCTGTAAAGTCCCATGGGATATATGTCTTGTTAAAAGAGCAAGTTATTGTTGACAACACACGTTTCCTGATGTATGTTTTGGCCTCAGTTACGGGGATTGGTCACAGTGTCCTCCAAGCAAGTGATTGCCACCATTTTCCCTCCGTTACCATGACTATCAATGTTTCAGTACTTAATCCCAAGGTGCATTTTGACTTTAGACTCCAGAGATGCAGATCGGAAACAGGCCCTTCGGCCCACCACGTCCGCGCCGACCAACAATCACCCCCGCACACTAATAGTATTCTACACTCTCAGGACAATTTACAATTTTACCAAAGCCAATTAACCTACAAACCTGCATGTCTTTGGAGTGTGGGTGGAAACTGGAGCACCCGGAGAAAACTCACACAGTCACAGGGAGAAAGTACAACCTCAATACAGACAGCACCTGTAGTCAGGATTGAACCCAGGGCTCTGGCACTGTGAGGCAGCAACTCCACCGCTGCACCACCGTGCTGCCCCAGAATGAAAAATAAAAAGATCTTAAGCAGCACTTACATAAAGAAGTATTCACTTCTACAAAACTTGCACAAGTTCCAAACATTGGATGGATTTGCAACACCAAATGTTTTAAGACTATTTAATACCAAAACAGAACAATGAAATTCTTACCTATAGCAGCGCAACAGGTCTGTAAACATAGTACAAAGATAGACACAAAAAGCTGCAGTAACTCAGCGGGACAGGCAGCATCTCTGGAGAGAAGGAATGGGTGATGTTTCGGATCGAGACTGGTTAGGGATAAGGGAAATGAGAGATATAGACGGTGATGTGGAGAGTTATTGAACAATGAATGAAAGATATGCAAAAAAGTAACGATGATAAAGGAAACAGGCCATTGTAAGCTGTTTGTAGGGTGAAAATGAGAAGGTTGGTACTGAGTAAAGGTATTCCACGAAACGATCACCCAGTCTGCGTTTGGTCTCGCCGACGTATAAGAGTCCACGTCTTGAACAACAAATTCAGTAGGTGAGATTGGAGGTGGTGCAAGTGAACCTCTGCCTCACCTGAAAGCACTGTCGGGGTCCCTGGACAGAGTCGAGGGAGGAGGTATAGCGACAGGTGTTGCATCTTCTGCAGTTGCAGGAGAAGGTACCTGGGGAGGGGATGGTTTGGGTGGGAAGGGATGAGTAAATATAGTACACTCTAGATACCATATTAAACAACAAAAAGAAGATAGATTTTAAAGAAATATAATATAGTGCAGAACACAAAGACAAAGCCTGAAGTCGCTTGTGCAAACCAAGCAGTTTGAAGTTGTGAGTTTAATTGGAGTTTGTAGTGTTCAATAGCCTAAAGTTAAGAATAAACAGGACTGAAATGGTGGAATTTAGTATCCAAGCTCCATACTTTGGAGATCCCCAATAGTTGCAATGATTAGGCAGATCTTAGATCCCGATATAGACACAAAGTACTTGAGTAACTCAGCTGATCAGGCAGCATCCCTTGAGGACATAAATAGGTGTTCAAGAAAGAACTGCAGATGCTGGAAAATTGAAGGTAGACAAAAGTGCCGGAGAAACTCAGCGGATGCGGCAGCATCTATGGAGCGAAGGAATTGGACAACGTTTCGGGCCGAAACCCTTTTCAGAAATAGGTGATGTTTCGGTGACATAAATGCTGGATTCTAATACGTACTAAGTCTAACACTAGCTCAACAATCTCATTTATTCAAACTGAGATTGTACACTTGCCGGTTTGTTGATTACTTTGGTTTAGTTCAAACTTATAAATATCTTTACAATTTTAAGGGATTTTGTTTTTTTATCTTCTAAAGTTAATATACTTTTTAAATGCTTTAATTATTTACTTCCAAATTGAAATCCCTTTTAATGTCAGAAACACTTGGAGAGCTTTTTGAAAGCTGGTGAGGCTGGGTACCATTTTATTGAAGATTCCTCTGTGTGCCCACATTTCAAAGACGTGCGGGTTTGTAGGTTAATTGGTCCTCTGTAAAATTGCCCCTAGTGTGTAAGAAGTGGATGAGAAAGTGGGATAACTCAGAACTAGTGTGAACAGCGGATCGATGGTCTGTGTGGATCCGGTGGGCCGAAGGGCCTGTTTCCGTGCTGTATCTCTCAAACTAAAACTTCAAACTAAACTAAATAATGGATTAGTTAAAATGTAGAAACGAGGAACTGCAGAGGCTGGTTAATGCGCAAAAGGACACAAAGTGCTGGAGTAACTCAGAAGGTCAGACAACATTAGTCTATAGAAGGGATTCAATCCAAAACGTCACCTATTATAGTAAGGTTTTATTTTTTATTAAACATGATCCCTCTTTTCCCTTTCATCCTCCATCCTTAATTGGTGATATGGCATGTTTGTTGAGTACTTTACTCACGAGATTTAGTGTGATACATATGAGACGGCAATTTATTTGAGTTCCGTCTAATGGCTGAACTTCCCTTTTGAAATCTGATTCATTATCCTGGAAAACCGTAATGGTTTCTAATCTGCAGCATATTGCCACAGATCTGGCTTCCATTATGTCTTATTAAACTATTTATGCTAATTAGAACAATGAGCTTGTGTATGAAAAGAACTGATGATTAATTTGGCTTTTTATTGTTTTTATGTACGGTAATCAAACTGAGAACGCTGACGTATATATTTTATCAGGGCATTTTTTTAGAACGTAGAACAGTACAGCAAAGGAACAGGCCCTTCAGCCCACAATATCTATACCGAATATGATCCCAAGTTAAACTAATCTCTTCTGCCTGCACGTGATCTGTATCACTCCACTCTCTGCATATCCAAAACTGTCTTAAATACCACAATTGTACCTGCCCTACCAGCACTGTCGGCAGACAAGAATGCATATCGATTAAAAATTAGGCCATATTAATCAACAACTTTTTCCATCAAAATACAGCCCCTATATAAAAGTGTAAAATTAACAAATTAAAAACCAAGCATATTATTCACATAACAAACTATTGTACATTTAATACCGTATATGTGTACCAATACAAAATCATGATAGGAATAGATTGGGTAAACGCCCAGTGTCTTGCCTGGAGTAGGGGAATCCAGCACCAGGGGACATCAGTTTTAGGTGAGGGGGGGGGAAAGATTTAATAGGAACCTGAGGGGTAACTATACACAGAAGATGGTGGGTGTATGGAACGAGCTGCTGGAGGACGTAGTTGAGGCAGGTACTATAGCCATATTTAAGAAACACTTGGACAGGTACATGGATAGGACAGATTTAGAGGGATATGGGCCAAACGCTGGCAGGTGGGACTAGTGTAGATGGGGCATGTTGGTTGTGGTGGGCAAGTTGGGTCGAGGGGCTCGTTTCCATGCTGTATGAAGTCTATATGAGAATATTTTTAGAGGTGCTTGTAGGCATCTGCAACGATTTGTCACAAAAATATCCCGGATTTTGTGCACTTTTAATCATTTGTGATCCGCATGGGTTGTATATTGACATTGTAATCTGATCTTCCACTTTATAAGGTTGAAGGCTTTCTGACTAATTATATTTATAAGCATTATAAATATAATTATTCCAATTCATCACGTGAATTATTCCAATCTATCACTGTAATAAACCAACAAATAAACTACACAGATGCATCTGCATTCTTTTCTTTTCAATTATATTGTGACGTTTTGCCCCAAATATAGATTTGAGAATGATTATGGTGCTGTGAATTTATCGTGCGAACCATACAAAATCACTTCAGGGTATCTGCTGGCCAGTGGTGCTTCATCACACTCATAGGGTGGCACGGTGGTGCAGCGGGTAGAGCTGCCGCCTCACAGTGCCGTAGGCTTGGGCCTGATCCTGACCACGGGTGCTGTCTGTGTGGAGTTTGCTTGTTCTCCCTGTGACCGCATGGGTTTCCTCTGGGTGCTCCGGTTTCCTCCCACATTCCAAAGACATGCGGGTTTGTAGGTGAAGTGGCCATCTGTAACCTGACCCCAGTGTGAGTCTGGTGGATGTGAAAATGGGACAACATAGATCTAGTTTGAATGGTGATCGATGGTCGGCGTGGACTCGACGGGCAGAGGCCCTGCTTCTGTGTTGTATCTTTCAATCAAACAAGTTGAGTTTAGCATCGTAAGTTTACATCCACAGATAACTTGTATCTTAATGTTGTTTTTGTCATTGTGACCTAACAGTAAAAAAATAGTTATCATTATAATATCCATGTAACTAATTAGCCCTACAGTACCTATAGAGCCTGCTACTAAAGTATGGCTGGGGGAATTAGAACCATTGTGCATTAAATGTGTGCTTATAATATGTACCTTAATTCGACTTTACTGAACTCTATCTTGCACTAAACATTATTCCCTTTATCCTCTACAAAACTATGAACTTGTAATCATGTATAGTCTTTCTGCTGACTGGATAGCACATAACAGAAAGCTGTTCACTGTACCTTGGTACACGTGACAATAATAAACCAAACTAAATCTAAACCCTTGCAAACTGTATCTCTGAGCTCTGTCAGGGATACGGTATCAAATATATTTCACTAGCAGCGTTAAGTAAACTAAAATATTTTGGCAATTTTAGGCAGAATAAATTATTCTATAACCACCAGCGAGATTCTTCTCTTTAGGCAAACTATCACGGGGTTTTGCTAAGGCCTATGTATGTAACAAGGCACTGTAATTGTGGTTCAGCCCACATATCTGTTATTGCTTTGGCAATCAGTTAATCGGATCCCAGTTGCTGTCATTTTCAATTTCCCAGCCCTAGAAACATGTTGACAGATTCAATTCAACATAATTAGGCATATAGAAACATTTAGGGAAAATAGTTAAGCATATAAAAAAAATGTGACTACAGTTATTTTAATTATAATGACAAAGTCTGCTCAAGAAAGGTGGTTAAATACTTTTCTCTCCTGCAGCATAAAATGCTGCGGGGTGACTCTGGAGGTATAGAAAGTGAATAGCCATGGTCTTTCCCAGGGTAGCTTAGGTTAAAACCAGTGGCGCAACTGGTAGAACGCTGCCTCACTATGCCAGAGACACGGGTTTGATCCTGACTGGCTGCTGTCTGTGTGTGGAGTTTGTGCGTTCTCCGTTTGACCGCGTGGCTTTCATCCGGGCAGTCCGCTTTCTTCCCACATCCCAAAGACGTGCTGGTTTGCAGGTGTACCCGAGTGTGTAAGGAGTGGATGCAAAAGTGGGATGACGTAGAATGTAGAAGCAGGGACCGGCAGATGCTGGTTTACGTAAAAAGACACAAATTGCTGGCGCAGGTCAGGCAGCATCTGGCAGATCTGCAGATGGGTGCCAACCCGAAATGTCACCTATCCATGTTCTCCAGGGATGCTGACTGACCCGCTGAGTTACACCAGCATGTTGAGTCCTTTTTTGGGGCAATAGAGAATCAGTGTGAATGGATGATTGATGCTCGGCATGGACTCGGTGGGAGGGGAGAGGGATTATAAAAACCAGAAGTGTGGGTGTGGCTCAGTCTGGGGGAGGGAGAGGTCACGACTCTGTCTGAAATGTGAATCAACTGAACACACTGAATGCCTACTGAACTGTGAGTTTCGTTTTATGGTGGTTTCACCCTGCTTGAAATGGTATGAAACTGCATTTGAATGTGGTGGCCTCGCACCCTGCTTGAAGTGGTATGAAACTGCACTTGAGTTTGGTGGAATTGCACCCTGCTTGAAGTGGTATCAATCTGCACTTGATCAAACTCCACTCCAATCAGTGTGAAGATGGGTCCCACCTTTCCTTCCCCCCCCACAAATGCCACTTGACCCAGTGAATTCCTACAGTGCTCTGCGTTTTTCTCAAAGTCGCAGCATGTGCAGTCTCTTGAGACGTTGTTGTGCTCTGCAATTATCATTCTGCTCCACAAGCACCTACTTCCACCTTGAAACCAGCACGTCTTTGGAGAAAACCGGAGCCCACGGAGGAAACCGTGCAAAGGGAGAACGTGCAAACTCCACTCAGACAGCAGCCAGGTCTCTGGTGCTGCGAGGCAGCAGTTCTACCAGCTGCACCAATGTGCTGCCCTAACAAAATATTAAATGCATGTCATCAATTGCACAGGTCACAATGAGTTTAGTTTATTATTGTCACGTGTACCATGCTACAGCAAAAAGGTTTTTTGTTGCGTGCTATCCAGCGAAAAGGCTATACATGATTACAATCAAGCCATCCACAGTGTACAGGTACAGGATAAAGGGAATAACGTTTAGTGCAAGACAGTCCAGTAAATCCGATTGAAGATAGTCCGTGGGTGGATGGGAGGTCAGGACCGCTGTCGAGTTACATTTGGTACGTCACACCAACCTAAAAACAGTCTATTTTAGTTGCTCTCTATCTTGGTGCCTCTGCTTCCAGAGAGCCTTGATTCATTGATGCGACTTTGATTCACCAGACTTTACTCCTACATTTGGAAGTTCTTTTTTTTTTGGACTGTCGCCAAGGCGTTCAACTATGACATGATTGTTTTCAATCTGTCAGGTGCACACTGGCTACGGTCGAATGGGCTGGCAATAAGTCCAACACTGCTACAATATTCTCAACACTACATTGCCCTTCTCTCTCAAAGCATATAATTGCTAGCCAGGCCAGAACACATGCAGTGTCTCCTTCACAACTTCATAAATGTATATAAAAGCATGAGAGCCATAGATAGAATAGACAGTCCGAACCTTTTTCCCAGTGTGGAAATGTCAAATACTAAAAGGTACAGCTTTAAGGTGAGAAAGCAAAGTTTAAAGGACATGTGCGGAGCAAGGCTTCTTACACAGAGGGTCATGGGTTCCTGGAGTGTGCTGCCAGGGGTGGTGGTGAAAGCAGACACGATAGTGGCGTTTAAGATGTGTTTAGATAGGCACATGGAGGGAATGGAGGAATATGGATCATGTGCAGGCAGACGTGTTTAACTTGGCATTGTGTTTGGCACGGACATTGTGGGCCGAGGAGCCTGTTCCCATGCGAAACAGGAGCATCTGGAGGAAACCTGGGAGTACGTGCAAACTCTGTACAGACACCACCCATAGTCAGGGTTCAACAGGCGCTGTGATGCAGCAACTCTGCAGCTGCACCACCGTGCTGCCCTTTCCTTTACCAAAGCTCACAAAACCATGGGTCCCCAACCATTCTGCCTTTTCCCTAATCTTGAATCGAAATATTTCACTCCTGGCCATTTTCCTTCTCTGCCTCAAAATCTGCGCCTTTGCATTAATTTCCTGCTCTTCTCCCCTGCCAACACTCCCCTCCCCCTAACACTCTCCCGTGACTCAGAATGTACCAAACTGCCGGTTACTCTTTAGAGTTTCCACCTCCTTGTGCTTAATGTTGGAAGCTCTACATAACAATCTAGGCTCGCGAGTGTTGGAGGAGTCTGAAGAAGCGTCTCGACCTGAAACGTCATCCATTCCAGAGATGCTGCCTGTATTTTGTGTCTATCTTCAATCTAGGCTCTGAAATTCTCTCTGTAATTATTCACTGCAAGAACCATCTCACAACCAAGCCTTGAGCATGACTACAGTTACCAAATTGTATGTCCATTTTTATGGCTCTTCACTAGGATAGCCAGTCAGAATATTTTTCTCAGGGTGGAAGTGTCAACGACCAGAGGGCAGAGCTTTAAAGTGAAAGGGGTAAAGGTTAAAGGGGACTAGACAAGGGGTCTTTTTCCCAGAGGCAATTCGGACTGTGCGGGCCTATCTCACCAGGGGGGGGGGGGGGGTTTTTCCTTCCATTATTTATTATGGGAATATGTGTGGCATCACACTCAAATATAATTTGAACGTTGTTTTGGTGTTTGGGGCTTGCACAAAAGGCATATGTAAATGATTCCTTTCATTGGGCATATGCAACATTGGGTATTGTGACAAATAACGACTGGACGTTCACCAGGGGGCTTGACGAAGTGCAGATTCTATGGGTCTGTTTGCCCCCCAGTTGTTTTTAAAATATTGGGGGGGGGGGGGAGAGAAGGATTTGCGATTACTCAAATTAACGATGGAACATAAACCAGACAAAATGTAATGCAAAGGCGTATCTATAAGATCCCATCCCTCACATTCTAAAATCTAGCGATTGTACAAGCCGAGTCTATCCAGGGGCTTTCTTCATTTAAAGTCCTGACATCCCTGGAATCAGTCTGGTGAACCTTCTCTGTACTCCCTCTATGGCAACAATGCCTTTGAGCATTGGGCATTGTGACATCACACAATGTAACGTTCACCAAGTGCTTGTGCTCCTGCAAAGGCATATGTAAATGAATCCATTCCGATTGGACATCTGTGAGCATCAGGCATTGTGACATAACGCGATGGAACGTTCACCAGGGGCCTGGGGCTGGGGCTGGTGCTGCTTCTATGGGTGAGATGCCAGTTTATTTTGAAATAGAGGGGTGGGGAGGGGGAAGGATTTGATTAAAAACGTGTACTTAAACACGACGAAATGTAATGAGGAGCGGATACTTAGAAAGAAAAGTGAAATCTCTACCGTCTGGTTTCGGAGTTGCAGGGAATCAAAGGAAGAAAGGCAGTCGACAGCCGTCCATGTAAATGGATCCATTCCGATTGGACATCTGCGAGCATTGGGCATTGTGATTGGACATCTGCGAGCATTGGGCATTGTGACATCACACGATTGAAACGAATCAAAAGGCAGAAAGGCAGCCGGTCGGATGGCACGAGAGTTTTATATATCAACTAGACCAAGTGCAGACTGGAACGCACTGCCAGGGATGGAGGCAGATACAGCAGTGACTTTGAAGAGGCTTTTAGATAGGCATGTGGATATGCAGGGAATGGATTACTTGTAGGGAGAGATTTATTGATCTTGGCATCATGTTCGGCACAGACATGGTGAGCCAAAGTGCCCGTTCCAGTACTTTTCGATGTACAATATACAAATTTAATATGCAAATCGTCACCTCAAAAATCAGATAAGGTGAGAAATTTTGTTCTTGGTTTGGATCAAAGTCAAATCACAAAGGATTTATTGATTGGTTTTAGGGGTATAATTCCAATCGTTGTTGTAGCCTCTTAGCCCATTTAACATTTAATTCAGTGCCGAAATACAAGATAGTCAATTACAAAATGTGGGTAGGTTGAAAAATATTGCTACATGTTAAATCAATGGATGCCTATATAATGTTGGTGATCAAAATATATGGCAGTGCCCTGAGCTGAGGTGAACATTTTAATCTTCTTTAGAATCAGTGTTGAAAATGTAGTCATTTCAATGGGAGCCGAGTATTTATTATAACTGCACCTATATTTTCTGTTTCTCATTTCATCAAACTGTCAGGAATGATCAGTCAACCTGATTCAGATGTAGTGCTGATGGTAGACAGGCTTTACTGTGAACGAGAGATGCAAGGAACTGCAGCTGCTGGTATCTTGAGCAACGTGCTGGAGGAACTCAGCGGGTCAGGCAGCATCTGTCGGGGGAATGGACAGCGATATTTCTTCAGACTGATTAGTTGGACCAAAGGGCCTGTCTCCATGCTGTACAACTAAGATTCTGTGAAGTGATGTTTCGGGTCGGAGCGATGAGAAGGCGGGACAAATGCTGGCAAAATAATCAGGCTGAAGAATGGTCCTGACTTGAAACAGAATCTATCCATTTCCCTCCGCAGATGTTTTCTGACCAGCTGAGTTCCTATAAAACAAAAGACTTAGGCTGTAGTGAAATGTCATCAGACCCAGTCGAGGTTTTAGGTCATGCCTTGACAATGCAAATGTTTTGAACAGTACATTTTATCAGCTTGGACCTTTAGACTTTGCATGCTGTATCTCTAACGTCTAAAGCAAATGGGCTGTTTGGCCCACCAAGGTCATGCCCACCAATGATCATCCCGTACACCAGCACCATACCACATACGAGGGCAATTTACAGAAGCCAATTAACCTACAAACCTGTACTTCTTTAGACTATGAAAGGACACTGGAGAAAATCCACCCGGTCACAGGGAGAGCGTACAAACTCTGTGCAGATAACACCCGTCGTCAGGATTGAACCCAGGTCTCTGGTGCTGTCAGGCAGCAACTCTACCACTGTACAAATGTATGCATGGAAGGGTGGAAGAGATTTGATCTAGCAAAGTCTATTAAACAAGGAAACTGCAGGTTTTTAAACAAAAAAAACACAAAGAACTGTAGTAACTCAGTGGGTCAGGCAGCATCTTAGGAGAACATGGATAGGTGACATTCGTGGCGAGGAGTCTGAAGAAAGGTCCCGATCTGAAAAGTCACCTATCAATGTTCTCCAGAGATGCTACCTGACCAGTTGATATATTCCAGCACTTTGTGTCTTTATTTTAAAAGTCTATTGAAGGCTTGGAGAGGGAGAAATCCAGACATTAGCCAAAGGCAAGTTACTGATGCTTCCATGTAACATGTCCTCTCTCCTGCTGCAGGCAATGCTTGTACAAGGGAGCTCTTTGGCTTTTGGATGTTGTTAAGGAATGACCAGCATTAGTCAACACAAGGTGGCGTCTAGGTGCCTGGATGAGGAGGGCATAGCCACAGGGAGAGGTTGGACAGACTTGGATTGTTTTCTCTGGAACACTGTAGGTTGCAGGGAAACCTAATAGACATAGATAAAATTGTGAGAGGCATAGGTAGGGTAGACAGTCATAAACCTTTTCCTAGGGTGGAAAACTCAAATACTAGAAGGAATGGACTTGAGATGAAAGTTGAATGTTTAAAGGGCACGGCCTCAGAATTAAAGGATGTACCTTTAGAATGGAGATAAGGAGGAATTTCTTTAGCTAGAGGGTGATGAATCTGTGGAATTGGCGGTGGAGGCCAAGTCATTGGAGATTTTTAAAGCAAGTCAAGTCAAGTCAATTTTATTTCTATAGCAACTTTAAAAACAACTCTCGTTGACCAAAGTGCTTTACATTAGTGCAGGTACTAACGTGCTGCATACAGTGGTACATAGATCTAACAATACATACATAGATACATACATACAGCGCTCCCTCAGAGGACCTCAAGAAAGGCTTGTGAGTAGAAATAAGTTTTAAGTCTAGACTTAAAAGAGTTGATGGAGGGGGTAGTTCTGATGAGAAGAGGGATGGTGTTCCACAGTCTAGGTGCTGCAACTGCAAAAGCGCGGTCGCCCCTGAGCTTATGCCTAGACCGGTCAGGAACCCCAAGTCGACCGATCTGAGGGACCTGAAGGTGGTATGTATGGTGGGTAAGAAGATTTTTGATGTAATAATAATAATAATAAATTTTATTTATGGGCGCCTTTCAAGAGTCTCAAGGACACCTTACAAAAATTTAGCAAGTAGAGGAAAAACATGTAAGCGGAATGAAATAAATAGTAGAGACATGGCTAGTACACAAATTAAAGACAGAATTCAATTCAAAACACAATATGAGGCAATTCAAGCACAGATGAAAAGGGAGGGGGACGTGGGGCTAAGGATAGGCAGAGGTGAAGCGATGGGTCTTGAGGCGGGACTGGAAGATGGTGAGGGACACGGAATTGCGGTTCAGTTGGGGGAGGGAGTTCCAGAGCCTGGGAGCTGCCCTGGAGAAGGCTCTGTCCCCAAAACTGCGGAGGTTGGACTTGTGGATGGAGAGGAGACCGGCTGATGTGGATCTGAGGGACCGTGAGGGTTGGTAGGGGGAGAGGAGGTCAGTGAGATATGGGGGGCCAGATGGTGGAGGGCTTTGTAGGTGAGGACCAGGATTTTGTAGGTGATCCGGTGGGAGATGGGAAGCCAGTGAAGTTGTTTGAGGACTGGAGTGATGTGATGCCAGGATTTGGTGTGGGTGATGAGTCGGGCGGCTGCGTTCTGGACCAGTTGGAGTCGGTTGATGTAGGTGGAGCTGATGCCAAGGAGAAGTGAGTTGCAGTAGTCCAGTCGGGAGGAGATGAAGGCATGGATGAGTCTTTCAGCAGCGGGAGGTGTGAGAGAGGGTCTGAGTTTGGCGATGTTGCGGAGGTGAAAGAAGGAGATTTTAATGACGGCGGATGTGAGGCTCAAGGGAGAGGGTGGAATCAAAGATCACGCCAAGGTTGCGGACCTGGGGAGATGGGGAGACAGTGGTGCCATCGATGGTGAGAGTGGGGTTATTGATTTTGCTGAGTGTGGATTTGGAGCCTATGAGGAGGAATTCTGTTTTATCGCTGTTGATTTTGAGGAAATTATGTTGCATCCAGGTTTTTATAGCTGACAAACAGGAGTTGATATGGGAGAGGGGGGGATATGTGGGAGAATTTGGTGCCGAGGTAGACCTGGGTGTCATGGGCGTAACAGTGGAAGTCCAGGTTGAAGTGGCGGAGTATCTGACCAAGGGAGAGGATGTAGATGATGAAGAGGAGGGGGCCGAGTACGGAGCCTTGGGGAACGCCTTGAGTGACTGTGGCTGTAGCAGAGGTGTGGTTGTGGAGAGAGATGAAGTGGGATCTGTTGGAAAGGTAGGAATGGAGCCAGCTGAGTGCAGAGCCTTCAATGCCGAGGTCTTTGAGTCTGGTGAGCAGGATGTTATGGTTCACTGTATCGAAGGCTGCTCTCAGGTCGAGGAGGATGAGGATGTTGAGGGAACCAGTGTCAGCAGAGGTGAGGAGGTCGTTGAGGACTTTGAGGAGAGCAGTTTCTGTGCTATGGAGGGGGCGAAAGCCAGATTGGAGGGGTTCAAGTAGGTTATACGCAAGGAGGTGGGAATGAAGTTGTGACGCAACGATACGCTCCAGGGTTTTTGAAAGAAAGGGGAGGTTTGAGATTGGGCGGTAGTTAATGAGAGAGGAGGGATCAAGACCAGGTTTCTTTAAGATTGTGTGACAGCAGCAGTTTTGAAAGCGGAGGGGACAATTGCTTGGGACAATGAGGGGTTGAAGAGATTAGTGAGGTAGGGGCAGAGAACGGGGAGGCAGGACTTCAGCAGGGGAGTGGGGAAAGGGTCGAGGGAGCAGGTAGTGGGTTTGGAAGAGCTGATGAGTTTGGAGATTTCAGTAGGGGTGACCAGGTCAAACTGGGAGAGGAAGCAGTGTGGAGGAGGGGTAAGGAGGTCAGTGGAGATGTTGAAAGGAGGGGCCTTGGTAGGTGGTGGAGTAGATGCTGGGGAGTCGGGTACAGGGGATAAAGATTGATAGATGGTACTGATTTTATCAGCGAAAAAGTGGAGGAATGAGTTGCAGAGATCCGGAGTAGAGGTAGGGAGAGTGTTGGCACGAGGCTTGAGGAGGTTGCCCACTGTGGAGAAGAGGGTTCTGTGGTTTAGGCAGGGATCGGTGAATATGGAGGAGGTAGGCAGATTTTGCAACAATGAGGGCATCTTTGTAGTCAGTGAGGTGGAGTTTGTAAGCTTCAAGATGGACTGTGAGAGATGATTTCTTTGTGAGTCGTTCAAGTCGGCGACCAGTCTCTTTTAGTTTACGAAGTGCATGTGTGTACCAGGGTGAAGATGTGTTGAAAGTTACGGTTCTTGTTTTGAGGGGGGCCATAGTGTTAAGGGAGGTAGACAAGGTGGAGTTGAGATGGTTTGTGAGATCATCAGGTGAGATGGGGGTTGAGTCCAGGGGGAGAGTGGTGGAGAGCAGGTCAGAGAGATGGTGGGGATCAATGGATTTTAGATTACGGAAGGTGATTTCTCGGAGTAAGCGGGGGCGAGGTGTCGGAGAAGGGATGGTGAACCGTATAAGCTTATGATCAGAGAGGGGGAAGAGGCATGGATGCAGATCGAGTACCGGTTGGATTTGTGGAGCAGACCAGGTCAAGGATGTGACCTTTGTCATGGGTGGGAAAGGTGACGTGCTGAGTGAGAGAGAAGTTGTGAAGTAAAAAGGCGAATTCAGATGCGAGCTTGCACGTGGGGGAGTCCGTGAATATTTAAGTCACCAAGTAGCAGCAGACGTGGGGAGAGGGATGAGGCAAGTGTGAGGAGTTCAGTGAAGTCAGATAGGAAGGAGGGGTTTGGTTTAGGTGGCCGGTAAATGAGGATGACTGTCATGGAGGAAAGGGTTTTGAAGTCGAGGAATTCAAATGATGCTACTGGGGGAAGGTGAGTTCAGTGATACGAAAATTCTGGTTGAAAATAACAGCGAGGCGGGAGGGGCGGGGTTTGGAAATGTAATTAAATCCAGGTGGGGATGTTTGATTGAGGGAGAAGAAGACATTGGGTTGTTGCCAGGTTTCAGTGAGCAGAAGGAAGTTCAGAGTGTTGTCAAGGATTAGTTCATGGAGGGCAAGGGCTTTGTTGTTGAGCGACCTGGTGTTGAGGAGGGCAAAGTTGGCATTATGAGAGGGTGGAGGGATGGGGGCAGGCTGGAGAGATCTGAGGTTGTCCCGGTTGACAGTGCGTGCGGTCACCTGGGATGGGGGGTGACACGGGTGAGGGGGGGCAGAGCATGGTAGTGAGCAGATGGATGGAATGGAATGTCCGTGGTTGAAGCAAACAAGCCTGCGCCGAGAGCCTCTGTGGATGAAACTGGGTCGACGTAGAAGTCCAAGCTGTTTAACGACCTGGATGCAGGATGGGATGTGGTTGTTGAAGGGACCAATCAGTTGCAGTGTTGAGTATTTGAGCATGATGAGGAGCCCGAGCAGCTGCAGGAAGCAGCAGAGAGGTTAGGTTGTCTCTGAGGGTGAGGGTGCAGAGAGGTGTCCAGCAGAGAAGGTGAAGAGGGGTGTCCAGCAGTGAGGGTGCAGAGAGGTGTCCAGCGGTGCAGGTGCAGGTGGAGAGAGTATCCAGCAGTGAGGGAGCAGAGAGGTTGTCCAGCAGAGCGGGTGCAGCGAGGTGTCGAGCAGTGAGGGAGCAAAGAGGTTGACCAGCAGTGCAGATGCAGCGAGGTGTCCAGCATTGAGGGAGCAGATAGGTTGTCCAGCAGAGCAGGTGTAGAGGTAGTCCAGCGATGAGGATGCAGAGATTGTCCAGCGATGAGGATGCAGAGAGTATCCAGCATCACTGGTGCAGGGAGGTGTCCAGTGTCGATGGTGCACAGGCACAGGCACAGGCAGGTAGGTAACAGGTAGGTAACAGACAGGTAACAAAAGAGGGGGGGGGGGGGAAACGGCGGGCGGAGAAGCGGCGAACAATCAACGCCAGCGTCCTCTCCGGGCAGCGTGCAGGGTTCTAGCGGTAGGTGGGGGTAAGCCCGTTAAGGGCTTTGTATACATAAAGAAGGAACTTGAAATTGATTCAGAACCGCACAAGGAGCCAGTGGAGAGAGACCAGAATCGGGGTGATGTGGCCCCTTTTTCGGGTGCTCGTCAGGAGTCTCACTGCGGCATTTTGGACCAATTGCAGGTGGGACAGGGATGATTCGCTGATGCCAGTGTAAAGGCAGTTGCAGTAATCAAGGCGGGAGGAGATAAATCAGTGGATAAAGCAGTGGTTGATAGATTTGTGATCAGTAAGGTGTGAAAGGTTATGGGGAGAAGGCAGGAGAATGGGGTTGAGAGGGAAAGATAGATCAGCCATGATTGAATGGTGGGGTAGACTCGATGGACTGAATTGCTTAATTCTGCTCCAATGACTTAAAAGGATTCCGGGGGAACTGTTTTTCCCCAGAAGGTGGTGGGTGCCTGGAATACACTGCTAGGGGGGTGGTGGAGGCAGAAATAACAGTGTCATTTAATAGACCTTTGGATAGGCTCATAGATATACAGTGATGTGCATCACGTGCAGGCAGATAAGAGTTGTCTTGGCATGGTGTTTGGCACAGACATTGTGGGTCGAAGGCTGTGTTCTTGAGCTGTGCTGTACCATGCAGCCACTATCCTCTGATCCTCTGTGGTTTATAGGTAGGTGGTGAGTTCAGATTGCAGAGATCTGTAAGGAATGACAACACAGATGACATAGGCCAAGAGTCATACAGCACAGAAACAGATTATTCAGCCCAACAAACCATGGCCGAACATCAAACATTTGCATTCAACCTATTTTAAAAAAAAATTAAATTGTCCCCACATTCTCATCAACTTGAATCTTGAACCCTGTCAATCTATTTATTCCCCCCAGTAGAGCTGCTGCCTTACAGCACCAGAGAGCCGGGTTCGATTCTGACCGTGGGTGCTGTCTGTACAGGGTTTGTACATTATCTCCGTGACCACGTGGGTTTTCCCCGGGTGCTCTGGTTTTGGTTAATCGGCTTCTGTAAATTGTCCCTAGAGTGTAGGATGGAACTAGTATATAGAGCGATTGATGGCCATCGCGGACTGGGTGGGTTGAAGGGTCTGTCTCCACACTGTATCTCTAAACTAAACTAATTGGTTTTGATTTATTATTGTTCCTTTTACCAAGATGCAGTGAAAAGCTTTTGTTTGTCCAGTTATGTCAGATCATATTGAAAATGAGTACAATCAAATCTTCTAGGCATTAAAGGTTATGGGGAGAAGGCAGGAGAATGGGGTTGAGAGGGAAGAATAGATCAGCCATGATTGAATGGGCCGAATGGACTCATTCTGCTCCTTTCATCTTATACGGTACAACAATATATCGTTTTACCATATTATCAGTAAGAGGTACAGACAAAAGGTTTAAGGTCCACAATGATGTTGGTTGGATGATTGTGGACCAAAGAACCTTTGCTGTGCTTTCCTACTTTCAATGTTTTACCATGATTAGAGACAGTTTTTAGTCAGAAAAATGTTTCCCACCTGAAACGTCACCCATCCATTTTCTCCAGAGGTGCTGCCATACGCACTTCAGCAGAAGATAGATACAAAATGCTGGAGTAACACAGCGTGACAGGCAGCATCTTTGGAGATAAGGAATAGGGGATATTTCGGGTCGAGGCCCTTCTTCAGCATCTGCAGTTCCTTGTTTCTACTATTTTCAGTGAGATGTACCGAGGGGAAAATAGTTGCTCAGACCCCATGAAGAACACTCCAGCTTTCGTTGTGTAATGTTGCAGCATCCTCTGCATCTGTGGGAGAGGGGAAATTAAGTACATTGGCCTTAATACTTAGTCCGCTTCTGGAATCACAGACTAGGTTGTTTTCCTTGACGTAGAACTTAATCCAACATCACTGGGAGGGGTGGAGTACCTGCGCTGTAAGTACAAAATACATCGCGGGGCTTGTTTTCACAGAGGCCTGCGCTGTAAGTACAAAATACATCGCGGGGCTTGTTTTCACAGAGGCCCAGGGAGCCGTTGGTGTGAGGGGAGGAGTACCTGCACTGTAAGTACAAAATACATCGCGGGACTTGTTTTCACAGAGGCCCAGGGAGCCGTTGGTGCGAGGGGAGGAGTACCTGCGCTGTAAGTACAAAATACATCGCGGGGCTTGTTTTCACAGAGGCCCAGGGAGCCGTTGGTGCGAGGGGAGGAGTACCTGCGCTGTAAGTACAAAATACATCGCGGGGCTTGTTTTCACAGAGGCCCAGGGAAGGGGAGGAGTACCTGGCAACGTTCCAAAATCGGCAACGTTCCAAGAAGGAGTCTGGGGGAAGCGCCTCTGATTGGTTTACATTTTTACATTTCTGCCTTCAGGTTAAGGATTCTGGGAGTTAAGGATTCTGGGAGTTAAGGGTACAGTATTTATTAGTAAAGTTTAAAGGATAAAGTTTTGTGTTTTTTAATATTTAATATAGTTTAATTTTGGAGTAAGATATGTCAGTGGAGATTGGCCCCGTGGTTTGCTCAGCCTGCAACATGTGGGAGATCAGGGATATGGTCGGTGTCCCTGGTGACTACGTTTGCAGGAAGTGTGTCCAGCTGCAGCTCCTGGCAGACAGCATTGAACGGTTGGAGCTGCGGTTGGATTCATACTGGAGCATCCACGATGCTGAGAAAGTCGTGGACAGCACGTACAGTGAGTTGGTCACACCGCAGGTGAAAGGTAAGAGGACAGAAAGGGAACGGGTGGCCAATAGCCAGCAAAGCAGTAGGCAGGTAGTGCAGGAGTCCCCTGCGGTCATCTCCCTCCTAAACAGGTATACCATTTTGGATACTGTTGGGGGAGATGGCTCATCAGGGGAAGGCAGCAGCAGCCAAGTTCATGGCACTATGGGTGGCTCTGCGGCACATGAGGGGGGGGAAAAGAGTGGAAGGGCAATAGTAATAGGGGATTCAATTGTCAGGGGAATAGACAGGCGTTTCTGCGGCCGCAAACAAGACTCCAGGATGGTATGTTGCCTCCCTGGTGCAAGGGTCAGGGATGTCACTGAACGGCTGCAGAACATTCTGGAGGGGGAGGGTGAACAGCCAGTTGTCGTGGTGCATATTGGCACCAACGATATAGGTAAAAAAAGGGACGAGGTCCTACAAGATGAATTTAGGGAGCTAGGAGATAAACTTAAAAGTAGGACCTCAAAGGTAATAATCTCTGGATTACTACCAGTACCACGGGCCAGTCAGAGTAGAAATAGGAGGATATTGCAGATGAATACGTGGCTTGAAAAATGGTGCAAGGGGGAGGGATTCAAATTTTTAGGGCATTGGAACCAGTTCTGGGGGAGGTGGGACCAGTACAAACAGGACGGTCTGCACCTGGGCTGGAATGGAACCAATGTCCTTGGGGGAGTGTTTGCTAGTGCTGTCAGGGAGGATTTAAACTAATGTGGCAGGGGGATGGGTACAAGAGCAGAGAGGCAGGGGGGTGTAAAATGAAGGTAGAAGCAATAGGTAGCAAGGTGAAAAGTAAAAGTGGCAGGCAGACAAAAACCAGGGCAAAAATCAAAAAGGGCCACTTTTCAACATAATTGTATAAGGGGTAAGAGTGTTGTAAAAACAAGCCTGAAGGCTTTGTGTCTCAATGCAAGGAGTATTCGTAATAAGGTGGATGAGTTGAACGTGCAGATAGCCATTAATGATTATGATACCCCTGATCAGTCTGAAGAAGGGTTTCGGCCCGAAACGTTGCCTATTTCCTTCGCTCCATAGATGCTGCTGCACCCGCTGAGTTTCTCCAGCTTTTCTGTGTAACCAATGATTATGATATAGTTGGGATCACGGAGACATGGCTCCAGGGTGACCAAGGCTGGGAGCTGAACATCCAGGGTTACTCAATATTCAGGAGGGATAGAGAGAAAGGAAAAGGAGGTGGGGTAGCGTTGCTGATTAGATAGGAGATTAACGCAATGAAAGGAAGGACATTAGTTTGGAGGATGTGGAATCTGTATGGGTAGAGCTGCGAAACACTAAGGGGCAGAAAACGCTGGTGGGTGTTGTGTACAGGCCACCTAACAGTAGTAGTGAAGTTGGAGATGGTATCAAACAGGAAATTAGAAATGCGTGCGACAAAGGCAAAGCAGTTATAATGGGTGACTTCAATCTACATATAGATTGGGTGAATCAAATTGGCAGGGGTGCTGAGGAAGAGGATTTCTTGGAATGTATGCGGGATAGTTATCTAAATCAACATGTAGAGGAACCAACGAGAGAGCAGGCTATTTTAGACTGGGTGTTGAGTAATGAGGAAGGGTTAGTTAGCAGTCTTGTTGTGCATGGCCCCTTGGGCAAGAGTGACCATAATATGGTTGAGTTCTTCATTAGGATGGAGAGTGACATTGTTAATTCAGAAACAATGGATCTGAACTTAAAGAAAGGTAACTTTGAGGGTATGAGACGTGAATTGGCCAAGATTGACTGGCAATTAATTCTAAAAGGGTTGACGGTGGATATGCAATGGGAGACATTTAAAGACTGCATGGATGAACTACAAAAATTGTTCATCCCAGTTTGGCAAAAGAATAAATCAGGGAAGGTAGTGCATCCATGGATAACAAGGGAAATCAGGGATAGTATCAAAGCGAAGGATGATGCGTACAAATTAGCCAGAAAAAAGCAGCATACCGGAGGACTGGGAGAAATTCAGAGACCAGGAGAGGAGGACAAAGGGCTTAATTAGGAAAGGAAAAATGGATTATGAAAGAAAACTGGCAGGGAACATAAAAACTGACTGCAAAATGTTTTTTATAGATATGTGAAAAGAAAGAGATTAGTTAAAACAAATGTAGGTCCCTTGCAGTCAGAAACAGGTGAGTTGATCATGGGGAACAAGGATATGGCGGACCAATTGAATAACTACTTTGGTTCCGTCTTCACAAAGGAAGACATACATAATCTGCCGGAAATAGCAGGGGACCGCGGGTCAAAGGAGTTGGAGGAATTGAGTGAAATCCAGGTTAGTCGGGAAGTGGTGTTGGGTAAATTGAATGGATTAAAGGCCGATAAATCCCCAGGGCCAGATAGGCTGCATCCCAGAGTACTTAAGGAAGTAGCTCCAGAAATAGTGGATGCATTAGTAATAATCTTTCAAAACTCTTTAGATTCTGGAGTAGTTCCAGAGGATTGGCGGGTAGCAAACGTAACCCCACTTTTTAAGAAGGGAGGGAGAGAGAAAACGGGGAATTACAGACCAGTTAGTCTAACATCGGTAGTGGGGAAACTGCTAGAGTCAGTTATTAAAGATGGGATAGCAGCACATTTGAAAAGTGGTGAAATCATTGGACAAAGTCAGCATGGATTTACGAAAGGTAAATCATGTCTGACGAATCTTATAGAATTTTTTGAGGATGTAACTAGTAGCGTGGATAGGGGAGAACCAATGGATGTGGTGTATCTGGACTTCCAGAAGGCTTTCGACAAGGTCCCACATAAGAGATTAGTATACAAACTTAAAGCACACGGCATTGGGGGTTCAGCATTGATGTGCATAGAAAACTGGCTGGCAAACAGGAAGCAAAGAGTAGGAGTAAACGGGTCCTTTTCACAATGGCAGGCAGTGACTAGTGGGGTACCGCAAGGCTCAGTGCTGGGACCCCAACTATTTACAATATATATTAATGATCTGGATGAGGGAATTGTAGGCAATATCTCCAAGTTTGCGGATGACACTAAGCTGGGGGGCAGTGTTAGCTGTGAGGCGGATACTAGGAGACTGCAAGGTGACTTGGATAGGCTGGGTGAGTGGGCAAATGTTTGGCAGGTGCAGTATAATGTAGATAAATGTGAGGTTATCCATTTTGGTGGCAAAAACAGGAAAACAGACTATTATCTAAATGGTAGCCGATTAGGAAAAGGGGAGATGCAGCGAGACCTGGGTGTCATGGTACACCAGTCATTGAAAGTAGGCATGCAGGTGCAGCAGGCAGTGAAGAAAGCAAATGGTTTGTTAGCTTTCATTGCAAAAGGATTTGAGTATAGGAGCAGGGAGGTTCTACTGCAGTTGTACAGGGTGTTGGTGAGACCACACCTGGAGTATTGCGTACAGTTTTGGTCTCCAAATCTGAGGAAGGACATTATTGCCATAGAGAAAGTGCAGAGAAGGTTCATCATACTGATTCCTGTGATGTCAGGACTGTCTTATGAAGAAAGACTGGATAGACTTGGTTTATACTCTCTAGAATTTAGGAGATTGAGAGGGGATCTTATAGAAACTTACAAAATTCTTAAGGGGTTGGACAGGCTAGATGCAGGAAGATTGTTCCCGATGTTTGGGAAGTCAAGGACAAGGGGTCACAGCTTAAGGATAAGGGGGAAATCCTTTAAAACCGAGATGAGAAGAACTTATTCCACACAGAGAGTGGTGAATCTCTGGAACTCTCTGCCACAGAGGGTAGTCGAGGCCAGTTCATTGGCTATATTTAAGAGGGAGTTAGATGTGGCCCTTGTGGCTGAAGGGGATCAGAGGGTATGGAGAGAAGGCAGGTACGGGATACTGAGTTGGATGATCAGCCATGATCATATTGAATGGCGGTGCAGGCTCGAAGGGCCGAATGGCCTACTCCTGCACCTAATTTCTATGTTTCTATGACCTAAATCAGAGGTGAGAGAATACTAATACAGATTGCCTTTGTATCAAACTGGGGACAGAGCAGGCAACTTTAAACATGTTCACACGTCCTGGTCTTGAATATAATTTCTAAAAATTGCTCTCGTTCTATACTGTGGCAAAAATATTAGTCGATGAGCAAAATTACTGAGGGACGTTTTTAGACCAAGTAACACAGTGCTGTGCAGGAAAGTGAAGTATTGTTTTTGATGCTTGGAAATATAATTTGAAGGAGGAATTTGGCTTTGCACGTAGCTTTCATGAGTTCAAGGTAGTCCCAAAGCACTTGAGAGCTTAAAAGAATTGCCTTCAATGTGCAGTCACTATTGCTTGCAGGCAATAAAGTGTCATCTGTATACTCCAGGGTCCCATAATCAGCGGTAGGATGAGTCAAAATTTAATTTGTTTGAGACATTGTTATTTCTCCACTGCACATTCCACAGACTGTAGCCGGAACATTGCTGTATATCTGTGTGCTCGTGACCCCCATGTTACTGCTGTTCAGGTAATGGAAATTTCGCCCTTTACTGACTTCACAAACAACTGCCAAAAAATGGAGAGAGTTTAGTTTAGAGAATCAGCGCGGATACAGGCCCTTCGGTCCACAGAGTCCGTGCCGACCAGCGATCACCCCTTACACAAACACCATCCTATACACCAGGGACAATTTACAATGTACAGAAGCCAAATTAACCTACAAACCTGCACTGCCGTTAAGTAGAAGGGAAGAAAGGGAAGATATGGAAGAAAACTTGCTCTTTCAAAATGTATGAGAATTTAGGACATAGAAGGATATATTGCATAGGAATATACATTACAATTGATACGTCTACAGCCTACAGATACAGGATTAAGGGAATAATATGTAGTGCAAGATAAAATTCAATGAAGTCCTAGTAAAGATAGTCCGAAGGTCTCCAGTGAGGTAGGTTATAGCTCAAGATCGCTCTCTAGTTGGTGATAGGATGGTTCAATTGCTTGATAACAGCTGGGAAGAAACTATCCCTGAATCTGGAGGTGTGTGTTTTCACACTACTGTACCTCTTGCCCAAGTTCATCTTAAATTAAGTTAAAATTAAATTAAAACTGAGTTAATTTAAGTTTTATTATTGTCACATGTACTGAGGTACAGCGAGAAGCTTTGATTGAGATGCTGTCCAAACCAATTAGATCTACCATACATAGGTACAATCAGTGCAAGTACATTTCGTGCTTTGCTGCACACAAGATGTTTGGGCTCCCAGCTTTCTCCATGGTATTTGATAGGAATCTTTGATCATGGTGCCAAAGATACTGTTATGGTAGTCTTGGAACTGTAGTCCACAGATATTGTAAATTAAATGCATCCTGATTAAATGTGTAGGAAAGAACTGCAGATGTTGGTTTACACCGAAGACCAGACACAAAATGCTTGAGTAAGTCAGCGAGTCAGACAGCATCTCCGTAGAACATGGATAGGTGACGTTTTGGGTTGAGATCCTTCTTCAGACTGAGAGTTGGGGAGTGGGAAACTAGAGGTATGAAAAGGATTGGAGCAAATCAGAGCTGGCACCAATGACCAAGGAAAGGTGGAGCTCACAATGGTCAATTGTTGTCTGCGGAAGAGGTGATATGTGGGTGCAAACAGTGGAACTGGCAAGGACGACCAGGGTGGGTGAAGGGAGGAGAGAGAAGGTATGCAGGGAATCCATGAAATAAGAGAAATCAGTATTCACATTGCTGGTTGTAAACTGCCCAAGCAAAATATGAGGTGCTGTTCCTTCTATTTGTGTGTGGCCTCACTATGACTTATTCTTTTGTGTCCTGATTAAATTTTGTTTCTGTGCAAACTCGTATCACATTTCAGCTATTGCAATGTTCAAGCCCCAGTCTTTTTTATCTTTCTAATCACAATTTCTTGATAATGTCAAACCAAATTCATCATAGGCCTCCCAGCCCTCAGCAGCTAGTTAATTGTGGCCTCTCAGTAGCATCTTCTATCTCAGGCTTCACTTCCTGGTCCTTATTAATTCTCTTCCATTTGGTTTATCTTAAATTAATTATGAGTTCTATCATGCATTTTAATTACTTTACAGCAGGTGAAGGAATCTTTGATCTTGTTAATAGCATCTTTCTCCCGCTAAGGCCTGATTCTAAAGACCTCTGATCTCGTTAATAGCTTCAAAGCCTAAAACTTCTCGTATCTGAATTAAAAGCAAATAGGAACGATTTTTACCCATCATTTATTCACATTGCACTTAACCCCATTTTTGTGATCTAAATTAATATTTCTGCAACTGAATGTTCATTTTGCAATAAACTGCTAGAGCAGTACATTGCAGGGATAACTTTTTAATTCATTTTATTATTCTGTGAAGAGGTATTGATCAGGTTTGGCCTTTAATTTAAACTTAATTTTCACATCCTCACACACCACCTAAAAATCAGCAAAATAAGTTTAAAGCATAAGACACAAAATGCTGGAGTGAAGCCCCTGTCCCACTTAGGAAACCTGAACGGAAACCCCTGGTGACCTTGCGCCCCACCCAAGGTTTCCGTGAGGTTCCCGGATGTTTTGGTCACTCTCCCTAATGGTCGAAAGTGGTTTCCGCGTAGTCGAGGCTTCTTCTATGTTCCAGCGATTATTTTAACAAATTCAAAATCTGCCTTGACTAAAAATAGGTTAAAACATAGAAAATAGGTGCAGGAGTAGGCTATTTGGCCCTTCGAGCCTGCACCGACATTTGATATGACATGGCTGATCATCCAACTCAGTATCCCATCCCTGCCTTCTCTCCATACCCCCTGATCCCTTTAGCCACAAGGGCCACATCTAACTCCCTCTTAAATATAGCCAATGAACTGGCCTCAACTACCTTCTGTGGCAGAGAGTTCCAGAGATTCACCACTCTCTGTGCTGCCGTTTGGTCGAAGCCAGTGGAGTGGGGTCGCTGTTTACTTACAGGCAGACGAAGGCCTTCGCTGACCGCCCATTTTGATTGACTCATTGGAGTTTTAGGCAAAATCCTGTAGGATCTTTGGTTTTCAGGACCTAGAAGGTAAAATGCCTGCTAACTTTATTAAACTTCTTAAAACTGTCTCCACTCCTCCTCCCCCTTCTCTCTTCCCCTTCTCTGTCCTTCTCTCCAGTGGCGGACTGGGTCTAAAAATATTGGTGGCCAGGAGACAAAGGGGGCCCACTTCATCAGGGGCCCACTTGATATAGGGGGCCCACTTGCCATCGGGCAAGCTGAAACCCTGGTCAGTCCGCCACTGCTTCTCTCCCCTTCTCTCCCTTTGCCCCGCGCTCTCTAAAGGACTTACCGTGCTCTGTGGCAGCCGTTTACCTTCCTCTTCACCGCGCAGACAGTGCTCCTCCGCTGTCCCTGGCCCCCACATTCACGATGTGTTTGTGTGTGTGTGTGTGTGCGCGGTCGGTAGCAAACTTCCTGTAGGATCTTTGGTCAGTAGATGCAGTTCACGCTTCGGTCGAGGCTTTCCAGGCGAGTGACCAAAAACCTCTGGCAACTCATGGAAACCTTGGGTGAGGCGCAAGGTCACCAGAGGTTTCCGTTCAGGTTTCCTAACTGGGACAGGGGCTTAACTCGGCAGATTAGGCAGCATCGCTGGAGAACATGGATAGTTGATGTTTCAGGTCAGTTCTCTACATTTGACGAAATCTTTAGTTCTTCAGACTCGAGCTGTCCGAAGAAGGGTTCCGACCCAAAAAATCATCTATCCATGTTCTCCAGAGATGCTGCCGGACCCGCTGAGTTACTCCACCACTTTGTGCCCCTTTTTGCAAACCAGTTATCACTGCCGTGACCGCATGGTAGAGTTGCTGCCTTACAGCGCCGGAGACCCGTGTTTAATCCTGGCCATGGATGCTGTCTGTGCGTTCTCTCAATGACCTGCGTGGGTTTTTTCCAAATGCTCCAGTTTCCCCCCACACTAAAAGACATGCGGGTTTATAGGTTGATTGGCTTCAGTAAAATCGTAAATTGTCCCTAGTGAGTGTAGGATAATGAGTGCAGGTGTGCAGGGATCGTTGGTCAGCACGGACACAGTGGGCCGAAGGGCCTGTTTCCATGCTGTGTCTCTCAACTAAACAGTTCTTTTGTGCTAAGACCAAGTGAGGTTTTTAGGAAATATTTCATATTGCAACCTCGATACTGTAACCCAGATCTCTATAAAAAATGTGTAAGACTCCATGACTTTGTCATAACATTTATTTTTTTTACCCGGATCTGTGTATTTTCTAAAGACTGCCAATTAATCAATGGGGGAATGGTGTGAACATGATTTCACTTTCATTTGTCTAGTTCATCTAAACCTTGATAATCCGTGTGTTGAATCACAATTACTTCAAATTGCTTCTTAAACTGGTAACGTGCTGTCATTCTGCCAGCAATGGGCAAGTGTATTGTTAGATATTTACTACGAATATGCAGTACCTTTAACTAGACAAAAAGATGTCGGTACGCACAGTTAATAAACATGCGTATCACATTTCTGGAAAATGAAATGATGACTTTTAACTCGTAAGAGGAAGAGGATACCATGCCTGTGTGTCTCTGGGGCAGGAGCTTGCGGTGTCCACGGGGACACTCGAGGCCTTCCATGAACACTGATGGCCATGGGGTGGGGGGGGGTCCAGTGCGCTGTGGATAAGAATAATAATGTTGTAATCTGATGATTGACGTTTGCAAATGCTGGTCAGTTTTGATCTTTCCAGTAATTTGTAACTGTGATTAATTGAATAAAAGCTCCTCGTTAAGGGGTTAATCAACTGGTAGTGTGTGGACTATATTATACTATGTGATTAGGAAGTATAAATGTAGACCCAGTCAGTTGTACCTTCCCTATGTATTAGGAATTTAAATTCAAGTAAAATAGTTTAGAGATACAGCATGGAAACATGCCTCTGGCCCACCTAGTCCATGCCGACCATCGATCACCCGTTCACACTAGTTCTATGTTTTTTTTGCTTTCTCATCCATTCCCTACTCCCTCGGGACAATTTCAAGAGGGCCAATTAACCTACAAGCCCAACATGTTTTGGGGATGCGGGAAGAAACTGGAGCACTAGAAGGAATTGCTGCAACAGTAATAAACCTAAAATGCTCTTCTGTAAAATACATATCCAGACCAGACCACCTACTGAATCTCTGTTATAGACTCAGTAAATGTGGCCAGTAAAATTATTATTTAGTTACAGACATTTTCCTAAGATGTAAGTTCCATGCAATGCTGGTTAACATTGTGGGGATAAATAATCAATAAACAGTGGTAGGACAGTGACGCAGTGGTAGAGCTGCTTTCTTACAGCACCAGAGACCCAGGTTCGATCCTGACTACGGGTGCTGTCTGTACGGAATTTGCACGTCTCCCTGTGACCGTGTGGTTTTTCCCTGGGTGTTTCGGTTTCCTCCCACACTCCAAAGAAGAAGAAGGGTTTTGGCCCGAAACGTTGCCTATCTCCTTCGCTCCATAGATGCTGCTGCACCCGCTGAGTTTCTCCAGCACTTTTGTGTACCTCCAAAGACATGCAGGTTTATTGGCTTTGGTAATTTGTCCCTCATGTGTAGGGTAGTGCTGGTATACAGGTGTCGGTGTGGACTCGACTGGGTGGGCCGAGAAGCCTGTTTCCACTCTGTATCTCTAAACAAAACTAATTACCAGAAACAACTTTGAGGAGATTTAGTTTGATTCTCTTGTGATGCTGTCTAAAATTCAGCCAGCTGAATCATAAGGCAAACAATCTGCTCACAATCCCCTAGTCATCTTCAGCAGGACACATTTTGGATCATTTAACACCCGGAGATGAATGTTGCTTTGTCCAATTAAGGATTTCAGCTGCACACATCATTTCCAGCATTGATCACTTTGACAAAGAGCACATTTTGTATTTACTGTTTGGAATCTGTGTAGAACAAATTTGCACTGTGGTGGTATGCATCAGAATAGTAAGTGATTGCAAAGCAATTGAAAATGGTCTCATTTTAAAACTTAAAAACAAAAGAACTCCAGATGCTGGTTAATACACAAAAGGACACAGAGTGCTGGAGTAACTCAGCGGGTCAGGCAGCATCCCAGGAGTCTCAAAACATCACCATTCCTTGTTCTCCAGAGATGCTGTCAAACCCGCTGAGTTACTCCAGCACTTTGTGTCCTTTCCTCCTAATAACATTGACAGATTTTTCACACTCATCCGACTTCCTTTGGACATTTACACCAAGCCAATTAACCAACAAACATATACGTTTGCTATCAATCAGTCTGCTTGCCTTCCTTACCAACAGGTGAATTGGGGCATCATGATGCAGCTGTACAAGTCGTCGGTGAGACCACACTTGGAGTACTGGTCACCCAGCTACAGGAAGGATGTCATTAAATTGGAAAGATTCACCAGATCATTACCCGACCTTGGGCATCGGGAGAGGTTGCATAGACTTTACTTTAGAGACACAGCGACCAGCAATAACCCCATACACTAGCACTAACCTACACACTAGAGGCAATTTACAATTTTACCAAAGCAAATTAACCTACAAACCTGCATGTCTTTGGAGTGTGGGAGGAAACCGGAGCACGTGGAGAAAACCCACAAGGTTGCAAGGAGAATGCACAACTCCGCACAGACAGCACCCGTAAACAGGATTGAACCGACATCTCTGGTACTGTAAGGCAGCACTTTGCCATCCCTAATAGGCTACAACTTTTTTTCTTTGCAGCATAGGGACTCAGGGGTGACCTTATGGAGGGGTACAGGATCGTGTGTGGCATAGATAAAGTGAACTCTCAGTCTTTTTCCCCAAGGTAGAGGATTTGAAAACCAAAGGGCAGAGGCTTAAGGAGAGAGATTTAAGAGGAATCCTTGGGGCAACTTCCCCACTCAGAGGATGGTTCCTGTATGGGACAAAGTGACAGAGGAACCTCTTAAATAGGATAAGTTTTAAAAGACACTTGGTAAGATATATGGATAGGAATGTGTTAGAGGGCTATGGACTAAATACAAGCAAATTGAACCAACCCTGCATTTCAATGTTAATCAGCATGGCCATAGTGTTCCATCTGTACAACTTCATGACTGGGACTATTGACATTCTTGTAATATTTTTTGCTCTATAATTCACAATATTTGTCTTCTGGAATAATTTATTTATCTTTTATTAAAAACAAGCCCTGCCTATTTTTAAGGCAACATACAACATTCAATGGTTATCTGATAGAATATTTGGACAGACAGCAGTAGAGCTGCTGCCTTACAGCGCCAGAGACCCGGGTTCGATCCTGGCTAATGGTGCTTGTCTGTACGGAGTTTGTACGTTCTCCCCGTGACCCGCGGGGGGGTTTCTCCTAGAATTTCAGTTTCCTCCCACACTCCAAAGACGTACAGGTTTGTAGGTTCATTGGCTTGGTGTAAATGTAAAAATTGTCCCTAGTGTCGGAAAGTGTTAATATGCGGAGATCGCTGGTCAGTGCGGACTCGGTGGGCTGAAGGGCCAGATTCTGCTCTGTATCTTCTCTTAAACTAAAACAAAATTAGGAAGATATGCACTTGTCCCATGCATAACGTTTAATGCACAGGGGAACCAATTACTTCTGCTTGAGTTTTACTTTAAGTCCTTTACAGTAAATGTATGGCCTGTAATAATGGTATCACATTACCTAGATATATTTGATTTACATATGCAATAAAACAATTTTTAGTACAATTTTCTACTGCAGTTATGTAGTAAAAGACAATATATTTCCTACCTGTAAAGGTCACATTGTTTATCTGCTGCACGGAAGAGGTTACTTACTGATTTGTGAGCATTTGGTAAATGTAAGGACATTTTCTTTGGCCTGAACGTTTGGAGAGATAACGGCATCATTGAAAGGTACAATGATGGAATCTCGGTAATTCACAATATTAATCCATGATCATACCAAGTGGCAGAGCGAGCCTTTATGTTTAGGTTTATTATTGTCACATGTAACTAGGTACAACAACAAGCTTTGTTTTGCATAAGACCAACAGATATGCGAGCAGTGTTAGGCCATCGAGTCTACTCTGCCATCAATCATGGCTGATCTATTTTTCCCTCTCAACTCCATTCTCCTGCCACCTCCCACAACCTATCAATCACTGCTTTAAAAATACCCAATGTCTTGGCTTCCATGGCCATCTGGCTAAAGAAATTCCTCCTCATCTCCAGTCTAAAAGCACGCCTTTTTATTCCGAGGATGTGCCCACTGGTCTATCCAATCAGATCAGATAATACGATACAATCAACCCCATTTCAATTACAATAAGTAGACAGATGGACGGACGCGATGGGCAAGGAGGGAGGCTGGTAAGAGAAGAGAAGGAACGGGGGTCTGGCCTACCTGTCCCTCAAGGTTGGCTGTGGGAGGCATCCCTGGGGAACAAAGGTAGATGGGGCAAGGAGAGGGGGGTGGATTCGCAGATCGATCCACCGTTAGAGGGAGGCGATGGCTTGAGGCCTTCCTGGGGCTCGCTTGGACCGGGCAACGTTCATACCTGGAGTGCGGACTGGACTTTCAAAATGGCTGCTTACAGTGGACTATTTCTGTACAATTTTTCAATCGGGATTGTGCTTAGGTATGGCAATACTCTACTGGACTGGTTGGAAGAAAAACAATTCACTATGTGTTTGCATTTTGCACTTGAGACAACTTCTTCTTCTTCTTGCGTATGGTGTACACAGCCTAAAGTTGTAGGACAACTTGATCTTATTTGATTGTGCATGCCAGGTTGATTGCATTCATCGAAACAGGGTGGACCACGTGAAGGTTCCAATCTGCCACCCCATGAGACAACAAAAGCATCATTGAATTTAAGATGGATGAGCATATAAATTACATTGTGCACCCAATGAAGGATAAATATTCCAGGAATGAGCTACCAGGAATGCACGACCTTACTGAGCTGAGACTTTGGATCTCATGGAAAGATTGTGGCACATTCTGGTGTTAATAATTTGCAATGCTACAGACTACTTTAGTGTATAACAAGGCAATAATGGCAACTTCTTCCACTTTTCATAGCCATTTCACTTGACCTACTGTATAAACTTTCATTCCCAAGCCTCTTTTATAATTGATGTTGCTCTGGGAACTAAATAAAGACCTAATGTCTAGATGTACAATACATAATTCATTATTCTCCAGATTCACACTTGCTATCACATAGAACAGTACAACACAGGAACAGGCCCTTCGGCCCACAATGTCCGTGCCGAACATGATGCCAAGTTAAACTAATCTCCTCGGCCTGTACATGATCCATATCCCTTCATTCACTCCATATCCATCTTAAAGCCTCATTGATGCCATTATCATATCGGCCACCCCCCCCCCCCCCCCCCCCCCCCCCGCAGCACGTTCCAAGCACTCACCACTCTATAACAGCCATATAACAATTACAGCACGGAAACAGGCCATCTCGGCCCTTCTAGTCCGTGCCGAACACTTATTCTCCCCTGGTCCCATCTACCTGCACTCAGACCATAACCCTCCATTCCTTTCCCGTCCATATAACTATCCAATTTATTTTTAAATTATAAAATCGAACCTGCCTCCACCATCTCCACTGGAAGCTCCTTCCACACAGCTACCACTCTCTGAGTAAAGAAGTTCTCCCTCATGTTACCCCTAAACTTCTGTCCCTTAATTCTCAAGTCATGTCCTCTTGTTTGAATCTTCCCTGCTCTCAGTGGGAAAGGCTTATCCATCTCAACTCTGCCTATCCCTCTCATAATTTTAAAGACCTCTATCAAGTCCCCCCTTAACCTTCTGCACTCCAAAGAATAAAGACCTAACTTGTTCAACCTTTCTCTGTAACTTAGTTGCTGGAACCCAGGCAACATTCTAGTAAATCTCCTCTGTACTCTCTCTATTTTGTTGACATCCTTCCTATAATTAGGCAACCATAATTGTACACCATACTCCAGAATTGGCCTCACCAATGCCTTGTACAATTTTAACATTACATCCCAACTTCTATACTCAATGCTCTGATTTATAAAGGCCAGCACACCAAAAGCTTTCTTTACCACCCTATCTACATGAGATTCCACCTTCAGGGAACCTAGATCTAGGATTCCTAGATCCCTTTGTTCAACTGCATTCCTCAATTCACTACCATTTACCATGTACGTCCTATTTTGATTTGTCCTGCCAAGATGTAGCACCTCACACTTATCAGCATTAAATTTTAAACAATGGAACAACATGCGCAGTACGCCAATCCTCCGGCACTATTCCCATTTCTAATGACATTTGAAATATTTCTGTCATAGCCCCTGCTATTTCTACACTAACTTCCCTCAATGTCCTAGGGAATATCCTGTCCGGACCTGGAGACTTATCCACTTTTATATTTTTCAAAAGTGTCAGTACTTCCACTTCTTTGAATCTCATAGTTTCCATAGCTACTCTACTTGTTTCCCTTACCTCACATAATTCAATATCCTTCTCCTTGGTGAATACCGAAGAAAATAAATTGTTCAATATCTCCCCCACCTCTTTTGGCTCTGCAGATAGCTGTCCACTCTGACTCTCTAATGGACCAATTTTATCCCTAGTTATCCTTTTGCTATTAATATAGCTGTAGAAACCCTTTGGATTTACTTTCACCTTGCTTGCCAAAGCAACCTCATATCTTCTTTTAGCTTTTCTAATTTCTTTCTTAAGATTCCTTTTACATTCTTTATACTCCTCAAGCACCTCATTTACTCCATGCTGCCTATAATTATTGTAGATCTCTCTCTTTTTCCGAACCAATTGTCCAATTTCCCTTGAAAACCATGGCTCTTTCCAATTTTTACTATTTCCTTTCAACCGAACAGGGACATAAAGATTCTGTACTCTTAAAATTTCACCTTTAAATGTCCTCCATTTCTCTTCCACATCTTTCCCATAAAACAAAATGTCCCAATTCACTCCTTTTAAATCCTTTCGCATCTCCTCAAAGTTAGCCTTTCTCCAATCAAAAATCTCAACCCTAGGTCCAGTTCTGACCCTCTCCATAATTATATTGAAACTAATGGTATTGCGATCACTGGACCCGAACTGTTCCCCAACACATACCTCTGCCACCTGACCTGTCTCATTTCCTAACAGGAGGTCCAGCACCACCCCTTCTCTAGTAGGTACCTCTATGTATTGCTGCAAAAAACTATCCTGTACTCATTTTACAAACTCCAAACCATCCAACCCATTTACAGAATGTGTTTCCCAGTCTATGTGTGGAAAATTGAAATCTCCCACAATCACTACCTTGTGCTTACTACTAATATCTGCGATCTTCTTACATATTTGCTGTTCCAATTCTCGCTCCCCATTTGGCGGTCTATAATACACCCCTATAAGTGTTGCTACCCCTTTCCCATTTCTCAGTTCCACCCAAATAGCCTCCCTAGACGAGCCCTCTAATCTATCCTGCCAAAGCACTGCTGTAATATCTTCCCTGACTAGCAATGCAACACCTCCACCTTTTGCCCCTCCAATTCTATCACACCTGAAGCAATGAAATCCTGTAATATTTAGTTTCCAATCACAGCTCTCCTGCAACCATGTTTCACTGATCGCCACAACATCATACTTCCAGGTGTCAATCCAGGCTCTAAGCACATCCACCTTTCTTATGATGCTCCTAGCATTAAAATATATGCATTTAAGAAACCCGCCACCTCTTATTCTCTGTTTATTATCTTTTTCTTCTTTCTCCCCTACATTTTGGGTCCGAGTGCTACCTTCTCTGCCTCCTGCCTCACACACTGACTGCTAGCTTTCCCTATTTGAGTCCCTCCCCCCAACCGTTCTTTAAACACTCCGTGTTTTAAAAAAAACTTGCTCCTATAAACTTTGCTCTTCTCCCTTGAAAGTTATGTCTTTTAGCCTTTGACATTTCCACCCTGGGAAAAAAATGGTTCTGACTGTCTACCCTATCTGTGCCTCTCATAATTTTATATACTTCTATCGGGTCTCCCCTCAAACTCCGGCACTCCAGAGAAAACAAGCCAAGTTTTTCCAACTACTCCTTATAGCTAATATCCTCTAATCCAGGCAGCATTTTGGTAAACCTTCTCCAAAGCCACATCCTTCCTGTAATGGGGTTAACCGTAACTGATTGTAATATTCCAAATGCAGCTAAATTAAGAAAATAGTGTCATAGAATAGTACAGTGTGTAAACAGGGCCTTCAGCCCAACTTGCCCATATCCCTCTCAATCTGTCCTATCCTTGTACCTGTTCAAATGTTTCTTAAACGTTGTGATAGTACCCGCTTCAACTACCCCTTCCATATACCCACCTCCCTTTGTGTGGAAAAAGATGCCCCTCAGCTTCCTATTAAATCTTTCTCCCGTCACCCTAAACCTATTCATTAGGGCTATACATAAGACAGCAGAAAATATACAGGGTTTTAAGTGTTTACTGTGAAATACAATTTGCATTACAGCAGACTGGAAGTTAGGAGATGTGTTTCTACAGTTTAATTAACTGACAGTGTAACTTGATTAATTAATCTCTGATTCCTGTAGCCGTGAAATGATTGCACTTTTCCTGACTGGAGCACACAAGAGCTGAGAATGGGAATTGTGTGATAATTAGTGCGTCCTAATCAGCACCAGAAGTTCCATGCTGCGTCACTCCCCAATGAACAGGCGACTCTGCCAGGAAATACACTCACACCAGCTCTCCCGGCATCCCTGCAAGATGTAAATTATCATGGAAATACGGCAAGAGAGAGACACGCAGCACAGAGACAGCCCCTTTGGTCCAGCCTCGGTCCAAGTTTAGTTTTGTTTAGTTTAGGCATACAGCGCAGAAACAGGCCCATTGGCCCACCAAATCCATGCCAACCAGCGATCCCCATACACGAGTATTATCCTACACACACTACGGACAATTTTTACATTTTTACCAAGCCAATTGTTCTATGTTAAATGTTAACACCCAAACCTCATGGAACTGGACTGATGCAGACAGATCACAAATTGACAACCTGTTTTTGTACTATTTAAATCTTTAGCTTTTTAGCTTTTAGAGATACCGTATGGAAACAGGCCCTTCGGCCCACCATATAACCATATAACAATTACAGCACGGAAACAGGCCATGTCCGCACTGACCAGCGATCATCCACCAAATTGGTTCCATCCTACACGTTAGGGACAATTTACAGAAGGCAATGAACCCACAAACCTTGCGTGTCATTGGAGTATGGGAGGAAAGTGGAGCACCCGGGAAAAACCCACGCATTCATGGGGGGAACGTACGAACTCCGTACAGACAGCACCTGTAGTTAGGATCAAACCCGGATCACTGGCGTTGTAAGGCAACAACTCAATAATAAGTGACAATAATAAACCTAAATATCATTTGAACACATTACCACTGCTACACCTTTATTCTCTACCAACCTGGTTTATTTTTCTAGGTCAGTGAGGGTCTTTGTGCTTGCTGCTTCTAGACAACCAGACACAGCTATAAACACAACACCTCAACCCCCATTGTGGACATTGGACTTTGTCTCTGGAACTAGTGTGCTATTCTGCACTCTGTATCTTCCCCTTTGCTCTACCTATTGTACTTGAGTTTGACTTGATTGGATCTGTGTATGGTATATTTGATGATTGGAAAGCATGCAAAACCAAGCTTTGCATCGTTCCTTGATATAGGTGACATTAATAAACCTAAACGTAAACATTCCCCCTTGAAGGTGGTTACATACAACTGACCTGCAGTGTCTGAGATTCATAATGTATCAGGGGTGATACCATGGGGAGCTGTTTCTAATGGTGGTGACCTTACACTAACCCTGAATTCACTCAATCTCTTGATCTCTTTGCTCACTGAAGTCTTTGTTATAAAGTGCCCTCATGTGAAATGTATTTGCTCCAAGCTCCAGTAATTCCAACGAACCACTTTCTCAGCTACCCTTTACTTCCCATCGTATTTTGCATTGGCTGTCTCAATGTTATTTGTCTTTGAGGCATTGAATATGTTGTTTCATAGATTTGGGATTACTGTCATCTTGGTCCACATTGCGCTCATGTTTACATTCAGAAAATACCCAGGGGAAACAAGGGTTAAGATTTAAAACAAACTCTATTTCTGAAGAAGAGTCGGGCCCCCGAAACATCACCTATCCATGTTCTCCAGAGATGCTGCCTGACGCGCTGAGGTTATGTCTATCTTTAACTTTATTTCTCTCTCCACAGAGGCCGTCTGACCTGTACATTACTCTCTGGGTTACTCTTAAATGTTAACACGCGGGAATAATCTAATAACTTTTTAAAATTTCATTGTTAAATATGGTAAATGGTGCAAATCTTATCAATGTTAAAACCTGACCAGTGGACCATAGCAATCGCTTGAACTTTGAATAGAACAAACGCAAAGTGCTGGAGGAACTCAATGGGTCAGGCAGTATCTATGGAGAGAGACTGGACAGGCAACGTTTCTGGCTGGACCCTTCTTCAGACCCGAAATGCCATCTGTCCGTTCCCTCCACAGATACTGCCTGACTATTAAGTTCCTCCAACACATGGTGTGTTGCTCAAGATGTTAGTTTCTGCAGTTCCTTGAGAATCCCTTGAACTTTGATGTTATCACTGATACTGGTTTGGAAAGTCATAGTCACACAATGTGGAAACAAGCCCTCCGGCCCATCAGTGTGTGGTGAGAGTGGAGAGTATGTTATGGTAAAGACAGACACAAAGTACAAGAATAACTCAGGCAGCATCTCTGGAGAACATGGATAGGTGACCTGATTGTAGTGGGGGGGGGGGGAGAAAGCTGGAAGAGAGGAGGGGCAGAACAAAGCCTGGCAAGTAATAGATGGATCATAGGCTTGAATTTAGTTTTAGGGTGGAAACACTGCCTTCAGCCCACCAAGTCCCCACCGACCAACGATGACCCCATACACTTGTTCTATTCTACACACGAGGGACAATTTACAGAAGTCATTTAATCTACAAACTGAACATCTTTGGAGGGTGGGCTGAAACTGGAGCACCTGGAGAAAACCCATGTGGGCACAGGGAAACCGTACAAACTCTGTACAGACAGTACCAGTAGCCAGGATGGAACATGGGTCTGGCGCTGTAGGGCAGTAACCCTGCCGCAGTGCCGCCCAAGGGGATGGGGTTTTGAGAGGCGGATGGATGGACAAAGGATAGACACAAAATGCTGGAGTAACTCAGCGTGTCAGGCAGCATCTCTGGGGGAAAAAAGGAATAGGTGACGTTTTGGGTCAAGACTCTCCTTCAGCTGAGAGGACGTAGATCAGAGATGGAAAGACAAAAGGTACAAGATAAGGGGAGGAATGTGTGCTCATCCAGGTGGTGCACAGGGGAGAGATGAAGGAGAAAAAGAAAGAGCAAGGGGTGCGGGGGGGGGGGGGGGGGGAGCATTATGGTTAGTACCTATAATTGGAGAATTCAATGTGCACATACCATTGGGTTGTAAGCTACCCAAGCAGAATATAAGGTGCTGTTCCTCCAGTTTACGTGGCCTCACTCTGGCAATGGAGGGAGGCCCTGGCCAGAAAGGTTGCTGTGGGGATGGGATGGGGAATATGAGGTAAGCTTGCAGCTTGTACAACTGATAACGTTCTTCCATTTTTCAGATGAAATGAATGATCACCAGAACACACTGTCATATATTCTCATCAACCCCTCCCCAGACACAAGGCTGGAACTGAATGATGTTGTGTGAGTATTCCACTGACTACCTTTTTTTTTTGGCAATGCAGATGACAAATAGCTTCTAGCCAGTCTAGCAACTTTTAGTTTAGTTTAGAGATACAGCGTGGAAACAGGCCCTTTGGCCCTTCAAGTCCACTCCGACCAGCGTTCACCCCGTACACTAGCACTATCCTACACACTGGGGACAATTTGCAGAAGCCAATTAGCCTACAAACCAGCCGTCTTAAGAGTGTGGGAGGAAACCAGTGCACCTGGAGAAAACCTACGCAGCCACAGGGAGAACGTGCAAATTCCATAAAGACAGCACCTGTAGTCAGGATCAAACCCAAGTCTCTGGTGCCGTATGGCAGCAGCTCTACTGCTGCGCCACCGTGCTGCCCGTTATTCTACGATCAAGGTGGGCAGTGATTGCAAAATCACAGCCATCAGCAACATTTCAGTAGAAAGATCCGTGACAGAGTTTGCTGCCTTCAGCTTGTTAGTAAGCCACCCAGTGCTGCTCTATAATTGAGACCTTATTGCTGCTTTCAAGCAAGGGCTGATTCTTATTGACAGCTCCATTACTAAGGTTAGGAGCTGAGGTGGACTATACACCCCACAGAACCTGCACGACAATTGAATTAAATCATTGCTAATTTACACTTTAATTCCATTAACCTGCCTTTCTTGCTATCCCTGGATACATTCATCCAATTAAAAACTATCAGGCGTAAGTCTTTGCATTTCCAATGTTACAACATCCTATGCCTTCTGTAGATGAGATTCCCAGATTTCTACATCAGGGTCGGATGCAAGCCTGGGCGATGTCAGATGGAGGACAGGCTGTTGCCCACACAGCACGTCCCCCCTCTTCATGTCGCTGATCGATCCAAAGGAACAGCAGGGCCGTTACAGTTTGGCACCAGCGCCATCGCAGGAGCTGTCAGGGCGAGGTTGGAGACAACGACGAACTGCCTTAGGGGCTCCGACTCCGGATTTTCTTGAGGTGTACTCTTGGAGCCTTTTCCATGAATGGATATGGCCACAAGGCAGTGGAGGTTTTATTTCAGAGTTTTCCCTCTCCTAGATGGACTGCCTTCCCAGCCTGACGAGCCCCATCTGCCCGACACTAGTGGGGCGGGAATGTCTACCTTCCTGTGCAGGTCTATAGCACCTACCCACTGCCCAGAAAATGTACCTCATTATTTTTTCCACATTATGTCCCAGGTCTGAGTGCAGTGAAGATTAACCAAGATTTGCCAGGACTTGAGGGCCTGAGCTATTGGGAAAGGTTGGGCAGCCTAGGATTTTATTCCTTGGAGCGCAGGAGGATGAGGGATGATCTTATAGAGGTGTATACGATCGTGAGATGACTAGATAGGGTAATGCATAGCCTTTTACCCAGTTGGGGAATCAAGAGCCAAATGTAATAGGTTTAAGGTTTAGAGGGGCAACCTTTTCATGCGGAGGGTGGTGGGTATATGGAACGGGCAGGCGGAGAAGGTAGTTGAGGCAGGTACTATAACACCATTTAGAAGACAATTGGATAGGTACATGGATAGGAGAGGTTTGGAGGGATATGGGCCAAACACAGACAGGTAGGACTCGCATAGATGGGCATTGGGCATCACGGTTGACATGGGCATGTTTGGCCAAAGGGCTGTTTCTGTGCTGTAGACTCTATGACTCTGACTTTGAAACCAATTCTCCTTATCCTCGATTCTGTCAACATGCAAGATTTTCTCTTGATAAACTTTAATAAGATTTTGTACCTCTGTCAGATCAAGTTCCAATTTTACCTGCTCAGACAGATGCAAGTTTGGGTGTTGAGAGGACACATGCTACAGGGCATCAAAAGGCTGCATTACAAAACCCATTCCCACAACTGTAGAACTCCTACATAAACCTTGTAAAGTAACTGGACCAGGTGTTACGGATCCGTCTTCACTAAGGAGGATACGAACAATCTTCCTGATATACTAGTGGCCAGAGGATCTGGGGTGATTGAGGAACTGAAGGAGATCCACATTAGGCAGGAAATGGTGTTGGATAGACTGAAGGCTGATAGACTGGATAGACTGACAGGGCCTGATGGTCTGCATCCCAGGGTACTTAAGCAAGTATCTCTAGAAACCGTGGGTGCATTGGTGATCATTTTCCAAATGTTCTATAGATTCAGGATCAGTTCCTGTGGATTGGAGGGTAGCTAATGTAATCCCCCTTTTTAAGAAAGGTGGGAGAGAGAAAACAGGGAATTATAGACCAGTTAGCCTGACATCGGTGGTGGGGAAGATGCTGGAGTCAATCATAAAAGATGCAATAGCGGCACATTTGGATAACAGTAACAGGATCGGTCCGAGTCAGCATGGATTTACGAAGGGGAAATCATGCTTGACTAATCTTCTGGAATTTTTTGAGGATGTAACTAGGAAAATAGACAAGGAAGAGCCAGTGGATTTAGTGTACCTGGACTTTCAGAAAGCATTTGATAAGGTCCCACATAGGAGATTAGTTGGCAAAATTACGGCACATGATATTGGAGGTAGAGTGCTGACATGGATAGAAAATTTGTTGGCAGCCAACAAACAAAGAGTCGGGATTAACGGGTCAGTTTCAGAATGGTAGGCAGTGACTAGTGGGGTACCGCAAGACTTGATGCTAGGACTGCAGCTATTTACAATATACATCAATGATTTAGATGAAGGGATTACAAGTAACATTAGCAAATTTGCAGATGACACAAAGCTGGGTGGCAGTGTGAACTGTGAGGAGGATGCTATGAGAATGCAGGGTGACTTGGGCAGGTTGGGTGAGTGGGCAGATGCAGTTTAATGTGGATAAATGTGAGGTTATCCACTTTGGTAGCAAAAACAGGAAGGAAGATTATTATATAAATGGTGTCAAGTTGGGAAAAGGGGAAGTACAATGGGATCTGGGAGTCCTTGTTCATCAGTCTATGAAAGTAAGCATGCAGGTAACAGCAGGCAGTGAAGAAGGCTGCTGTTGGCCTTCATAACAAGAGGAGTTGAGTATAAGAGCAAAGCGGTCCTTCTACAGTTGTATAGGGCACTAGTGAGACCATACCTGGAGTATTATGTGCAGTTTTGGTCTCCAAATTTGAGGAAGGACATTCTTGCTATTGAGAGAGTGCAGCGTAGGTTCACAAGGTTAATTCCCGAGATGGCGGGACTGTCATATGCTGAGAGAATGGAGTGGCTGGGCTTGTATACTCTGGAATTTAGAAAGATGAGAGGGGATCTTATTGAAACATAAGATTATTAAGGGTTTGGACATGCTAGAGGCAGGAAACATGTTCCGGATGTTGGGTGACTCCAGAACCTGGGGCTACAGTTTAAGAATAAGGGATAAGCCATTTAGAACGGAGATGAAGAAAAACCTTTTCACACAGATAGTTGTGAATCTGTGGAAATCTCTGTCTCAGAGCTACATTGGGCTCTTAAAGATGGCGGAGTCAGGGGATATGGGGAGAAGGCAGGAACGGGGTACTGATTGGGAATGATCAGCCATGATCACATTGAATGGCGGTGCTGGCTTGAAGGGCCAAACGGCCTACTCCTGCACTTACTGTCTATTGGAGGAATAAACTCAGTTTAACCTCACCAACAATTCAATGCACTACCGAGGCACACAGTGTAGAACCAGGGCCTTCAGCCCAAGTGGCCCCATCTGCATAAAACCTATTTGTCCATATCCATTTTAACTTTTCCCAATCCGTGTACCTGTCCAAATTGCTATTACACCTACCTGAATGACTTCCTATGCCAGCTTGTTCCACCATACACATTATTAAATCACAATCAATTTCCTTTTTCCATGTTTTGTTTAGTTGAGTTTGCTTTAGAGATACAACATAGAAACAGGCCCTTGGGGCCAATGAGTCTACACCAACTATTGACCATCTGCACACTAGTTCTATCCTATGCACTCGAGACAATTTACAGAAGCCAATTAACTTACAACCCCATACGTCTTTGGGATGTGGGAGGGAACCGAAGCACCCAGGGGAAGCCCGCATGTTTACAGGGCAGCCCAGTGGCCCAGTAGTAGAGTCGCTGCCTTACACTCTAAAGACTTGTAGGTTAATTGGCTTCGGTAAAATGATGTAGGGTTGGCACTGTTGGCACTGTTGCTCAGACTGGTCTGTTTCCGCACTGTATCTCTAAAGTCTAAAGACACGGGGAGATCGTACAAACTCCATGCAGACAGCATCCATAGTCAGAATCGAATGGCGGTGGACGGTAAACACCTCCAAGACCAAGGAGCTGGTTATTGACTTCAGGAGGTCCCATAATGGAGAATACGCCCCAATCTCCATTTACGGGGAAAGTGTGGAGAGAGTGACCAGCTTTAAGTTTCTGGGCACTCACATTTCTGAGGACCTCACATGGTCCACCAACACCGCTGCGCTGGTCAGGAAGGCACAGCAACGACTGTTCTTCCTGAGGGCATTAAAAAAAGACTGGTCTGCCCCAACAGCTGCTGACAACGTTCTACCGCTGCACCACAGAGAGCATATTAACGTATGGCATCTCTGTGTGGTATCTCGGGTGCACGGAGGCGGAGAGGAGAGCTCTTCAGCGCGTCGTCCACAGTGCACAGAGGATCATTGGGACAGAGCTACCAGCCTTGGAGAGCATCTACCACACACGGTGCCTCAGGAAGGCCGTCAGTATCCATAAAGACTCCTCACACCCTTGTAACGGACTGTTCGAATTACTTCCCTCCGGCAGACGTTACAAGGCCTTCTACGCCCGAACCTCCAGACTCAGAAACAGCTTTATTCCCAGAGCTATAGCGGCTCTGAACCGGCCCTGCTGAGTGCCCCCCACCCCCCCGGACTGTCTCCCTCGGATGGTCACGTCACACAGCTTATTTATTTATTTTACTTTTCTTTTACATCGGTTGGAAGCTGCATACTAAATCTCGTTGCACTGACGTGCAATGACAATAAAATATATCATTATTATTATTATTGAACTCGTGTCTCTGGCGCTGTAAGGCAGCAACCTACCGCTGCACCACTGTGCTGTGTTATGTGAGTCTAGGGCATGAATAAACTTCTTGAAAATAGCCTTTTGAAGTGATAATATCCCGGAATTGAATTTTCAGAACCATGAGAAATGAGCAAATGTATTAATGGTTCTAAGAATATTTTCAGAATTGAATAATGAGCTTATCCTGAACTAAAGACAATGCGTCTTCAGCAAGTTAATACTTCTATTAGAAAATGATTTGAATGTCAGCCATAACCTGCACAAAACTGAAACCTCGACAATCTGATGGAGTTTAATGCAGAGCAAATAAAGGTTTCAATTATATTGTTTGATATAATTAAGTGTCTGGAATAAGAAAATGCGTATTCTAATTTTAGCCTTTATTAATAATGCACGGGAATAGTAAATGTCAAAGCAATTTCCACGCATTATAAGGCACTGGAGCTGTGATCTTCCTCTAGTTTAAATAAGATCATATGTCATAGGGGCAGAATTAAGCCATTCGGCCCATCGTGTCCACTCTGCCATTCAATCATGGCTGATCTATTTTTCCCACTCAACCCCATTCTCCTGCTTTCTCCCCATAACCTTTGACACCCTTACTAATCAATAATCTATCTATCACCACTTTAAATATATCCATTGACTTGGCCTCCACTGCCGTCTGTGGCAAAGAATCCCACAAACCCCCCACCCTCTGACTAAAAAAATCCATCTTCATCTCCTTTCTAAACGTTTATTCTGAGGCTATGACCTCTAGTCCTAGACTCTCCCACTAGTAGAAACATCCTCTCCACATTCACTCTATCCAGGCCTTTCACTATTTGGCAAGTTTCAATGAGGTTCCCCCTTATCCTCCTAAACTCCAGCGAGTACAGGCCCAGTGCCGTAAAAAAAATCATATGTTGACCCAATCATTCCTGGGATCATTCTCGTAAACCTCCTCTGGACCCTCTCCAATGCCAGCACATCCTTCCTCAGATATGGGGCCCAAAATTGCTCACAATACTCCAAACGCGGTCTGACCAGTGCCTTTCAGAGCCTCAGCATTACATTCCTTATTTCTATATTCTAGTCCTCTCAAAATAAATACTATGCTTGCATTTGACATTCCTTTGTCCAATGTAATTTCTCATTCGTCTTCTGTGCCTTCAGCTACCTGATCCGGCCGGATCCTTTGGCTTACGTCCCAAAAAGTAAACCCAGTCTCAAGATCAGCGTGTCTGGAAACAGCGAGGGTGGCCGGGATACCAGGGAGAACACCCAGCTTTAATCGACCGCCCTGCACCGTAGGGAAAGACCACGGCCACAAATCCAACAAGAAGTGTTCTGGCTTTCTCCGCTAACTTAAGAAACTGGATGAGAAACAAGCAGCTTCACGTTAGTGACTTGTTGGACACATTGTGCCTGCGACTAAATTAATTAAACCGAATATGTAGCTTCGTCCCGTGGACAAAGTCACAAGGTGATTCAAGCAAGCCTGAAGCTTTGTATCATTACCGAGCCACATGCTATAATCGTGGCTCTGCTCCTTGAAACACAATAATTAACTCGGAAAACGCACTTAGCGGGAAGAAATGCAGTGAGATTAATTCAATTTCTCACCATCTATCTGTTGCAGGCTATGGAAGTCTAGCAGCAAATTAGTCCACATTTAATATGCACAATGAATGTATCTGTTGGTGGGGGGAAATAAATGAGGTTTACTGGAAGTCAATTAGAAATTAACATATTCTGGTATTAATTTGTAAGTAATCTGCGTAAGACGAAGCTAAAAAGTATTGGAAAGGCGCATTTCTCCTTTGTTTGCCCTTTCCGGCTTACTGAATGTAAAGTAGTTATTATTTTCTTGATAAAAACATAATTTTATAAACTTAAATCAAAGAGCACCTTGAGTCAAAAGAACATTAGGGAGTTTTCCAACCTAATGTAACCATTTCCCAGTGTCAAGCACCCAACGCAACACAGGTGGAGACACTGTGGTAAAGGGTCAGGAATTATCAATGCCGAGTTCAGTCACAATGTTGACCTTCACTGACCTCAGTGAACCTTCAAATCTCCTTGAAGTTGAATACCAGTTTCTCAAAAGCATGGGGTTCCCAACCTTTTTCCCAGGTTGGGAACCCTTACCCTAAAGCATCTCCTGTCACTGCAAAAATGACCAAAATGAACCAATTAGTTTACTTTAGTTTAGAGATACAGTGCGGAAACAAGCCCTTTGGCCCACCGAGTCCACGCCGACTAGCGATCCTCAACTATTGTTGTCTAAATTGCTCTCCCCCTTGTGACCACGATCTTTCCTGACACACAGATGGATGTTCCATGAGGCACGGATTCAGAACACCTTGTCGGGTTCCAGTCCAACATGGTCCTCTTGCAACTTACACCGCTGCTCAATCAAATGGTATCAGCACCAGTGCAGGCATTTGGACCGATAGACTTGCCTTTCGACTTTAGCGATACAGCGCGGAAACAGGCCATTCGGCCCACCAAGTCTGCGCCGACCAGTGATCGCCCCGTATACTAACACAGTAGAGATAATTTGCAATTTTACCGAAACCAATTAACTTACAAATCCGTATGTCTTTGGAGTGTGGGCGGGAACCAGAGCACCCAGAGAAAACCCACGTGGTCACAGGGAGAACATACAAACTACATACAAACAGCAGCCGTAGTCAGGATCTCTGAAAGTCAGAAACCCGGGTCTCTGGCGCTGTAAGGCAGCAACTCTACTGCTGTGCTACTGTTGCAACTTTGATTGATAATTGTAGAATTTGGCTAACACTACTTTTTATAAGAGTGGGCACTCTAAGAGTACAGTAGCTACTAGTTTCATAACAATCAATAATAACAGCTATGATGTGCATTGAATACAACTAAACTGATCACATCTACATGAACTTAAAAGACATTTGGACAGGTACATGGATGGGATAGGTTTAGAGGGATATGGGCAAAATGCAGCCAGGTGGGACTAGTATAGACAGGGCGTGTTGGTCAGCATGGGCAAGTTGGATCAAAGGGCCTGTTTCCCTGCTGTATTAAATTATGACTTTCACAAAAAAGAAAATGGAGACAATGAGCTCTCCCACAATAATCTATTAGGGGCCGAGACCAGAAAGCCTGCACATTAAGCTAGCAGCATGCAGGAACATGGTGTGATTAACAGATGATATACAGAACTCAGTGGCCTATTGCAACAGTCGTCTTACGACTATTGTTGCTCCAATGTAAGTTGCATCTGCTTTGAGTTGGCAGATCAGTATTAATTCTGGACCCTAAAGCCATTACTGTAGCTTTTTAATGCATCTCAAGGCACCCGCATCCATACAACTGGATGCACTGTTTCACCACTGTTGTTGACAATGTACTCAAATATATCAGACACTGTCCATTCATGAAACTGTTTAAACAACATCCGATTCTGTGGAAGCATCAATAGTTGAAGGAC